>NW_026606063.1:12202500-12272500 GCF_029834395.1 Sorex fumeus | reverse complement strand
CATGAACTTCCTTTATGGTGCTTGTCACCCTGGACAGGCGTTATTTGACAGCCCTATTTTCTCTGCTAGGCAGCCAACTCCAAGAGAAAGAATCAAGTTCCTGCAGCTCACTTATATTCCCAGTCATAGTCTGAAGCCTGGTCCAGCACAGACGCTCAACAGGCTTTGCTGGTAAATGATAGCAAGAGTGTCTGATAAAACTGTGCTGCTGTGTGTGATTCTGCTGTCATGTCCACAGACACTGTGGCTTTCATTCAAAACAGGGTCTAGGAGTTTTGTTCTGTAGCTGAAGAGCAGATGTGCATGTGCTGATTGTATTCTAGAAATAATGGCTTAGGAATGGTCTAAAGACTTAGAAGTAAGGTGGTTAGCAATGAGAAGCCCGGGAGTTATCCAGGCTACAATGGCAGGCGAGAGATGACAGAAATGAAACTTAGAGAACTTGGTGACTGTCAGGTCTGGGAAAACAGGAAGAAAGAAGGGGGAAAGGATGGTATAAAAAAGAAAGATAGGGCTGTTGCCTTACACGTGGCTAGACCCTGGTTCAATTCCCAGCATCTCATATATTCCCCCGAGCACCGCCAGGAGTAATTCCTGAGTGCATAAGCCAGGAGTAACCCCTCTGCAACACCAGGTGTGACCCAAAGAAAAGCAAAAAAAGGAGGGGCAGAGAAATTAGGAGCTGCCAAGGGAATGTGAGTATCTGAGACCTCTTTTGTTACAGATTTTGGAGATATTGGATCTAGATTGATAATAAACAAGGACACCCTAAAACATGACCAGACAGAAAGAACCCAAGCAGGTATCTTACAGTAAAAAGAGAAATCTGAGGCCAGAGAGATAGTACAGTGAGTAGGGCATTGGTACCCCAGTTTGATCCCTAGCACTCTACATGCTCCCTTGAGCCCCACGAGGCATAATCTCTAAGGACAGAGCCAAGAGGCAGCACCAGGTGTGGCCCCAAAACAAAGAAAGGAAGGAAGGAAGGAAGGAAGGAAGGTAGGAAGGGAGGGAGGGAGGGAGGGAGGGAGGAAGAGAGGAGGGAAGGAAGGAAGGAAGGAAGGAAGGAAGGAAGGAAGGAAAGAAGGAAGGAAGGAAGGAAGGAGGGAGGGAGGGAGGGAGGGAGGGAGGAAGGAATGAAGGAAGAAGGAAGGAAGGAAGGAAGGAAGGAAGGAAGGAAGGAAGGAAGGAAGGAAGCCCATACTCATTAACAATCATTCCCCTTTCTCTCCTCCCACCCAGCCCCTGGAAACCATCCATCTACCTTTTTTACTTTTTAATTGCCTGTACTGGACATTTCATATAACTGAAATCATACCTTTGGCCACCTTTTGTCTCTGGATTTTTCAAGTAACAGAATGTTTTCAGGGTTTGGCTTTACGGCATGTCAGCACTCACTGATATACTCAATGGTGGATTTTATACTATATTGAAAGTCATGGAGTTGCTGTGAAGACCATATGGTCAGCAAAGCCTTAAAATTTAAAAGTCTTTATTATCAAGGGCTGGAAAAATAGCTTGGTGGGCTGAATGCATGCTTCACAGGCATGTCTGAGACCCGAAAGTAAGTGCTAGCACCACATAGTCTCCTGAACACAAAGCCAGGAATAGTCCTAAGTACTACTGGATGTGCTCCCCCTAAAAAAAGAAGAGCCAGAGAGATGGTACAGGCGGTTAGGTGCTTGCCTTGCATGTGGCTGACCCCAACTCAATCCCCAGTATGTTCCCCTGAGCCACGCCAGCAGAGGTCTCTGAGCAAAGAACCAGGAGAAATCCCTATACACTCAGGTCCGCACCAAATAGATTATCAAGAAAGTTTGTGAGTCAAGGGCTAAATGTACAGTGTGGGGGATGGGGGAGCACATTAGACTCTTGGAGTCGGAGAAACGTTTAGATTCCAGATCTTATTTAAATCTAGCATCTTTGCACTGGCATCCTTGCTAAGGCATTCATCATTGAAAGAAGGATGCTCCACATAAGTAACCTAACCTCACAGCTTAAGAGCTTGGAGAAGGACCAAAAAAAGGAGCACAACCCGAACAGGAGAAAGGAAACAATAAAACTCAGAGCAGAGATTAACAAGATGGAAACCCAAAAAACAATCCGAAAGATCAATGAAACCAAAAGCTGGTTCTTTGAGAAAATTAACAAGATCGATAAGCCTCTAGCAAAACTCACAAAGAAAGGGAGAGAGAAAACCCTAATAAACCAAATCAGAAATGAAAAGGGGGTCATTACAACAGAAACCACAGAAATTCAGAGGATCCTCAGGGAGTACTTTGAGAAGCTTTATGCCACGGAACATCAAAACCTCGAGGAAATGGATAAATTCCTAGACTCCTACAGACTCCCAAGGCTGAACCAAGAAGACCTGGAATACCTGAACAGACCTATCACCATCAAGGAAATTGAAATGGTAATAAAAAGTCTCCCCAAGCACAAAAGTCCTGGCCTGGATGGATTCACTAGTGAATTCTTCCAAATCTTTAAAGAGGACTTACTCCCAATGCTCTTTAAGCTTTTCCACGAAATTGAAATATCAAAAACACTTCCGAACAGTTTCTACGAAGCAAATATCACACTGATACCAAAAGCAGACAGAGATACCACAAAGAAAGAGAATTACAGGCCAATATCCCTGATGAACACAGATGCAAAGATCCTCAACAAACTACTAGCAAATAGAATCCAACTACTCATCAAAAAGATCATACACCATGACCAAGTAGGATTCATCCCAGGGATGCAAGGATGGTTTAACATTCGGAAATCAATCAACATAATCCACCATGTCAACAAAAGAAAAGATAAAAAGCATATGATCATATCAATAGATGCAGAGAAAGCATTTGATAAGATCCAGCACCCCTTTATGATGAAAACCCTAGCCAAAATGGGTATAGAGGGGACCTTCCTCAACATAATTAAAGCCATCTACCACAAGCCTACAGCAAGCATCATCCTCAATGGGGAAAAACTGAGAGCCTTCCCTCTAAGATCAGGGACGAGACAGGGATGCCCACTCTCTCCACTGCTGTTCAATATAGTACTGGAAGTACTTGCAATAGCGATTAGGCAGGAAAAAGATATTAAGGGCATTCAGGTAGGAAAGGAAGAAATCAAGCTCTCACTATTCGCAGATGATATGATACTCTACTTAGAGAACCCAATAACTTCCACCAAAAAACTCCTAGAAACAATAGACTCGTATAGTAAAGTTGCAGGTTATAAAATCAATACCCAAAAGTCCATGGCTTTCCTATACGCAAACAGTGAGAGAGAAGAAAGCAACATGAAAAAAACAATCCCGTTCACAATTGTGCCCCAGAAGATCAAGTACCTAGGAATCAGCTTAACTAAGGAAGTAAAGGACCTGTACGAAGAAAACTACAAAACGCTACTTCAGGAAATAAAAGAGGACATGAGGAAATGGAAAGATATCCCCTGCTCATGGGTCGGTAGACTTAACATTGTCAAAATGGCAATACTACCGAAAGCATTGTATAAATTCAATGCAATCCCTATAAGGATACCCATGACATTCTTCAAAGAAATGGAGCAAACACTCCTGAAATTTATATGGAACAATAAGCCCCCACGAATAGCTAAAGCAATTCTTGGGAAAAAGAAAATGGGAGGAATCAACCTCCCGAACTTCAAACTGTACTACAAAGCAGTAATAATTAAAACAGCATGGTACTGGAACAAAGGCAGAACTGCAGACCAATGGAACAGGGTTGAATACACTGACATCTCCCCTCAATCATATGCTCATCTAATCTTTGATAAAGGTGCAAGTAATGTGAAGTGGAGTAAGGAAAGCCTCTTTAATAAATTGTGTTGGCATCACTGGACGGCTACATGCAAAAAAATAGGCTCAGAACTCTGCCTAACACCATGTACAAAAGTAAGATCAAAATGGATTAAAGACCTCAACATCAGACCAGAAACCATAAGGTACATTGAAGATAAAGTTGGCAAAACCCTCCATGACATTGAAGCTAATGGTATCTTCAAAGATGCCACACCACTGGCCGAGCAAGTGAAAACAGAGATAGATAAATGGGACTATCTTAAACTAAGAAGCTTCTGCACCTCCAAAGAAACAGTGACCAAAATACAAAGACAGTCTACAGAATGGGAAAGGATATTCACCGAATACACATCTGACAAGGGGTTGATATCCAGGATATACAAAATACTGGTTAAACTCCACAAGAAGAAAACATCCAACCCCATCCAAAAATGGGGCAATGAAATGAACAGAAACTTTCTCAAAGAAGAAATCCGAATGGCAAAAAAGCACATGAGAAAATGCTCTACATCATTAATCATCAGGGAGATGCAGATCAAAACCACAATGAGATACCATCTCACACCTCAGAGACTGGCCCACATTCAAAAGAACAAAAGCAACCGATGCTGGCGTGGATGTGGCGAGAAAGGGACACTCCTTCACTGTTGGTGGGAATGTCCACTGGTTCAGCCCTTCTGGAAAACAGTATGGACGATTCTCAAAAAATTAGAAATTGAGCTCCCATTTGACCCAGCAATACCACTCCTGGGAATATATCCCAGAGAGACAAAAATGTATAGTCGAAGTGACATCTGCACTTGTTTGTTCATTGCAGCACTCTTTACAATAGCCAGAAACTGGAAGAAACCTGAATGCCCAAGAACAGATGACTGGTTAAAGAAACTTTGGTACATCTACACAATGGAGTACTATGTAGCTCTTAGAAAAGATGAAGTCATGAAATTTACATACAAGTGGTACAACATGGAAAGTATCATGCTAAGCGAAATGAGTCAGAAAGAGAGGGATAGACATAGAAAGATTGCATTCATCTGGGGGATATAAAGTAACAAAGTATGAGATTAATACCCAAGAATAGCTGAGATCAGCACCAGAAGGATTACTCCATAACTTAGAGGCCAGCCGGGTATCCTAGAGGAAAGGGCAGTTCAGATAGAGAAGGGAGCACCAAATAAAGGATGTTTGGAGGATCCTCCCAGGAGGGGAGATGCATGTCGAAAGTAGACTATGGACTGAACATGTTTGCCACTCAATGCCTCTTTTGCAGACCACAACACCCAAAAGGAGAGAGAGAACACAGGGGATTGCCCTGCCACAGAGACAGGGGGGATGGGGGGATGGGGGTGGGAGGGATATTATCCATGGTGGTGGAAAATGGGCACTGGTGGAGGGATGGGTATCTGATCATTGTATAATTGAAACCAAAGCACAAAAAATTGTAAATTTACAACTGTAAAAAAAAATAAAATAAAATAAAGGGAAAAAAAAGAAATTGCATAAAAACAACAAAAAAAAAAAGAAAGAAGGATGCTCATTGAAAGAAGATTGATTGGCCAACAATTTATGAGTAAGAATTGAACACCAAGAAACCGATTCCTATTATAGAAGGGATGAAAGAAGCAAGAGAAAGGGCTGGAATCTGAGCAGAGTTCTACAAGCACTCTAGATGTTAGAAAACCAGATCTTTACAAATAAGCAGAAATTTGATAGAATACTTAAAAATTTAAAATGGCCAAGTGACAAATAAATAAAGAGACATCCTAAATTGGAAGACCTATTTTTTTTCTTCAATTATAGAGACTACACCTCGCAGTGCTGGCACGAGGCATGCAGTGCAAATGCCGGAAAATGAACTCAAATCAAACTCTTTCCCAGAAAAAAAAAAAGGCTTTTTTCCTGCTCGTCTAACTTGGTATTTTTAAGATACCAGTGTCCCTCAAATGATCTATAGAGTAAGTGCAATCCCTATCAAAAGCCCAAGGTGGTTTTGTTTATTGCTTGCTAGTTTGGTTTTTTGTTTTTTGCACAAAAGTGGGAAAAATCCACCCTAAAATTCATGTGAAATCTCAAGAAACTCGGAATAGCAAAAACAATGTGGAAAAAGAGCCACATTTGGGGGCTCACCACGTGGAGGGCAGGAGTTTGGGAAATTTATAGGTACGTGAGGGCTGCCACAGTGGAAGGAGGCCCACAGGTTGCAGGGCAGGAGCCGCTGGGCAGGCTGAATGCATCCAGGCCCGCAGGTAAAGAGCTCACCTGCACCTGGGCAAGCTTGCCACTCCTGCAGAAGACCCAGGGTGACTTCCTGTGCTGGTTCAGGCCTCCAGGTATCAGCTCCATTTCACATATAAACACACACACTGAATCTACATGGCTTTACTCTACATTGAATGCTCTACCAAAGCAACTTCTGGTAAATTAGGAGGAGATGACGTTCTGTTGGGAACTCTACCAAGAGTTCCTCAAAGTTTGAAAAAATGCAATACTGATAAGGTTTCTCTGGCACTTGAATCAACAGACCACTTTCAGCCCATGCTTTCCGTCCAATTCACAGCAATTTATTTGTTGTTGTTTTTTGAGGTCATTGGGAGGAAGGGGAAGCAGGGAGTGATGCTCAGGGTTTACTGCTGGCTCTGCACTCAAAAAAATTACCACAGGTGTTTCTCAGGGAACCATATGGGATGCCAGGGATTGAACCCAGGTTGACAGTGTGCAAGGCAAATGCCCTACCTGCTGTCCTATCACTCATACCCCCCAGGCCCCAATTTGCAGTAGTTTTATGGAGTCAGAGGTGTGTATTAGTTTTAGCCTTCATTTCTAAATAACTACAATGATAAAAGATCTTTTATCTTTTATCTCACAGTATCCAGATGCATATCACCGTATCTTTCTTTTCTTTCTTTCTTTCTTTCTTTCTTTCTTTCTTTCTTTCTTTCTTTCTTTTTGTGTGTGGCTGCTATGTTTTTTATTTAAATTTTTATTAGTGAAACACCATGAGGTACAGTTGTAGGCCTACAAGTTTTTGTGCTTGGGTTTCAATTATACAATGATCTACTACCCATCCCTCCACCAGTGCCCATTTTCCACCACCATGGATTCCAGTAACCCTCCCACCCCCCATCCCCCCCATCCCACCCTACCTCTATGGCAGGGCATTCCCTTTTGTTCTCTCTCTCCTTTTGTGTGCTGTGGTTTGCAGAAGAGGCAATGGGTGGCAATCATGTTTGGCCTATAGTCTACTTTCAACATGCATCTCCCATCCTGGGTGGATCCTCCCAACACCTTTTATTTGGTGCTCCCTTCTCTATCTGAGCTGCCTTTTCCCCTAGCATGTGTGGCTGACCTCCAAGCCATGGAGTAAACCTCCTGGTACTAATCTCAGCTATTTATTTTTCTTTGTTTTAAAACTTATTTTGGTTTAGGGGCTACAGCTGAGGGTTGGGGATCACTCCCACCCGTGTTTCAGCAGAGCATGCGATGCTGAGCACTGAACCAGGGGCTTGTTCATGCAAAGTATGAGCTACAGCCTCTGCATTACCTCCTGGCCCCATCTTACTCAATTCTGAGCTATCACTATGCACAGGCATGAGCATCTGCCCATTTAATTCTACCTTCTCATTTAACAGGGGCCTGAGCTTCAGCATGCTAAACGCTAATTATTTCATTCTAAATGACTTTCTTTAATTTCTCCTTTACATCACGAGCATATACCAATTTTAGCAAATTACGTGAGTGCTATTCCTTATGAATTTTCCTTCCATGTTATAAATATTTTTTTAATGGAAAGCGAATGTTAAGCTTACAGAATTGGAACTGCCTAGAATATTAAATGAACTTTTAAATATAACTATAGAGCTGAGCTCTACGCACACAGCTGTGTTGTGTGTTTAAATATGCTACACATACCAAGCAAATCCTCTCTTATGTCAATACAAGCAGTCAGTTATAACATATATCAAATGATGTATCCTAGGACATAACTTCCTCTGGGAAAAACGGAACCAAACCGGTTTTTAAATATCCTTCCTGGCCAGTCTTGTATTCTTGGCACCAGACCAAAGGAAACATTTTGGATGTCTATTATTATGCTTCTAGCTTAAAAGACGTAGTGGTCTAGTCCTTACAGATGCGCTCCCCGCAGGGACCAGAGAGATAGTGCAGCGATCAGGTCGCTTGCTTTGCAGGCTTAGGACCTGAGTTCACCCCTCTGCGCCCCATCGGGTCCCCTGAGCCTCATCAGGCGTGCGCGCACTTGCACAAAGACGGTGCAGCGCATCCTTCGGGACTGGACCGAGGACGGTGGCCACAGGGGAGCGATTCTTAAGACCTTCAAAGTTCCAAGGGTTTTGTGTCTGCGTTTTCTCTCCCTTCCCTCTCGCCCCGCTGCCCTCCCACACCTCCAAGCGTTTGCAGCGCAGTGCCTCCACGGTTTGAGTCATGCGATTTGAGTCAACGCGAGCCCGAAGGCGTGCGCTAACGTTACTCAGGGCCCCGGGGGCACCTCGGGAACCGGCTAGCACGGCGGGCGGGCGCGCGGGTGCCCGGGTGCAGACCCAGAGCTCCCCGCGGCACCCGTGCCCGGCCCCGCGCCCTCCCCGTCCGCACCGCGTCCCCCGGGAACCGCTTTCCCGTCGCTAGGCTGCAGGTACTGCAGGGATACAGGAGCGCGCTCGGCATCCCGCCCGCGGGGCCGCGACGACTGCAGAGCCTTCCTCCCGCCCGTGCTCACACGCTCACCAAGAGGTTTTAACCAAAGCCTTGCTGATCTCTGGGAATTTATGATCATAACTAGGCTGATTCTCCCTGGCTGTCTGTCAGTCTGTCTCAACCAAAGCCTTGCTGATCTTTGGGAATTTATAATTTATGATCAAAACTCCTCTCTCTCTCTCTCTCTCTCTCTCTCTCTCTCTCTCTCTCTCTCTCTCTCCTCTCTCCTCTCTCTTCTCCCCTCCCTTTCACTCTCTCTCCTCTCTGTCTCTGTTTCTGTCTCTGTCTCTGTCTCTCCCTCCCCCAGCCTTCCCTCCCTCCCTCCCAACTCCCATTCCTCTCCAGGACAGAGCAGGGAGCAGGGGGTCTCTGCTTTGATGAGCGAGTTGGTGGGCAGACCCCAGGACCCAATAGGCCTGGAAGGGTGTGACTTCCCAGTGCTGCTGCGCCGATGTGCCCTCTTCCACGTGGCCGGGAAGCCGGGTGGGAGCTGGTCTGGCTCTGCCCCACCCAGCTATTGTTCCCCTGCAGTTATCTATCTAGGAGGGAGGGAATTTGGTGGCCAGAGTGAGATCGCGGGAGGCCAGAACTGCTGCAGCTCCCAAAGGTGCAAAGCAGAGTGTCTCCCAGCTCTCTGCACTCTTTTCCTTCCAATTTAATTCCATCCAAGGGTTTATGTCCCCCCATGCTCTACGTGCAACCAGTCAGTCCTCCAGGGCCCGGACAGATGGACCATAAAATAGTTCCCTCTTCTTTTGACTGTAGCCCAACTCTGGTTCTCTTGGGATGGTTTATGTTACCCAGTAGTTAGGAGAAAAGCATCTAATTAAACTAATTCAAATTAAAGTCATGAAAATGCACTTCTTAAAGAGCTGGGCTATTTCCTCTTTCTCCTAAAAATAACCACCCAGCCAAGAGGGAATCTCTGTAAAACCAGCCTCTCCTCTTTCCTTCCCGTGGAGTGTAAACTCTCTAGGCAACCCTTAGAGCAAAGCCAGGTCCCCTTGCTTCCTCTCAGCCTCCCTGAGAAGCTTCCCAGAAATGGAAAGTCAAGTCTGGAAAACAGTCTCCATTGGTGCCTCCCTGGTCCCCAGGAGTTTGGACTGAAATATGACTTCCAGGCTCCAGTATGCAGAGGGCAGAGTGGGAGGGTGGGAGGTGGTGGACCCTAACCCTGTGAGGTGTTTTCTGCAATAAATCTCCTCCGATACATCTACGTCTCTCTCTCTCCCTCTCTCTCTCTCTCTCTCTCTCTCTCTCTCTCTCTGTGTGTGTGTGTCTGCTGGATATCTGATGGGTTCTCTTTTTCTGGAGCCCCGTCAAATAGCATCTCCATAGAATTTCCCAGAAATCCACAAAGGTCTAAATGGAAGTGAAATCTGACTTTCATATATCCAGTTTACCTGAATAATCATGGGTTGACTCTAGCAGTATCATATCTTATATAGTAATCAGGATTTTGTCCACTTAAAAGGTAGAAAGAAAGGATATGTTGATCCATGTACAGGATACGTTGATCCATGTACCAGGAATTTACACCATGGGTCTTCAGTGGTGTTTGGGTTTAGGAATTTAAGTGATGCCACTCATTCACCCTTAGCTTCTTTGTGCTTGTTGGTGTCATCCTCAGGAAGACTCTCCCTACCTTGTGGCAGAGACCTCTGGCTTCCAGAAAGAAGGGGCATGGCCTTGTTTCCCCTCCATCTCTTGCCTGTTAGCCCCACCAAAAATCTCAGGGTAACTCTGACTGGCCCAGTTTGGACCATGCGTTAGTACCTGAACCAATCACTGCAGCCATAAGAATGGAATCCTCTAATTGCCTGGTGCAAGAAGACTAAGCAAAGGACTAACCCTCTTGTTAGGAAGAGGAATTCTCCATAGGAAAAGAAATTGGACAGATCAAAGGCAACGTTCATCTTATGAACATCAACTTACTTGATTATATTCCCTGTCACTGTCTACCCGTTGTTCATCGATTTGCTGGAGCGGGCCCACTAACATTGTGAGACTTGTTTCTGTGTTTGGTATATAGAATACATCACGGGTAGCTGGCCAGGCTTTGCTGTGTGGGCGAGATACTCTCTGTAGCTTGCCGGGCTCTCTGAAAAGGGCGAAGGAATCGATCTCGGGTGGGCCGTGTTGGCACATGCAAGGCAACCACCCTACCCGCTGTGCTATTGCTCCAGCCCACTTGATCATATTAACAAGCAAAAAGTTGATCGAGGTGAGCAGTGCAACGGTGTGTTTCTTTTCCTTAAAGAGCTTATAATCGGGTTGCTCTGAAATCTGATTGTATTCTTTAGTAATCTGAGGAAGCTTGAGTCAATTTATTAGAGAATATTTTCTTTTAAAATATTTTTAATATTTTTAATTGAATCATACACAGTCACAAAGTTGTTCATAATTGGGATTCAGTTGTATAATGTTCCAACACCAGTCCCTTCACCAGTGTACTTTTCCCACCACCAATGTCCTCAGTTTCCCTCCCACCCCACCCCCTCATGGCAGGTACTTTTCTTCTCTCTCTCTCTCTCTCTCTCTTTCTCTCTCTCTCCCTCTCCCCCTCTCTCTCTCTTTCTCTCACACTCTCTCTCTTTCTCTCTTCACTTTTGGGCAGTATGGTTTGCAATATAGAAACTGAAAGGTTATCAGACATATATCTCTTTACGTACTTTCAACACTCAGTTCTTGTCCGAAGTGATTATTTCCAAATATTTGCCATCCTTGTTCCTTCTAAATTTATTAGAAAATGTTTTCTGAATGCTCACTTATATTTGGAACTACAACTGGCAGGTTACTCCTAGTTCTGTGTTCTGGAGGTCATGCAGTGCTTGGAGATGGAACCCAGGTCCCTCATATGCAAAGCCTATGCATTCATCCCTTGAGCAATCTATCCAGCCCTCTGAGATGGCTCACTAAACACCATTCCTGTCACACAGACCTCTTTCCATAGAGAACTCACACCCAGGTGGAGAAATAAGTAGCCCAGCTGACATTCTTAGCACTAGGCTGCATCGGGCAGTGTGCAGGGGCTTGTGAGAGGAACCAAAACTTGGAAGAAAAGTGGGGGTCAGAGGAGGCTGGAGAGGGGGGAAGGCTTTCTGGCAGGGAGTTTCCAGGGTGTGTGATGTGGGGAGCTGTGTTTGAGGAAGCACAGGTAGTTTGAGTGAGGTACATGGTGGGAGGAGTACAGAGCAAAGTGAACCCAAAGGCATGGCCAGGAGCCAGAGCCTGTGCCAAGCTGCCAGCTTGGAGGTTGAGGAATTGAAATCTGGACGTGTCCAGATTTGCAGTTGAGCATACTGCACCTGGCAGCAGATGGAGTGGATGGAGGCCACGGGAAGCAGGGCGAGTCCTAAGGCTCCCTGGGAGAGCTTGGAAGATAGGATGAGGAATTCTTCCCAGAGAATTCCAGCCAGGAAACAGGAGAATTCTCAGAGCCACCATTTTGCCAACCTCAATTAGGCAAGGACTGTGACTGTCAGAGATGATAAGATATTACTTTGGTCTGGAAGGTTTATTAACTACTGGGAACTGTACCTTTGTACTGGAAAGGTCTGAGGGCCATCACCATAACCCCCAAGGGCCAACTTCAACCACTGCTTCAACCCCTTGTTCTGTGTCTTCGGATGGGGTGAATAGGAGACACTGATTGTCTTCAACATAGTCTTTGTTTGTTTCGGGGGGCATACCTGGTGATGCTCAGGAGTTAGTTCTGCATCCAGAAACTATTACTAGTGGTACTTAGGGGACTATATGGGATGCCAGGGATTGAAGCTGGGTCTGCAACATGCAAGACAAATGTCCTAACCTCTGGACTATCACTCTGGCCCCTCCAAGATTCCCCAAGATGGGTAAACTGAATCCACTGCAGATTGCAACCAGACATCCAGAAGGAGAAAGATTTTTTTTTACTTTTAAAAAATTTTAATGAAAATTGAAAATAAACACTTCAAATAAAAATGTTTTAACTTATACTCTTGAGGTCAGTGATAACACTCTGCATATATGCTTATTACTACCCCTAGCTCAAGAACTTATTTATTTATTTTAATAGTGAGACATCATGAGGTACAGTTGCAGACTTACACATTTTTGTGCTTGGGTTTCAATTATACAATGATCAAATACCCATCCCTCCACCAGTGCCCATTTCCCACCACCATGGATCCCAGTATCCCTCCCACCCCCCATCCCCCCCCCTCCCACTCTGCCTCTGTGGCAGGGCATTCCCTTTTGTTCTCTCTCTCTTATTGGGTGTTGTGGTTTGCAAAAGAGGCAAACCACATGGCAAAATGGGTGACAATCATGTTTAGTCTATAGTCTACTTTCCAGAAGGAGAAAGATTTTTAAGGAACTGGTTCAAATGCTTCAAATTCAGAGTCCTGGGGGGAAAAAACCTGGAAATAAAAACAATGTATGAGGAGGCCATCCTAAACCGAAAAGGATCAAGAAGACACAATCATTTGAGACCCTTGACCAAAAACTTCAAAATGGCTAGAAGAGAAATCTGGGGGATATTTGGGGAAAGTTGATGAGGAACAGAATATTAATATGCATTTTCTTGTGTGGTAATAATATAGCAATGTGGGAGGATGTCTATTCTTGGGTAATGCTGCAGAGTTGAGCGAGGTATCTTAAAAGTGCAGTGTATAGGGACTGGAGAGAGAGAGTTTGATGGGCTGAGCACATGCTTTGTGAGCAGAAACCCCCGGGTTAGTTCCCAACACTGCATGGTATCCTATGCGGCACCAGGGGCCACCCCTGAGCTGGGAGGAACCCCTAAGTCCTGCTGGATGTGGTCCAAAAACAAACAAAAGTGAAATGCTGCCATGTGTCAGTCAGACACAGCACACATTAATTTCTACAAACTGGGGAGGAGCACTCTTTGGGGAGTGAACCACTGCTTTTCAGTCAGACGAATATTTATTGAGCAAGGACAAAGGTGGTTTTGTGACAGGGGAAGGGGCTAAGTGCAGGAATAGAAAAACAGGGAAACAAAACCAAAAACAGTTCCTAAGATTAATGTGTAAACCATGATTAGCATCAATTTCCAAAGGAGACTCAGGGCGTGTGAGGGCCGTGAGGGACATTGCAAGACTGCAGACAGTGAGGCCGGGCTTTGCACGTGATCTCTCTAGGAACCCTGTCATGTTCAGCCACGTCATCTGGGACCACTCTGACCATGCCATGCCTCCAACACAATGTGCGCCAGAGAGACATGACAGAGGGGAAGGTGCTTGCACACAGCTAACCCAGGTTTGGTCCCTGACACCAGGTATGGTCTCTCAAGCAAGGAGATATCCCTGAGCACAGGGCCAGGAGTAATCCCTGAGCACTGCCAGGTGTGACCTAGAAAACAAAGGAAACTATATGTATGTATGTGTATATATATATAGCACTTTTTTCTACATATATGTATATATATAGATGTGGAAAAGAACCAGATTTTTTTAATACATATGATATACTCCTAATATTGAAGGATACTTTTCATGTATGTGTGTGTGTATTTTATTTTGGTTTGTCTCTTGTGTGGACACCACACCTGTCAGTGCTCAGGGCTTACTCCTGGCTCTGAGCTCAGGGCTTGGGGACTATATGTGTTGCTGGGGATCAAACACAAGTAGCCACCTGCAAGGCAAGTCCCTGTACTATCTCACCAGCCCAAGGATACTCGTGTATGTGTATGATAGATGTAATTCTATGGCTTTCCATATATATATATGTATATATATATATATACTTGAATCATATGTTGTGAAGAGAGTGCAGTATGCAAGATATTAACTTTTCTATTTAGGAAGGAATGAAGAGCGTTCTCATACTTTCAGGTTTTATTGTTTATTTTTATTGAAAAATAAACAATATCATTGTATTATAGCTTATAGATTTTAGGAGAGCATCATTGAGAATCAACATGTGTGTTCCTTTTGTCCTGATTTAATGCTTCCCCAGTCCCATCCCCCTAACCTTCCTCCCCACCTTCTGGTAACCACTAATTGCTTTTATAGTTCAAAGTGTTATTGATTTGATTTAGTGCCTCTGCTTAAGAGTGAAATTTTGAAGTACTGGTCTTTCTCTGTCTGGCTTCTTTCTAATTTTTTTTTAATTTGGAACAGACCCAACGGTTCTCAGGACTTACTCCTAGCTCTACTCTCAGGGATCACATTTGGCGTTTGGTGGCTAAACTCAGGTTGGCATCATGCAAGACTACCTCCCTACTTTCTAAACTATCATCCCAGGTCCCTAATTTTTAACATCTGGCCATGCTCGATGTTGACTTCAGGCTCTTTGCTCAGGGATCACTCCTAGCAGGGCTCAGAGTACCACATGTAGTGCCAGGGATCAAACCCAGCCAGGTTTGTGCAAGACAAGGCCCTACCTTTCTCTCCGAGGTATCATGCTAGCCTGTTTGGCAACTTTCACTCAGCATCGTACCCTGTCAGTCCTTTCGGATTGTTTCGGATAGCAGGATTTCACTTCTTCAGAGCTTATTGGTAGGCCATGGAACAGAGATACTGGCTCTTCTTTTTTTATTCTTCAGCTGTTGGGCTCTCGTATATATATTCTTGGTGAGAACACAAAGCACAAACATTATGGAGAGCAGTATGAAGATTCTGCAAAAATTTAAAAAGTAGAAATTCCACATGGCCCAGTTATCCCATATCTGTATAATATTCACCCCAGAATTACAAAAACACTAATTTGAAGAGATATCTTAACTTCCATGTTTATGCCAGCATCATTTACAACAGCCATATTTGACTTGGGATTTTAACACGGTGAGAAGAATAAAAAGAAAAGGAAGGATCTGGAGTGATAGCACAACAGGTAGGGCATTTGCCTTGCACTTGGCCAACCCGGGTTCGATTCCCAGTATTCCATATGGTCCTCCGAGCACCACCAGGAGTAATTCCTGAGTGCAGAGCCAGGAGTAATTCCCTGTGCATGGCCCGGTGTGACAAGAAAGAAAGAAAGGAAGGAAGGAAGGAAGGAAGGAAGGAAGGAAGGAAGGAAGGAAGGAAGGAAGGAAGAAGGAAAGAAGGAAAGAAGGAAAGAAAGAAGGAAAGAAGGAAAGGATGGGAGCTCTTCATGAAAACTGAGCGTCAGACAGTGGATTGGAAAGAAACATGGAGTCCAGAGAAATGTGAAAGCATGAGAGTCTGGAAGAAGGACAGGAATCTGCCTGGAGCAGAGTTGGGAGATGGAGTGCAGTGGGAATTCTGGTCCAGAGTATCCCTCCCACAGAGGACTTGGCCCAATCACAGTCACACTCTGCTCAGCACCTCCAGGGCAGAGCCACATCTGAGCCTTCATCAATGCCTTTAAATGGCTAGAAAAGACTTGGGTGGGCGCACTGACTGGGAATAAGATTACTGCAGTTCTGATCTCCTCCACCTGCGACCAGTGTCATCTCTACTGGTGTGAGATCAGGCAGGGCTTACCCTTCCTTGGAGCTATTGCTTCCTTGGGGCTGTTGCTGAGAAGCTCTGGAGTTGGTCATGATGAGAGGTTGTCATGTCTGGCAATTGCTTTACTGTCTTGATTTGTTTCTTTGACCCCTTTCCGTGGCATCTCTTTTGGGCATCAGGTCCTGGAGGGGCCACAGTTCCTACAGAGCATCGCCACTAACACAGGCTCTGGCCTGCCAGCAGCCTCTTGGCCCCGTCTGCCCTTGACGTCAGCTGGTCTTCCCAGACTCTGGGCAATTGCTTTCTATTAATAACCCTCCTGATTTTCTCTGTGACAAGGCTAACACACTTCTGGCAACAACAACATCAACAAAATGGGGAAGGGGGGGTGGGAGGAATTGATATGGCTGAAAATTTTAATTGCTCACAATTTCATCACTAAAATCTTTTTCTGAATGGGAATGTGTTTATTGCCTAGTTAAGTTCACATCACGTATGCAATTTCATTTTTCAATTCTTAAAACCTAAGCTATCAAGACTGCTCTCTTAATAGGGACTGGGACACAGACTGTCATTCTGTAATTTATTTTTCAGGATTTCTCAAACTTGACATGTTTTGGGGGGTTTTATTTGGAGGAGGGCAGGCCCAGGGGTACTCAAAGATTATTCCTAACTCTGTGCTCAGGGATCACTCCTAGAGAGGCATGGGGGACCATATGGGTGCTGAGGATTGAGCCTGGGCCTGCCATGTGCAAGGCAAGAGCTTTACCTGCTCTCCTGTACTATCTGGAAATCTTATTTTAACAGTTCAATATGATGCAATGTTACACATTCAAGAAAGGTCATGAAATAAACAAAATGTTAAATATATTTCAATGAACTATTTAAATATAATAGGGGCCTGAAGATATAGGTAGGGTGCTTGCTTGCCTTGCAAGTGGTTGTTCCTAGCTTGATCCCTGGCACTTCATATGGTCCCCTGAGCATTGCCAGGAGTGATTCCTGAGTGCAGAGCCAAGAGTAAGCGCTGAGCACAGCCAGGTGTAGCTCCCAAGCCAATAAAATTTCCCTTATCATTACCTTCTGCAGTAAAGACTTTCCATTTTCTTTTAAAATACTTTCCAAGTGATTTAGCAACTCTGGAATTTTTTTTTTATTCTATGGATGGCTAAGTTGTTGCATCATCAATACTCACGGAGAAATATAAGGTTAGAAAAAAGGTCGTGGGAAAGACATAAACTTAGAATGTCTCATTATAAGAGTGTCACTACTGGTAAATCCAGCAAACTATTTCTGGGTGGTGGAATTCATTAAGATGGAGGCAGGGTGGTGAGTGGGTGGTAAGGAAAAGCCCAAGAAAGTCAGAGAATGGGAAAGTGGGGCCAGAGAGGTAGCACATCAGGTCAGGCACTTACCTTGCATGCAGCTGACCTGGGTTCAATCCCTAGCACCATGTATGGTCCACTAGGAGTGATCTCTGATTACAAAGTCAGTAGTAAGCCCTGAGCACAGTCCAATGATCAAGATTTAAAAAAAAAAGAAGAATAAAGAAAATGGGGAATTGAAAAAGTGAATTATGGCCTGGAAAGAGTACAGAAGGTAAGGCAATGCTTTGCCTGTGGCTGAAACTGGTTCAACCCCAAGACACCTGAATAGCCTGGAGTAGTCCCTGAGCACTGCTGGGTATGACCCAGATGACCCCAAAATAAAGAATCACAGTAATAGTGAGAGGGTAGTGCAATGTTGGTTTTGGAGATTGCTTCTCTTTTTAAGAAATGCCAAATAATAAAGTTAAATTTTAACTATTCTGTGCAGGGAAAGGGAAGAAGTTATATTAGATAAAGGGGCTGCACCCTAGGTTTTTTTCAAAGAACACTAGTCATGAACATTTTAAAGTCATTAAATTAAATGGTAAAGGTAAAGGCCCTCCCGTTGATCGTCGATTTGCTCGAGCGGGCCCAGTAACGCCTCCATTGGAGACTTTGTTGTTACTGTGTCTGGCATATCGAATACTCTCGGTAGCTTGCCGGGCTCTCCGAGAGGGGCGGAGGAATCGAACTCGGGTCGGCCATGTTGGCCGCTTGTAAGGCGAACGCCCTACCCGCTGTGCTATCGCAAATTAAATGGAAAAACTTGAAAGGTGGCAGATGAATGTTCTTAAATGGCTCCAAGAACTCAAACCGTTCTCTTCATTCTAGCATCTTAGTATTTTGATCCAAGAAGTTCAAACCACTTAATTCATCATCATGGCTCCCCTGGGAAGGAAGGAGAGAGAAGAAAGAGAGAGATCACTCTCCATCTTATCTTTTATACAATCTATGTCCACATATATTTGAATTTTTTTTATGGTCTCACTTTAGAGAAAAGGAAAACACATAAACTCAGAACACTTCTTGCATCTCAATCCACTAGAGCGTTTACAGTCATTAAAATCATTGCCTTCATACTTTCCAATCTCTGCATTTCCCCCCCAAATATACACATTTTGACAACCATCAAACTTTTTTTTGTTTTGTTTTTGTTTTGGGGCCATAACCAGTGGTGCTCAGGGCTTACTCCTGGCTTTGGGTCCAGAGATCACACCAAATGAGGCTCAAGGGAACATATGAGGCACCAGGGATCAAATCCAGGTCGGCCATGTGCAAGGTAAGTGCCCACCTGCTGTTCTATCTCTCCAGTGCCCACATTATTTTTAATCATAATATTCAGGGCTGGAATGATAGCTCAGCAGGTAGGGCATTTGCCTTGCATGCGGCTGACCCGGGTTCGATTTCTCCATCCCTTTCGGAGAGCCCGGCAAGCTACTAGGGAGTATCCTGCTCAAACAGCAGCACCTGGCAAGCTCCCCATGGCATATTCGATACACCAAAAACAATAACAACAAGTCTCACAATGGAGACGTTACTGGTGCCTGCTCGAGCAAATCGATGAACAACAGGGACAGTGCTGCAGTGCTACATATAATATTCCATTTTTATTTGGTTCACACCCAGCAATGCTCAGGGTTACTGCTGGCTCTGCATTCAGGAAGTACTCCTGGAAGTGCTTGGGGGATCATATGGGATACCGGAGATCGAACCCAGGTCGGCTGTATGCAAGGCAAACACCCCACCTGCTGCACTATCGCTCCGGCCCCAATATTCCATTTTTTAAAGTATGGGTTGTGCCGCTTAATGTAAATACTTTTAATTTTAATTTATTTTTGTTTTTTTAGGCCACACCCATTGGTGCTCAGGGCTCACTCCTCGCTGTGCTCAAGGATCACTGCTGGTGATGCTCAGGGGACCATTTGGGATGCCACAGATTGAATCCGGGTCAACCATGTGCAAATCCAGCACCTTAACCCCTTACTATCTCTCTGCCCCATATTACACTTTGTTGATGTGCCATGTTTCATTCAGTTTATTTGTATGGTGAGAACTTTAAAGATTTTTTTCTAAATTTCATCAATCATCACAAATAATGCATGAATGCAGCATTGTGCAGATTCTTTTGGTCTTCTTGAGCCTTGCTGATGCTAGCTTTTGTTTATTTCATGTTTGCCAGATGTTTGGGTATATACCAGTCCTATAAACCATTTGATTTGTATATGTCTGGCTTCTCTTGATGGTTTAGGCCATAGTTTCTATTTTCCTGTACATTAAAACCATCTATTCTTATCCTTTCGATTGTGACCTTTTTGCCAAGAAGGATTATCCACATAAACTTGTATTGGGCTGAAATTTTTGAGGAATTTAATCTTTTATAAGTTGAATTTGCCATGAATCATTTTCACATTCTGCAGTCTTTTTTTAAAACTTTGTCCAGTTATATTATTATACAGGAGGTACATGTTTCAGTGACAATAGTTCATGTGATGTATTTTTAGATATAAGAAGGGATCGTAACAGACTCACAGACTCTTTTTCCCTCTGATATCTATCATCCTTGGCAACCTCTGTGTCACCCCTGCTGCAGCTAAGAGGAGAAAAGTCCATAAAAGAAAGAGAGAGGAAAGCCCCAGCATTGAAAGGGACTCTGGTGTCCCTAGGTGGGAAATGTGTCTGCAGGCTGGGCTCACTTGCCCCTTTGGGTGCTGCCCCCATTGTCTCCTTTCCTGCTTCACTGCTGCTTTTCAAACACCCCTGTGACATCTCCGAATTCAGTCTCTGGCTTCAGCTGTGCAGTTTGAGGTCAGAACTGATGATTCCCTCCAACTGCCTGCAGTCCCCAGGGCAGAGCACCCAGGCCTGTGTGTTTCCTTGTTCCAGACCGGAGCAGAGCCACTGTCATGACCCAGCTGTCACCTGTCCATCGTCTGTCTGTTAATCAGGCCTGATACTTCTCCTGCGTGAGACAGAGGGGTGAGACAGCGACTTCTCTGCCTTCCCCACCCCACCCTGTGTGATCGCCCGTGAGAGCGGGATCCCTCCCCTCCCCTCTGTGGCGCTGTCATGCCCATCGCCTGGTTGGAGTATGGAGCTGTGAAGTGTGGGTGAACACTCTCTTGCCAACAGTTTGAGGTGGTTGGGGTGGGGACGAGGGCACAGATGGTTTTTCAATGGACTGCTGGACCTCCTTCACAGACAGGTCAGTGGGCTCCACACAGTGTGACATAGGTAGGTTCTGGGGCGGGAGCCAAGTTCCTGCTTGAAGTCTGCTAAGCTGCATCAGAGCAATAAGGCTGGGAATTTACAAGGAGGCCGGAGGGGCCGGGATGTAGATGGAGGATGGACTAGGGCGTGGCTGGGTGGCTGGAGCAAGAGAAGCCGGATGTTAATGGGGTGTTGTCTGTGCTAAGTTTCAAATAGTGGGGGACTCTAAAACTAAAAGAAGAGACAAAAGGGAGGAAGGGAGGGAGGGAAGAAGGAAGGAAGGAAGGATGGAAGGAAGGAAGGAAGGAAGGAAGGAAGGAAGGAAGGAAGGAAGGAGAAAATGCTTTTAAGATCTGAAAACTCAGGGTTTACTCCTGCCTCTGAGCTCAGGGACCACTCCTGGCAGGGCTCAGGGGACTATATATGTGGTGTCTAGAATCGAATCCAGGTCGGCTATGTGCAGGTGCTCTACCCACTATCCTATCTCTCCGGCCCCTGAAGCCCTCTTAATAGCCAATATTAGAACGTTGCAAAAGTCAGGTGAGACGAAGCTGTTCACACGTAGGCAGGGTGAGATCTTTTAAGAGTAAGACAACGGAGAACAAGGCTGGCAAACTAACTGTTCGAGAATGTGGGGAAAGGAGGGCCAGGAAGAGGCTGCTCCGACAGGGCCAAGCCCAGGCAACATTGAGTATTCCACAGCTTATCACCCACATCATGACTGCGCATTTCAGCCATGCTACCACATTTGCTGGAAACATTTGTATGACAGGTAAAATGCCTGCCTTGCACGCAGCTAACCCGGGATCAATCCCCAGCACCCCATATGGTTCCTGAGTCCCACCAGGAATGATCCCTGAGCACAGAGCCAACAGTAAGCCCTGAGTATTGCCGGGTGTGGTCCAAAACCAAAGGCAAAAAAAGGAAAAACAAGAACCTAACTATTACCTTAAGTTTCACCTGAAACAATACCATCTGGGAAGTTATAAGTTGATATGCTACTTAACTATTTTCTAGTGCATTAAATTAAAAAGTGCACAGTCAGTGAAAGGAACTGTCTCTCTGTCTCTGTTTCTCTTTCACCTAAAATAATATCAGGAACTGGCCGGTGGTATGGCTGCCTTTCTCTATAAAATTTTTTCTCTGCCTCATTTCTATTTAGAAATTCATCCTGGGTTAAACTGTCCATACCTTAGTAGTCATCATTTTACTGGCACTGTTCAAATAACCCTCCCCCTCCAGGCCAGAAAACTCTGACTGTTTCCGAATCACCCTTCAAGCTTCAACTCGGCCTTCACTTCCTAAGGTAGTACACCCCAGCCTTAAACTCCTGCCCTGCTAGGCCAGGGACCATTTCCCTCCATCACCTTCCATCTCCTTGCCTCTCTGTATGATGAACTATACTTATTTGCTGATTTCATCATTTCCAACTGTCCAACAAAGAGACACTCTGCCAGGGCAAAGAGGCGCTCATCTTTTTCATCATTATGTCGTCAGGGCTTACCACACTGCCAAGTGGCACTTTATAAATGCATGAATTCCACTGTCTGTACCCCTGGTCTCCCCTTCATCAGCATCTTATATGAGTTTCAAATTGCAAGATTGTAAACTATCTAGATTTAGGTATAAAAGAATGCAAAGCTTATTTGGTCTATTGAAAGGGTCCCTCTGAACAATGTTAACATGATTCCCCTCTAGTTTATCACAAATTTGTAAAGTTCACTGACAATTAGTTTGCAATTCCTTCCTCCAGACTTCTTAGCATGGTACGTAGAAATTCATCTGAACATGGAGATTTTATTTCTTTAAATAATTACTTTTGGGGGTTGGAGCAATAGTACAGCAGGGAGGGCATGTGCCTTGCATGCAGCCGACTCAAGTTTGATCCCCAGCATCCCATATGGTCCCCTGAGCACTGCCAGGAGTAATTACCGAGTACAGAGCCAAGAGTAACCCCTGAGCATCATCACTGGGCATGACCCAAAAAGCCACACAAAAAAATTACTTTGGGGGACTGGATACTGGGGATAGGGCATTTGTCTTTCACGCAACTGACTCAGGTCCAATTTCCAGCATCCCATATGGTCCCCTGAGCACTGTCAGGAGTGATTCCTGAGTGCAGAACCAGTAACCCCAGAGCACTGTATGGTGTGACCCAAAACCAATAAATAAATAAATATAAAAACCACACAAAACAAAACAAACAAAAAAATAAGTCATTTTCAGTTTAAAGACTGTAATAGACTTTGGGGGGGAGGGTTATGGAGTGAGACACTCGGCTCCAAACACTGTTCCCATCACATGCTATTCAAAGCAAGGGCTTAGCTCCCCTCTGGAAACAAGGGGAAACTCTTCTTTCTCTTGTTCTCTTCTAAAGTTCCTAGCACGTGATTTAGGCTCAGTGAACCAGGCAGGCTTCCTGGGGGATATACAGGAGAGATAAGGAGACTGGGAGTCCTTTGGGGGCACTGCTGGAGTTGAGGATATAGTGATGCAATCACAGGGGATTGACATCCTTTGTCCTTGACACCTCATGTCACGACCGCATCAGAACGTGGCGATGGTGCCAGAGATGAAGACTTTAATCTGGGGCCATGATATTTTGTTTTGTTTTTTCGCTTAGTGTGGTCTGGGATTTAAGCCACACCCAGCTGCACTGAAGTCTTACTCCAGGCTCTGTGCTCAGAGATCACTCCTGGCAGGGCTCGAGAGACCCCATGCGATGCTGGGAATTTGAACTGGGGTTGGCTGTGTGCGAGGCAAATACCTTACACATTGTACTATGTCTTGGGCCCCCTGGGGAATATGATCTAGATGAGAGTCAGCAACCCAACCTCTCTGATTTCCAAGTAGGCTTTGGTCTTGGTGTTTGGGGTTACCCATTCACTCTAGAGCGTTCCACTAGATTTTTCTCCTGCCTCACTTAGCCAGAATTGGTTGTGTTCACCTGGACCAAGAACTTGACCAGTGCAGGAATTTGATGCTGGAAGATTACTGCAGGCAGCAGAGTCTTTCCCAGAGGAGTGGATGTGAGAGGCATCTGCTTCCCTAGGACTGAACACAGCAGGACATCCTGTTCCAGTCAGAGTTGAGGGAGAGTTAAGAGATAAATACTGCTTCTAATCATTGCTCATTCAGAACAGCCATTTGCAGGAAATCCAAAAGGCCTTAAGGGATGGCAGGAGTGTAACGCCTTCTGGTTTGTTAAACAGAAATGAGGTTCCAATCTCAAATCCTTCTATTCCCTGATTCCAATACAAATTGAAACATTTTCTAGGACTCCGTGAGACAGAAACTCATTTCTTACAGCCACAGGACAAAGGCAACCTGTGTTGGAAATAGAGGTTGGAAATCAACCTCTTTCATTGCCAAATAAGAGTCACATGAATCCGCAGTCTCCCTCCATCTCTTTTCTGTGGCAGTTAGGGTTCAGGAAAGCACTCTGCCTGGAGCACTGGAGTGAGAGTACATGAAACCTTTCATCTCTAAACTTCCGTGAGTCACTGAGTCTCCAGCACCAGCCCAGGCAGCCCCTATTCCTGGGTTCAAACAAGATTATTAATGCTGGGGTCGGAGCAATAGTACAGCAGGTAGGGCGTTTGCCTTGCATGCAGTCGAACTGGGTTCTAGCCCCAGCATCCCATATGGTCCCCTGAGCACTGCCAGGAGTAATTCCTGAGTACAGAGCCAGGAGTAACTCTTGAGCATCGCTGGGTATGATGCCCCTCAAAAAAAAAAAGAAAAAAATATTAATGCTTCCCATGAAGACATACCTAAGGGGGCTCCCATCTTTACTCCCTCCCTTCCTCTCTCTCTCCTTGCTTCCTTCCTTCCTCCATTCCTCCCTCCCTCCCTCCCTTCCTACTTTTAATCCTTCCTCCCTTCCTTCCTTTATTTCCTCCAAAGATTATATTGAGACAAGTTTTATGTACAGTCCAGGATCAGGGGCTTATAAACAAGACCCAGGAAGATGCCCAAGGACACAGTGGAACCTCAAAACAAAGTGAAATAAAGAGGCCAGGAGAGACAAGACTATCAGACAGGGAGAAAATGGGATGAGGAGCTCCGTTACGATTTTGTTTATTTACCCAGCTAAGCCAAGAGTTGGGGGACATAGGGGATCCCACTCCACCTGCTATGCCTGAGAGAAGGGCCAGAAAAAAACCTTTTTCCCCCAGGGTGACCCCATGAGAACATGGGGGAGTCAGGGAGAAGGAAGCCAATTATCCGTGTGCTCTGTTCCTCTCTCTCCTCATCATCTCCAAACATATGACTAGAATTAGATCGCTTCGAGCCCGGGAGGGCAATTATAACCTGCACCCTGGACATTAATGATTAGCACATACATTGGCCAAGATGCACACACATTCACACAGAACAAGTCTTGTTCATTGACATGAGTTTGGGAGAACACACAGCAGAATGTATTTCCGAAAGAGGGAAGAAGCAAACATTTAGATTTAAAAAGTTGGATTTCTCAACGTTGAATGTATCTTTTAGAAATTTGCATTTAACACATTGGCTGGAGTAGTTGGAAGCATTGCTAAATATTTTCTTGGTTGGTTGCCTAGAACCTGAGAGCAATAGAGGACGCTGCTAAATGAAGCCAACGAGGCAACGTTGAGTAAAAGATTTCAAAGACATTGAAATATGGGAGTACTGAGGACATTTATTATTTTCTTTCTTTCTTTCTTTCTTTCTGTCTTTGTTTCTTTCTTCTTTCTTTCTTTCTTTTTTCTTTTTTGGGTCACACCTGGAAATGCACAGGGGTTACTCCTGGCTCTGCACTCCGGAATTACTAGTGGAGGTGCTTGGGGACCATATGAGATGCTGGGAATCAAACCTGGGTCAGCCGCGTGTAAGGCAAATGACCTACCTGCTGTACTATCGCTCCAGCTCCTATTATGTCCTCTTTCTATGTCACTTAAAATGGCCTTGAAAATATTCATGTGGAGTTCATGCCTGTTTTAGTCAGCTTAATCAGCGGCTGAATAAATAGCAGTACTCCTACATTAAAAATATATATATATTTGCAAAGGAACTCTTTGAAAGTGTTTAGGTGGCTATTCTCAGGCAGGCAGGAATCCTACGAGATGCTACCGTAGAAGCCTCCCCAATTTCAATGGACAGATCACAGTGAACAGATCCTGTAAGCCGAGGCTCAAGGAGGGCGTTTAACAGTCAGTGGAACAAGGACATAATTTCCCTCTCGGGAATCAGGGCCAGCACAGTTGTCAGAATCTTCAGCCCTTCAACGGCTTTTTTTTCCCTCCCAAGACTTTTTGGATCATCACGAATCCTCAGTACCAAAATAAGTGCTTTAGCCATGAGGAGCCCATTTAATTAAAAATATACTTAAAGTTGTTGCAAACCACAGTGCTTAAAAGGAAAAAAAAGGAGGGGGGAGAGAGAGAGAGAGAGAGAGAGAACATTGGTACCAGGGAATGTGCACTGGTGATGGGATTGGCGTTGGAACATTGTATAACTGAAACCCAATCATGAACAACTTTGAAACTGTGTATCTCATAGTGATTCAATTTAAGTGTGTGTGTGTATTTAAATTAAATATATATTCTTATATATTGAATTCAATATATATCGAATATATTCTTATAATTGAATTTAATTAAATATATAAATATGGGCTGGAGCGATAGTATAGTGGTAGGGTGTTTGCCTTGCATGCGGTGGGCCCGTCCAAGCCGGGTTTGATTCTTCCGCCCCTCTCAGAGAGCCCGGCAAGCTACCGAGAGTACCTTGCCCGCATAGCAAAGTCTGGCAAGTTACCCGTGACTTATTTGATATGTCAAACACAGTAACAAGTGTCACAATGGAGATGTTACTGGGCCCACTCTAGCAAATCGATGAACAACAGGAGGACAGTGACAGTGGACTAGGATATATAGATATATAGATATGTAGATATAGATATATTCAGAATGATAAAGTAATTTTTAATTTAAAAAAACTCCATTTTTAGTGAAGAAAAATACCCAACTCTCTGACTCCAGTTAGCACAAGGGAGTAGTAACAGTGTGACATAGACCCAGACTCATTAACTAGGGAAAGCACTTTTTTTGGGGGGGAAGGGAGACTTTTGAGACACACCTGTGCTTACTCCCAGTGCTGCACTCAAGAATCACTCCTGGAGGGCCTCGGGGGACCGCATGGGATTGAGCCAGAGTGAGATGTGTGCAAGGCCAGTGCTCTATCCACTGTCCTATTGCTCTGGCCCCTGTGAAAGGCACTTTGAGGAGCATGGAGAAAGCTCCATCCACGTGTAGTCTGCTCTCACTTTCTCTACTCTTTTTCAAAAGGAGCTGCAGTCATGACCAAGGTGACATGGGAGAGGAAAGGACCCAACAGACCGTTGGACAGTGACTTTGAACTAACACCAATGCTTCACAACACTTGATGTGTTCCATGGCACCCTGCTTGGAGTGAGGGTCTCTGGGCAGCAGATCAGAAGTAGAATTTTTGGAAGACTTTATTTCATCATGTGTTCATCATGTTTCCCTGAGTCCATCCCATAGTTATTTCCTTTGTTTTTGAGTGTAGGATTGCACTATGCATTCTAAGAGACTGGCATGATCACAGAAATGGATTTCCTATCTATGGAATATAGTTTATTATGTAAACAGGGGCATGTACAATCCTTCCAATCTATAAAAAAAGAAGTCAACAGTAATACTGTACCTCTCTGTAGTCATTAATAAAGTTGCCACTGAAATAGTCTTTGCAAGATTGAAAGCTCTATTCCTATTAATATGATTCCTATTCTATCATATTTATTTGAGCCAGTAAAGAAGTGGCTGGATCCTGGAAAATAACAGATGTCTCTGGTACTTTCTGAGTATTCTACGTGTCACAGATGATGCCTCCAATTGTCACTGCTTTTTCAGAGGAATCTTCTATTGGATCAAATCAATATAACTTCTGGTGCCTAGAAAATTGTTGATTTTTGATGTTTTGATTTTTTTATCCCAGGTATTAAGAGATTCCTGGGAAAATGGTTGTTTTTACTTGGTAGAGAAATAGTAGAGCAATAGACCAGTTTCCTCTGCATTATAGCATCCCTCTATACTATAATTTAAGCAGGGGAAACTGATCATCTTTTTATCCCATTGGACATCATGCTAGCTTACAATATCGATGACATCATAGTGAGAAGATCTAAAGAACTTCAAGTATCAAGTAAAACGTGGAGGTGGAGGGGACCAGCAGTGACATCTTAGGTGGGAACGAGCACGAGAATGTGAAGAGAGGGCCATCAGAGTTCCTTTCTCTGCTACAAAAAGTTCCTCTGCTCTCTGCTCATGTGGCTTCTAAAAAAAACAACTATCAAGAAAATAAAGTAGTAATTCCAAGACTCATGAAAATTAGGATTTAAACATTAAAAATGAAGACCTGCATGCTTTTAATTTGGTCACGCCACCATTTATATGGACAACCTGGCAGGCTACCAAATGTAACCTGCCCACACGGCAGAGTCTGGCAAACTCCCCGTGGT
Source organism: Sorex fumeus (assembly GCF_029834395.1). Classification (NCBI taxonomy): domain Eukaryota; kingdom Metazoa; phylum Chordata; class Mammalia; order Eulipotyphla; family Soricidae; genus Sorex; species Sorex fumeus. The sequence continues at coordinate 12,244,477 of NW_026606063.1, read as the reverse complement.
GTACCTAATATGCCAAATACCAGTAACAATGATGGGTCTCATTCTCCTAACCCTGAAAGAGTCTTGAATATGACACTTTAAAATCTCAGGGCTAGGACGAAGGAGACGTTACTGGTGCCTGCTCGAGGCAACCCACGAACAACAGGATGATCGTGATCGTGATCGTGACCATTTATACGATAGTTTCAGGGAAAATACCCTTTACATTTGATGATATCTTCATTCCAAGGTGCCATTTGATTTTCAAAATTTTAAATGGACGAAAATAGAAGTATCCCAAGTGATTCTTAGATGAAGGGGAGCCTAAAATACTCCAAGTTGAATGACAGTTACATGAAATGACTAAGAAGTTCGGTCCCTCTCTGATGGGAACCACATCCCGTATTGGCTTTCTTTTCTCCCTGATCCTTCTCTTCCCTTTTCGTTTTTGTTGACTAAAAAATTGCTTCCGGGGTCGCTTGTTTAAGGAGACAACCTGCATTAGGAAGAGACTACCACTCAATTTGAGCCATAGGGAAGCTGTTTGAAGGGGGAAAAAGAAAAGAAGCTTTCAAATTAAGTAAAAGCATTATCCTGCCTACTTCTGGCAAAGTGTTCTGCCAACAGCATACTTGGATTCACACTGCGGATTTAATTCTTTTTATTTAATTCTTTGGTGGGCTTAAAGTCCAAAATAAAGAAGCACCGCCCAAGGATCCTTGGTAAAAACTACACAGGAAGCAGCAAGGATGAAAGAAGGGAAGGAAATTCTAAGGAAGTAGCAGAGTGTCAGTTCAAGATGATGAATAAATGGGTTCCTTCAACTAGCACCCCTGGGAAGTTCACTGTTTTATCAAAATCTTTCCTCAGATGGCTTGCGAATTTTATAATATCTAGATGTGAATGAAGTTTATAGTCAAGTGCATGTTTGGTCATTTTTTTGTAGGGTCCTTCAAACAATGTCAACTCTGTTCTTCATTAGTTTATTATTAATTTTTCAAATTCATGATGGTTACTTTGCAATTACTTTCCCAAGACTTCTCAGCATGTCAGGAAGAAATGGTCTAGACCTGGAGGTTTTGTTCATTAAAATACTTAATTTTAATAAATTGCTTCCCCTTAGGCTTTCATTCTATTTTTGCAGTGTTTTTTCTATCCTCATTTTTATTTTAAAGGCTATAATGGTCTTTTCCTAGACAGTTGGATACCGTGATCAACTTAGCAACCCAATGCTGTTTTCAGCTGAGGTAATTCAAAGCACTGGGAGGACGGTACTTCACCTCCTGCTCTGGAGAACAAGGAGGAGGCTCATCCAGCCTTTGGAAGCTTTCCTGGTTCTCTCCCAAAGGTGTGAGCACACAAATTAGCTATATGCTGAACCATATGCTACTAAGCAGAATTTTGAAAATTGAGTTTCTGAGCCAGACTGGCTATAGGACTGGTAAAGAGAACCATCCTGGAGACATTTATCATTTTGCAACAATCTTTGACCTCTTCAATCCTCAACTGTCATCTTTGTGATTTGCTCTTTGACCTGTTATATATATATACTGTGTAGCCTTTGACGATACACGATACATATGTGTATTTATATAACAAAAAATGTTTTCCCTTATCTGTTCATTCACTGCTGTCACTAACATTTTCCCATATTTGGGTCACTGTGGTGAACACGGAAGCTCAGAAATTTCTTCAAAATGATGATTTGCGGGGGGGGGGGGGGCTCAGAGAGATATTACAGCGGCTAATGTGCTTGCCTTGCACATGGCTAGCCTGATTGGATCTCCCACATTGCATTATGACCAAACTCCTGCAGAAAGATTGCACAAAACGCCATCACAATAATCTCTCTCAATGTCAATTAGGTAAATGCGCCAATTAAGAGACAGAGTGACAGGATGGATTAGAAAATTGAACCCAACACTTTGCTGCCTGCAAGAAACACTTTTGAATAGCCAAAGCAAATATAGACTCAAAGCCAAAGGCTAGAAAACAATTCTTCAAGCAAACAATTTCCTCAAAAAAGCCCAGGTGGCCATTCTAGTATCAGACGATATAGACTTCAGGCTGAAGAAGCTTATAAAAGACAGTGAAGGTTATTTCTTAATGATCAAGGTATCTTTACATCAGGAAGAACTCACACTCCTAATCATATACACATCAAATGAGGGACCAGCAAAATACTTAAACAATTGCTAGTAGACTTGAAGAAAGACATTAAGAGCAACACACTGCATACGGTCTCCGAAGCAGTCAGGAGTAAGTACTGAGCACCCCCATATGTGGTCCAAAAAACAACAACAACAACGATAACAATAGCAACAACAACGCTGATTTCCTTTCCTTCAGCTATACTACAGTCCCAGGAGTTGGGTGTTTCATGGCACCATATTCCCACATTCCCACTTCTAAATTTTTTCATTAGCTTCCATGTTGTTCCCTATATTGACCCTGCCAGTTTATATACCCAAACAGTGCACAAAGTCGCCCCTTTCGCTCCATTCTTGGGGGTGCAGGAGGGCTTGGGTCTTTGAGAGCCCCTCCCTCATGGCTGGGTTGACTCTGGGATTTGGCCCCATGTTTCCCGGGTGATTGGAGGCACCAAGCGCCTTGTCATGCACTCAGAAGCCCTTTGCATGTGGTCTTCGAAGAAATGTCTGTTCAGAAGCTGAGAACTGGCTTAGCTGGGCCCCGGGCGTGCTGTGTCCTGGCCCAGTACCGAGCGGCACAGTGTGCATCTCTCCCGACTGCACTGGGGAAGGGGAGTGGTTTGGGTTGTAGAGGCAGTGAACAGACTGCAGCCAGAACACACTTAGATTCAGGGGATCAAGTGAACATCCTTGGGCCTGGAGAGATAGCACAGCTGGTAGGGTGTTTGCCTTGCACACGTCCGACCCAGGTTCGACTCCCAGTATCCCATATGGTCCCCTGAGCACCTCCAGGAGTAACTCCCGACCGAGTGCAGAGCCAGGAGTAACCCCTGTGCATCGCCAGGTGTGACCCAAAAAGAAAAAAAAAAAGCAAACATCCTTAGAGAGCTGCCCCAACACCCCACTGCATCAATCCCTTCTTCCTCCAGCACCCAGCCTCTCCCAGGTCCTTCCCCTAGTCTCCCCACGAGCCCCGGGGCCTCACTTTCTGGAGGCATTTACCTCCCTTCCATGCATTCAAACTCTTTAATCAGTCTTTGGACAAGCTTGTTTTTTTCGTGACTCGGAGGCCATACGAGCTTCCATGCTAGCCTGGACCGACGTTATCACCCATCTGCCCACGGGACTCACTTCCTGTCTCTTCTTTCAACTGCTAAGGGACACCTGTCATAGGTGAAAATGATACCATGAGCCTTTAAGTCCTGCAGAGTGGAGGCGGGTTGGTGTGTCAAGTGTGGGCAGGTCATTTGGGCTGCAGATGGGCGGAAACGGAAGGGGAGCAGGTGTCCTGGCCAGCTGGGCATGAGTAGACCGAAGGGACAGAAGCACCGGGCTGTGGGCAGCAGAGCCCACACTTGGGACTGCTCCAGAGTGTGGACTCAGGAAGAGGCTGGCACTAGGAGAATTTGTCAGAGCTTTTCTTTGCTTGTGGTGGGGCCATTCCTGGTGATGCTCGGGGGACCAGGCAGGTCTGGCATGTAGAGCCTACACTCCAGGGCTGCACGTCACCTCCCCTGGCCCTTGACTCAGCTCATCGTATTCATAATTCACACCTGACACTTCCCTCGCTGCTGAAATCGGTTTGGAATCTGTTTTCTCTGTACCTTCGGCACCACAGACACTCAGGCACACTCAGGCCTTATCCTCAGGACCCCCGGTGACTCTGGCCTGGGGGTCCTCCTGCAGCCCAAGGCAGCTCCCAGGCATCTAGCCAAGAGCCTGACCCACCACCTGGATGCCACCTTCTGTGCATGGAGACGCAGCCTCCAGCCCGTGTCGACCCGCCTGCTCCTGTACTGCCTTTGCTTTTCACAGGATCTCAGTCCTCTGCAGCTGCTGAAAAGTGGGTCAAGGTACCTTCCCCAGGGAGATGCGCCAGGGGCTCTCGTCCCTCTGCCTGGTGGCAGGAATCGTGACTTGTATTTCTGACCCCACAGCTACGACATTCTTCGGGGGGCTTTCTCCCCTGGCTTCCCCTGTTCCCTCGCACGAATCTCAGGTTTGTATTTCTCGGACCGCGTCCCTGAGCTGCCCTCTCCTTCCCCATTGCTCCATCTGGGAGTTTCTTTCTGCCATGTGGGCTGGTGTGGGGGATGCAGCAGGCAGATCTGAGGAGAAGCGCAGGGCTGGAGGCCAGGGAGCCCCGTTCCTGATCCAGGGCAGGCGTGGGGGTGGTTCTGTGGACACTACATTCCTAGCAAATGGGGCAAGGGAGGGAAGGTTCTGGGGGCTGCTGGCATGGTTGTCAAATATTCCCCTCCTCCACATTTCCCCTTTGCTGTTTCTCGGGGAAATTCAATCTGTGGCTCATAGGAAAGCTCTGGAAATCACCGTGCTTGTTCATGGCAGAGAGGATTGTGGGAGCTGTCCCAGCCAGGGGTTCACCCTATTGATGGTGTTAACTTTAACCAGAGGATCATAATGTTTTTGAAGGCACCGTTTCTCCAGAGTGACCCAGCCAATTCTGGAAGGCTCCAGGCTCCAGAACTAGTCTCTCTCTCTCTCTCTCTCTCTCTCTCTCTCTCTCTCTCTCTCTCTCTCTCTCTCTCTGTCATTCATGGCCTCAAGAAGACAGATGTTAACCTCCTGCTCAGGGCAGCCTGCAACCCTCTCCAATGTCTTCCTTCCAAACCTAGAGAACAGGGAACTAAAAGAAGTTGAAGAGAAGAAAATGCAGGTAATAGGGGGGAAAGGGGCATGGGCTCCTAGCCCTCAGGAAGAATTACTGAAGTGATTGCCTTACTGATTCATTCATTGGTGGAGGCCATTGAGCTACAGCTGGCAGTGCTTAGGGCTTAGTCTGTGCTAAAGGATCACTCTTTTTTTTTCTTTTAAGATTACAAAAGTTATTATTTTAGGATTATAAGGTTATCAGTCAGAAGGTAACTTATACTTGACAACACTAGTCTATCAGTAAAATTTTGGTTTTGTTCAACATTTTTTCTATTGAATCACCATGAGATACAGTTATAAGCTTTCACATTTGAATTACAATCACACAATGATCAAACACCCATTCCTTCACTAGTGCACATTCCCCACCACCAATGTCCCCGGTATATCCCCCCTTTCCCACCCTCCCCCTTCCTCCATGGCAGATAATTTCCCCATACTCTCTCTACTTTTGGGCATTATGGTTTGCAATACAGATACTGAGAGGTTATCATGTTTGGTCCTTTATCTATAAAGTATCACTCTTGGCAGTGCTCAGAGGATCATGTGTTATCAAGGATCAAACCAAAGTCAACCACTTGCAAGGCAAGTGCCCTACCTGCTGTACTATTTCTCTGCTCCCACACTTATTCATTTTTATGCCCCCTTCCCCTTCCTTCATTTTTCGGTTGATCATTTTGGTGACTGGGGGTGAGGCACAAACATATTGGTTGTGGTGCTCGCCCATCTTTAGCTTTGGTGCTTGGTTCTCGCACCATACTTAGGTACGTACTTAGGACCGTTGTGAGCCCAAGTTTGATCCCTGCCACTGCGTGATGCCCTGATATCCACTAAGATTGACACCCTGAAATTTGCACTCCCTTACTCATGGGGCTTTAGGTGAGTTATTATGGCTGTGACAGTCACCAGGGGGCGCTGTGGTGCTCACATATGTTTGCCAGAGGTTGCACTTCCTGGTCATGGTGCTCATACAGCTTGGTTGCAGTGCTCACACAGGTCACGCCCCTTTTTGTGAAGGTCTTACACATTTGGATGTCAGGAGCTCAGAATTCACTGGTAGTGTTGGGGATAGTAGAGTTCCAGGATCACGTGTGGCACACCAGGGATTCAAACTCATACCATAAGCTTGCAAGGCAGGTGCACTAAGGTCCTGCACTCTTCCTTCAGGCCCCCAAATTACCATTTAATTCATGTATTTTTGCTTGTTTTGGGGGTGCTCAGGGATTACTCCTAGCTCTGCACTCAGATCACTCCTGTTGGATTTGGGAGAGGGGGACAGGGATTGAACCTGGGTTGGCTGCTTGCAAGGTAAGTGCACTGCCCACTGTACTATCACTCTATTTTATGTATTTTTAGTTGAAGAAACATTGCATGGTAATACCATATATCATATAGGTTTTATTACATAGGTTTACATGTGCAGCCTTTAAATTCTACACATGTATAAACTACATTAACTTAGCAAAGTCCAGGACTGGAGATGGATCTCAAAGAGCCAAGAGCAGGAGGGAGCCCAAGTTTGATCCCTGCCACTGCGTGATGCCCTGAGATCCACCAGGATTGATCCCCAAACAAAACCAAATCATAATTCAGAAGTTGACCAAAGTTCAGTTCTCTTCTTCACCAGATATTTGTACCCTTGTCCCAATTTGCCTGCACCTGTCCCCCTTCCCTATTGATAGCCACTAATTTCTCTTATAGTCCAAAAGTTTATTTTTTTTATTTCGTTGGTCATCTAGTTGTTTCCTCTCTGTACACATCTGGGTAGTATCCCCAATGTTTGTCTTTGTCTGACTTGTTTCAATGAATTAGTACCTTCTAGATGTCCATTCAGGCTGTTGCAAATGGCAGAATTTCATCTTTTTGCAGGGAGGAGTCCACACCCAGTGGTGTTCAGGGTTTACTCCTGGCAGAAGCAACAGCTAGGACTACCCCTGAGCACCATACCTAGAGTAGCCCCATTGCTGGATGTGTCCCCAAAACAAAGAAGGAAGGAAGAGAGAGAGAAACAGAAATGAAGGAAGGAAGGAAGGAAGGAAGGAAGGAAGGGAGGGAGGGAGGGAGGGAGGGAGAGAGGGAGGGAGAGAGGAAGGAAGGAAAGAAGGAGGAAGGAAAATGGGTCTTGGGCAGAATGTTCCAGACTTGAATACACCTAGGCTGTTTACTAGAGCATTTGTTCACCTCTTTAGGCCTCAGTTTCCCAGCTGCAAAGTGGAAATACTAACAATGACCCCGAGGGGAGCTAAGAGCAGTACCTGAGCTGACCTGTGTCAAGCCTGCATAGAACCTGTGCCCCAATGAGCATCAGAAAAGACGAGGCCTTTGCTCCTTCTCTCCCACCACAGCCTTCCATCATGCACCCAAGTGGCTGATACCTGCAGAGACTTTGTAACCACAGGCACATATAGGACAGTAATTCCCATCCCCCTTGCCCGTGGACTTCCTGGCATTGGAATGACTTGGCTGGCAGTACCCCCATCCAGCTCCCATAGACTGTGGCTCACATCCTTTCCCTCATGATCTGTCCAACTTGCATTGTTTCGCTCCCTGTGTCTCTCGGTGCGCATATTCCCATTGACACAATAACAGACTCATCCAAGGACAGACATCTCCTGTGCCCTAGTTGTTGAGTGCTAGCCTGGATCTAGGAGCTGTGGGCTTCTGCTCTTTGGATGCCATGAGCTGAGTGTGTACATTCCCGCAAGTCTCGGTTTGTTGGAAGAGAACAACAACACAACCTTAGATTGCTCACCCAGCTTTCCAGCATAATTTTGTTGGTTAGTTTTAGGGGTCCCTGTTGGATAACAGTGCGTTGTCCTTGCTTCTCCCTCAGGGAGATTAGGTTTATTGAGCTGCTCCCACAACAGTGCCCCTGAGGCACACCCAATTCCATCAGGCACTGTTTAGCAATGTCCTTTTTGTATAGACACAGGAAGACAGTTAATGCTATGCTTTTATAATGTGGGAGTTTATTGACTCCAAATAATATTTACTCCTGGACATCAATATTTACTTTACCTAAGCATCAGTTGACCTTAGTTCCTACCCTCAAAAGCAGGGTCCTGATGAAGGGACCGGATGGACACAAGGCAAGCTGTAAGCTACCCTGGAATCGAAAGAGAACAAGCCAAGTGCCATAAGAAATATAATAAGTTAAAAGCATGGTCATGGGCCAAACTCTGTCATGACCCAATAGGAAGTAACTGAATAAAGGACCCTGCTGACCCAAGAATAGTTGAGATAAGTACCAGGAGGTCTGCTCCATGTTTTGGAAGCTGGCAGCATATGCTGGGGAAAAAGGCAGCTCAGATAGAGAAGGTAACACCAAGTAAAGGGTGTCTGGAGGATTCGTTCAGCGTGCGAGATGTGTGCTGAAAGTAGACTATAGACCAAACATGATGGCCACTCAATACCTCTATTGCAAACCACAACACCATAAAGGAAAAAGAGAGCAAAAGGGACTGCCCTGCCACAGAAGTGGGGCGGGGTGGGGGGATGGGGTGGGGGGGTGGGAGGGCTACTGGAATCATTGGTAGTAGAGAATGGGCACTGGTGGAGGGATGCGTATTCAATCATTGTATAACTGAAACCCAAGCACGAAAGTGTGTAAGTCTACAACTGTACCTCATGGTGTTTCACTAATAAAAAAAAAAGAAAGAATGAAAGAAATAATGAAAGAAATAAGGAAAGAAAGAAAGGAAGGAAGGAAGGAAGGAAGGAAGGAAGGAAGGAAGGAAGGAAGAACCCTGCTGGGGTTCAGAAAGACTAACCTGGCTTGAGGACTGTGGTCTGGAATATATAGCAAGATGTACCCAGGAAGTAAATATTATTTTGGAGTCAATTAACTCCCATGTTACAGAGCATAGCATGAACTGTCTTCCTGTGTCTATACAAAAAGGATATTGCTAAACCATTCAAGTGACATAAAGGAAAGAGAAAAAGCAATATAGGATTATTAGTGCTTGATGGAATTGGGTGTGCCTCAGGGGCACTGTTGTGGGAGTAACTGAATAACCCAAGCTCTCTGCAGGAGGAGCAAGGGCAACCCAATGTCCTCCAACAGTCCCAATGCATTGCTCAGCAGTGCTGGGGGACCATGCAGCATGACCCTCCAGCACAGTATTTGCCAGAATCTCCTCTATGTCTCCAAGGACCAAGGTCTGGGATGAACCTTTCAGCACTGACTACACAGAGCCCAGGAGCCCTCAGCTTCTTGGGCCAAACACCCAGTCAGGGCTATGGCAGGGAGGGTGCTTGCCTTGCAGGCAGTCAACCTGGATTCCATCTCTGGCACCCCATATTGTCCCCTGAGCACAGTCAGGAATAAGCCCTTAGTACTCCCAGTGTGGCCCCAAAACAATCAGAAGCATAGGCAATCAAAGGGTGTAGGCTGGCCAGAGTGACCCACTCTTGTGCCCTAATTGTGCTCCTAGTGGGCTGAACCGGAAAACAAAGACTGGAGGGAGGGACCGGCTGTTCTGGGCCCGGCTCAGCCATGGGTGTACAGGAGCATCCCAGAAGCATGAAAGTACAATTACCAGTAAAACATAGGTTGCGTGGGGCTGGAGTGATAGCACAGTGACTGGGTTCGATTCCCAGCATCCCATGTATCCCATGTGGTCCCCCTGAGCACCACCAGCACCAATTCCTGAGTAGCCCCTGAGCATCACTAGGTGTGGCCCAGAAAACAAACAAAAACAACAACAGTAACATAAAGGAAGAGGAAAAAACATAGGTTGACACATACTTAATGAATAAGGAATATTCATCTAAAATACACGGTAACATATAATCATTGATTGAAACAAATAAATATAAGGGTGCTCACTGAAACACAGCTTAAACTTTTTATTCTGTGTGGCTGGGAACATGGCTAGAATTCAAGCTTTGCAAGTCTGAGGCCCTAGATTTAATCCTTATCATCTCCTACCCCCCAAAAAATTTGATTTTAAAAACTAGGCTGAATGTAGTAAGAACCTTTTTTTTTTAAGTGTAAATAGGAGCCAAATGTTGCCTGGTACATACACTAATAGTAATTTCATATTTACTTAAAATTCAAATCCAACTGGGCATCCTGCATTTTTTATGCTAAATCTAGCACCCCTGGATGGGAGTCTTGGGGTGGGGCCCTCCGGATTCCCAGCCTGGCCCCAGAATGCCCTACAAGTCCTCGTTCCTTCTTCTGTGTCTGCTCCAGGCAGACTGATGCGTCTCCCCACACTCCCATTCTCTACCATCTGAGTTCTGCAAATTACTGCCACCTCTGTGATCATGGTCTCCATTATCCCACGGCTGGCATCCTGCCCGTGCTCCAAGACCCAAGGCGAGCATTTCTGATCCCCCGTTGAAGCCCTCCACTGTCCCTTCTGTGAGCCTCTGCTGTCAGCAGTTATTCCATTTTCTTAGGTTTTGGCCAATGTCTTCTTTCCTGCATATCTTTAACAGAGGGAAGCTCTAATAGGGAGGGAATCATTAACTATCTGATAAAAAGAACGAATTAACCTATCCTTCCTCTGAATGTCTTGAGTGCAGCACCTCGCATTCTCCCTTATAGTGAAATGCTTTTTTTCCCCTCCTCAAATCAGTATTTGTCTCGCACACTCAGCCAGACAAGTCACTGTGTGAAGACAGACACTGCATCTCTCCTACTGTGCCTCAGACACTTGGGCTTCATGAATGTATTTTGTGTCGAGCAGAGCCTGACCTACAGTTCTCTCAGCGCAAGGGGCATATCTCTGGGTATCCAGCCCCAGCTCTCTCTACTCCAGACTCCCGCCCTCTGGATGGGAGAAACAGTACAGCGGGAAGGGCATTTGCCTCGCAATCGGCCAACCCAGATTCGATCCTCGGCATCCCATATGGCCCCCTGAGCACCTCCAGGAGTAATTCCTGAGTGCAGAGCCAGGAGTTACCCCTGAGCATCGCCAGGTGTGACCCAAAATAAAAGCCAAAAAACCAAAACCCAAATTCCCCCCACGGCCCCAGAGTGGGTGGGACTCAGGAGCAGCCGTAGCCAGCCAGAGAGGTTCTAGAACAGTCGCAGAGGTGTGTTGGGAGCCTCCGTGGGAGCCTCTGTGGGTTGCTGGGGCAAGGCAAGCTCCAGGAACCTTCTCAGAGCTTTGCCCGGGGCTGAGAGGAGCAAAGAGGGAAAGGAACAGTAACCTGGCAATAGCCAGATGGGCCAAGGGGTGGTGAGGTCAAGGAGCAACTGAAAAAGGGTTTGGCAAGTCCTTTTTTCAGCATGTCCCAAGATTACAGCACGCCTGGACCTGTCCTGGCATCTCCCCGCCTGGAATGAGCATAGCCCCGCCCCCAAAGCAATGGAGAGAGCACTATCCCAAGAGTCCACAGACTGGATTCTTGCTCTCTCCCAGCCTTGGTTGAAGAATGATTTCTTTGAATCTGGGAGAGGGTCCATGGTGGGCTTTCACGTAAGTTGCATGTATGTTTTCTCACTGTCCTCAAGTAACTGAGGTTCAGAGAGGGAGGATGACTACCCTGCCAACACACAGCTCAGCTGATCTAGGGGAAAGGACACAGGTTGGCCTGACGTGCTTGGTTCCTCCTCTACGACCGACCAGGGACTTGATGGAGTCTGTAGGGTCTGCAGACTTGCACCGATAGAATCTTTTAAAGACAAGAAAGCTCAATCACGGGGTTAGGAGGAGACACGGAGCAAGAGATGGCTTGGCTGGCGGCTGGGACAGACAGGTGAACCTGGGCTGGAAGGTGTCTTCAGGGCACGGGCGGGGCCTTCCTTCTCTCTTTGTCGCACCCGGGCGCAGAAGGTGGAGCGGTCGCCCTGGGTCGCTGCTGCGGAGGATCCTGGCCGCCAGGCTCGTGACTTACATGCAGGAACCTGGGAGGGGACGAAGCAGCCGACCTCTGCCAACCCCTGCGACGCAGCCGCGTTTCCGGCGTACCTGGAAGGACGCTCTTGGGCAGCAAGCTCCCGGCCGAGCAGTTCATTAGACAATCGGGTTGGCCCAAGTGGGGGAGGCCAGAAGGCCGTTGTCCGGCCTATCTTCCTGGCGCACGTCAGCCCACGCCTTCTGGACAGGGGCGGGGCAGGGGGCACACCTGAGCTCCCGGAGTCCCTGCGGACGTGTGGGACCCACGCGGTCGGGGGCTGGGCAGCTGGCGAAGGGAGCCGGAGAGCCGGTGGGTGACTCCCCCGAGGGAACCGTGCGGAAACACAGTCGCTCTCGGGTGGGTGTCAGCCTGGGAAGAGGCGCGTCTCGGGATCTGGGTTTCCCCGAGGGGCGTCTGGGAGGAGCCGGCAGAGGGAGGGAACTTGTGGGGCCCGGGTGAGGGTCCCTGCAGCCCGCAGAGGGGTTATTAGCATATCCCCGCCCTGTATGGGCATATTCCCCGCCCTATATTGGCAGACCCCGCCTTATATTAGCATGTCCCCGCCCCATTTTAAGCATTCCCCTCCCTATATTAGCATCCCCGCTCATATTACCATACTCCGCCTTTTATTAGCATGTCCCCGCCCTATTTTGGCATACCCCTCCCTGTATTAGCATCCCCCGTCCTGGATGGGCAGATCCCCGCCTATATTACCATACTCCGCCTTTTATTAACATGTCCCCGCCCTATTTCAGCATATTCCTCCTTGTGTCAGCATGCCCCGCCCCGAATGGCCAGACCCCGCCCTCTATTAGCATGTCCCCGCCCGTATTAGCATGTCTCCGCCCCCCGGTGCGGCCCCGCCCCGCCCCGCCCCGGGCCCCGGCGGAGGCGGGCCGCGCTCAGCCCCGGCCGCTGAATGGGCGCGCGGCTGCGGGCTCCGGCCCCCCGCGCCCGGCCCCGCTCGGCTCCCGCCCCGCCCGGGCCTCCGCCGGCGCCGCCATCCGCCGCTCCGCCTGTGAATGAAAGGCAGGCGCCGCCGGGGGCTGCTGGCAGGCGACGCGGCGTAGACGCGGCCTCCTGGCGGAGATGTACGGTAAGGAGGGCGCCGCCTCGGGGCTCGCAAACTTGCGGGACGCCCACCTTTGTCCCCCCCTCGGCGGGGTCCGGGCTGGGTTCCCCGCAGCGCGGTGCGCTCGCGCCGGGGCTGGGAGGACAAAGATGCCGAGGGCCGGGGGACGCGGGGGTCCTCGCGGGGCTCCTGCGGGCTCTGCGTTTGCCGGCGCCGGGGCAGGTGGGCGGTGGTCCGGCGGCGGGCTGGGGCGGGGAGGGGTGTCGGGGATCGGGGGAGGAGCCCCCGGCGCCGAGCAGACCTGCCCGAGCGGCGCGGCGGAGGGGGTCGCGGGCCGGCGTTTGCGGAATTAACAAAAGCGCGTTGTGCCGGGGAATTGCAGCGCGACGCGACGCCGGGCCGGCGCTGCGGGGACGCCTTCGCGCTGCCCGGTGTCCGGCTCCCGGGAGGCGGCTGGCGGCACCCGCGGGCCGCCCTGCTGGACCTGGCCGCCGCCCGCCCCTGCCGCGGTCCGCCCAGGCCCCCCCAACTTGCACTTTCGCCCTCCGCAGTGAGGACGCGGGACGCGGCCGCCGAGGGCGCCACGCAGTTCGGGGGGAGCCAGAACTCTGTCCGCTGACCTTTCTCGCCCACTCGCCCGGGCCACCGCCTCCACTGGTGTGCAACAGTTAGCGAGCCCCTCACGCTGCGCCGCAGCGCTGCGGGGGTACCGGGGATTCTTCTGGTGTGGGTGAAGGAAAGCCAGCGCTCAGGTGCTCGCCTAGCAGTGCTCCGCCTTGCAGTGCTCAGGAAGGGAGCCGAGACCCAGGGCAGTGTCGGAGGCGGCTGTTTGGTGCAGCTTGCACAACTGCTGTGTGTGTGTCGCGCGCGCACACACACACACACACACACACACACTCACTCACTCACAGAGGAATCTTAATGGGCTCAGGTCCATCCCACCCAGGTCTAGCAGCCATTCGCATCCAGACTGCCAGGGAGGGGTTCAGGTGGTGGCCGGGAAGGTGCAGAAGAACCATTCCCAATTTAACCCAGCTACTTCCCTCGGCAGAGGCTGTGAGTCACAAAGTTTGCTTGCTGGAGGCAGAGGCAGCGCCAATGTGGTGGAGGGGCTCAGTGCCTGGTGTCCCCTCTGAGAGAGAGAGAGAGAGAGAGAGAGAGAGAGAGAGAGCAGGCCCCTCCATCATTTCTCAGCTCCCCTCCACCCCCCATAAGACACCTGCGCTTGTCAAGCAGGTCAAGACTGCACCAGTGTCTGCTCAGCAAGTCTTGGAGGGACCAGCGTCTTGGTCTTCCGAGGGCGGTGAGCCTAGGAAGAAGGGGAAGTTGACCTCAGCCTCTGGGGCCAGGGAAGCAGGTGGCGGTTGCAGGTCCCCAGGAGAGAGCTCTATTTTCTTACTTGCTGTTTCCCCGTTTTCTTTTTTTCTTTCTGCAGAGTGAGCAGCCTGGAGCTGCAGATCACTTGACAAAAGCATCTGACTGCCCTGCAGGGGAAGGAAGGAGCTAGGACGAGGCCCAATCAGAGTAGGGGGAGAATCGGGAACCCCAGTTCTGCTGGGTCACCTTGGGAGCCCAGATGGTTCAGTTGTAGACCCGAGGTTCCTGGGTGCTGGGGGGTTCCGAAGTAAGTTAGAGGAGTGCCGGAGGGGACCAAATGAAACGCCAGTCTCTCAGCCTGCTATTTTGGGATCCGCCGCAGTTTTTCATTTCTCCTTTATAATCTGTTTTCATGTTATCCCTCCAGATGTGAACAGGCAGGGTGCTCACCCCTCCCCACCCAGTCTTTCACAGAAGGATCCGAATGAAGGAAGCCCATAGATAGTGCCCGCGCTGCCGGGGGGAGAGAGCTGCTAAGTCTCACCTTGAATAGGGTCTCGTGGGCGGAAGTGGGAGAGGGCACCCGCTCTGCATGGGGCAAGGCTGGCAGGCTGGGGGTGCATGTTTTCTTGACTTTAGTGAGGTGACAGGGTCTCTCTGCTACTCGCCATCTTTGTCCCCAGAGAAGTCAGCAGGGCGTCGAAGAGAGGTGGTTGGCAGGTTGAGTAGAATCAAAGACATCTCCTACTTGGTTCTGATTTTCCAAGGGATTTATTCCAGATGGCAGAGTTAGAAGAAACAGGAAGAGAGGATACAGGTCTCTGAGCTCAACACACCCGTCTCCCAGATGGGCCGAACGCACCTTAGGAAAACGGCACCTGAGTTTTAGTAACTGATGGGCAGGGAGGCCGTTGGAAACACCCACAGTCACCCAAGGGATTAGGTCAGAGGCCAGGCAGGTGGCCCAGTAAGCGGGTGTGCACGCTTTGTGTGCTAGAGACCCAGATTTTATCCCTGCCACTGCATGGAGTAGCCCCTGAGCACTCCTGGGGTGGTCCCCACAGCAAACAACTTCAAGGAAAGAAAGAAAAATAGCGTTAGGACAAGAGAGAGAGCTAAGGTGACCCTCAGTACCACCTAAGCAACATGATCCATCAAGAGTTTATGTAGTTATATAGTTATAGAGAAATAGTACAGTGGGCAGGGCACTTGCCTTGCATTTGGCAGACCCAGGTGCAAACCCAGGCTCCATCCCCAGCACCCCATATGGTCCCCTGAGCCTACAAGGAGTGATCCCTGAGTATGGAGCCAGGAGTAAGCCCTGAGCATAGCCAGGTGTGGCCCCCAAATCAAACCAAGCAAACATAAAAGAATTCATGGCTTGGGGCTGGAGAAATAGTATAGGGGGTGGAGCACAGCCTAGGAGCACCAAGTGACCCACCACCTTGCAGCCCCTTGGGGGGCATTCTGTATTCGCTTCATCTCCCCACCTCATCTGACCTCTGCCCCCTCAGTGTCCTCCCTCTCGTCTCCTCCTGCTTCTTCTGACCTTGGAAGGGTCAGGGACCCAGTGCGTTCTGGGACAGAGACTCCAGCTACTGGGTCAGCCCTTCTGGCTGTGTGACCTCAGGCCAGTGCGGTCAGTGCTAAGAACTAAAACTCCGGCCGGCGGGGCACAGGCATCTGACTTCTGAGTTCCTTGCTCGCTCCCCGCTGGTACCGCCCAGACCTCCCCCTTCACCCACCTCCACCAGCTCCTCAAGCTCCCCTGTGATCCCTGGGCACCCCAGGCTGAACCCCAGACTCCCTCGCGGCCAGCCCCCTTCGCCCCAGAACCTTTCACCACACCTTCTCCCCTGCACCGCCCCCTCACTGTCCCCAAGTGTCACACCCTGGGCACTCCACTATCCACAGTCTGAGCACCCTCACACCCTGGCAGGAAAGGGAAGGTGCTTTGTGCAGGGGTAAGAGGGCAGCAAACCTGCCCAGAAGGAGGACTAGGCTGCGGCTTTCCAGGAGAGCCCCTATGCCCAGGCACTGGGCACAAGTCCTTGTCTTCTTTCTTCCCAGGGTGGACCCAGGGAGGAAGGCTGCAGGGAGTGTGTCCCTCTTCCCCACCCGGTTCCCCTCCCTTCTGTTGGGGGATGCTGGGAAGGGATCTAAGGAGGGGCCAGGCTCTAAGGAACCCTCTCACCCCAGGTCATGTGCTTTGTGCTTTATGTGGGAGATGCTGGCTGCAGGGGGAATCACCAGGGCCCACGGCTTTCAGGGAATATGCACACCAGAGCACACATGTGAATGCATTTATGTGCATGTGTGTGCATACATGCCTGTGCATGATTCTCTGTGTGTGGCAGAGAAACTGCTGGGCAGAATTGGCTTGGCCTGAGTGGTAAAGACTCAAGGATCCTGCATTTTCTCATCACAAAACCCCACCACTACACACAGAGAGAGAGAGAGAGAGAGAGAGAGAGAGAGAGAGAGTTTCCCTCACACTCTCAGTCACACACAGTCTTTCACACACACACACTCCTCCCCCTATGTCTTGGGGTTCCTGTAGCCCCCCTGTGTGTGCTGTGGCCTGTTCATGGGAGCGATGCATGGCCAACGCGCCCTTCCTACCCCAGCTCCCAATCTCCTTGGGAGTGGCAGAATGCAGGGTCTGTTTCCTCTCTGCTGCTCACAGTTCAGTGAACTCAAATGGGTTTTCTTTAAACATAAAGAAAAATTTCAAAGTTTTGGGACCAAAGCAATAGTACAGTGAGTGGGGGTGTCTGCCTTGCACACGGCCGAGGGTTTGAGCCTGTCATCTCAAATGGTCCCCCCAAGCACTGCCAGGCATAAAGCCTGGAATCAGCCCCTGAACATCTCCAGGTGTAACCCTAAAGCCAAAAAAATTAAAAAAAAAAAAGTTAAGATCGCTTTATAAAAAAACTGAAAAGAGAGGAAGGAGAAAACCTTTTACCCACAATTTTACCCACTGAAACCCACCTTTTCCATGCTTATATCAATTTCCACTAGGTAATCTGTTTGCTTTCCCTTTCCTTTCATTTTTTGGCTGGATCTTGGCCATGTTACCCCGTAAATGATGCTGGGGGCCCCTGAGAACTCCCTAATCCGTTCTGAACCTTTGCTCTGCCCCTCGGTGTCCTTCTCTGAGCTCTTGAGCCCAATCCCTGGATCCAGTCCATCCACCTCCTTCCTTGAGTTCAACTCTCAGTTTCTTAACTTAAAATGGGAGGAAGAGCAGTGAAATGAAAATAAAGCATCTTTTATCAGCTTATTAATCATGCTTATGATTCTATTCTTTATATCAAGCAGAAGGGAAATTTGACTGAAAGCCTTCTCTGATTGTCATCCATTCCTTCCAGAAATCTGGGAAGCACAGTGAAGTGTGAACAGATACAATCGCTCCATCTCTTTCTTTCATGCTATTTATGCGGTTGGAATGATTCATTATACATACTTTTTGTTTTCTGGTTTTTCAACTTGACATTATAATTTAAGCATTTCCCCCAAAGTTAATTAAAATTCACTGGTTGCCATTTTTAATAATTATGTACCTGTCCTCTGAATGGATATTTAATTTCCTTTCTGGATACTTAAATTGTGCATAAAGGTTCCAGTCTAACCCTGGAAAGAGTAAATGAAGGCCAAAGTTTTCTCTGGATTTTGGAATATTTCCCTCGATGATATCCCTCTAAATGGATTGATTAAGAGATTTTAAAAGATCTCTTTTTTGTTAATTTGTTTTTTGCTAATTGTCAAATTACTTTCAGTTTTATTAATTATATTCCCACTAGCAGGAATGAAAATGCCTATCTCCCTGTACTTCTAAAGACATTAAAAAAATGAGATTTCCCCCACTAATTGTTGTTATTATGATAAAGTGTATATCACTTTAACTTGTATTCCATTACTTGTGAAGTAAAATATTTGTGATATATTTTGAGAGTGGAGAGGTAGCTCATCGGAGAGGGCATTTGCCTTGCACATGGCTGACCCAGTTTCGATCCCTGACATCCCATATGGTCCCCCTAGCACTACTAGGAGTAATTCCTGGGTGCAGAGCCAGGATTACTCCTCAGCCTCGCCAGGTGTCACCCAAAACAAAAACCAAAACACACACACACAGACACACACACACACACACACACACACACACTTCCTGTATATATGTTAACTGTTTGCATATGTCATTCACTGACTGTCTTTTTTTGAGGTGGAGGGAATAACCCACACCTGGCAATGCTTCAGGCTTACTCCTGGCTCTGTGCTCAGTGCTCAGGACTCACTCCTGGTGGGGCTCTGGTGAGTGCTGGGGACTGAACCCAGGTCAGCTGTGTGCAAGGCAAAGCGTCTTATCTGCTAGGCCATCTTTCTGGCCCCAAACAGGTTTTAAAGCATGGGGGGGGGGGGGGAGGGCAGGGGAAAGAAGGGAGACGAGCTGGGTTTGGTGGTATTACAGCTGGGCAAGATGGAATGGAGTCTTTCCTTGGTGGGTACCAGCGATGTATTGAAGTCCAAGAGACCAGCGAGCTGCCTGGGTCTGGGCAGAGTCTAGTGGAGGTTTCTGTGATGAAGCGGACCGTATCAGGATAAGTTTTCACTTCTCCCGTGAGTAGGAGAAATCCAAGGGGATTTTAAACTGTGAACAGGTTGACTTACTCGAAGACATTTTAGGGAAATGAAGTTGGGCCCAGGGCAGAATGGGCAGGTGACAGCGTGCAAAGAGCCAAGAAAATTGCCACGGCACTGGTGGTGGCCCCAGGTACACTGTGCAGTGGCAGGTGTTTTGGTGCTTTAAGAGAAGCAGTGGGATTGGGTGGTGGGAGGGGTGGGGCTAGAGGGTCAGGTGAGTGGAAACTTTAAAGAAGCAGTGGCCAGGCCCACAGTGTGGCTTATGTAAGCAGACAGAGAAAATCAATTATTTTAAAATAGGGGCTAAAGTACCTAGAGCTGTGTATTTCGTATTATTTCATTTATTCTAAAGGGACTTTGGGGCAAATATATTATACACAACATGCACAGACACATTACAGTAGAGATACAAGCAAAGAAAACTTAAGTACCAACAGAAAAAAATAAATAAATGAAGTCAAGAGGATCAGAGAGATGGCTGAGTGGGCTAGAGGGCTTTGCGTGCAGGAAGCCCAGGGCAGAGCCCTGAGTTCAAAAATGGCAGTCATCCCCAAATAATAATAATAATACCAAATAATAATAATAATAATAATAATAGAATAAGCAAGTAAATAACTAAACCTAGTAATAAAGTTAGTGGGAGGGAGGGTCGTGTAGGCCAGCCGTCCCTGTCACAAATTCAATTTTTTTGTTTTTGTCTTTGATGTTTTTGATTCTCATCCAGCAGTGCTCAGGACTTTGTACCCAGGTACCGCTTCTTGTGCTGTTTAGGGGACCAAATGCAGTGCCGAGGATAGAATCCCGGTCGGCCATGTGCAAGGCCAGCACCCTACCCACTGGACTGTCTCTCTAGCCCCCACAAAGCCAGTTTTGAAGTTCCTTCCGGGAAAGCTAATTTTCAGCTCCCCGGAGGCCAAACGAGAGGGGGAAAGTCCTTTGTCAGATTGCCCAGCCTTCTTCAGGAAATGCTTTAAACGGCCGTTGCCTAGGACAAATCCCAGAGCTTTTTTGAGATGCGAAGATCTGAGAGAAATTTCTCTCTGGGTTCCTCCTCAAAGAGAAGCTCTTTCATAGCTCTGGGTCTAAATTAGAGTTTTTCTTTTGAAGTCTGGCTCTCTTGGTCTGCTCTGCCCGGTCCGGGTCACCGAGCGTTGAGCGCGAGTCGTGGTGGTACACTCTCCCCGCCCTGCCTGCCCTGGCCATTAGTGGTCTGGGGTTCGAGTGGGTTGCAGAGAGGACCCCGGCAGCTCCTCCACCCCAACTCTGGGGCTGTTTTCCTTTCAGGGATGCCTGGGGGTCTTCTTCAGGGCCCCTGGAGAAGCCGTTCCTTCCTTCCCAATTCAGGGCCTCTATTTGATGACTCAACGCCTCATTTCTCCTGTCTGTGCCTGACACCAAACAGGAATTTGTCTTCTCTTGCCTCCCTGCCCCACTCCTTAGGGCACAGCACTCTGTCTTTGGAGGCACAGAAGCATCTTTTATTTGTCTCTTCATCACGTCCGACCCACTGTCTACTTCAGCCTTAAATGTGTTTTTTAGTAAGGAGAACAGGATGGTTCCTTTGTCTTCCATTTGTTGGGATGGAATGAATGGTCCTGCCCCAGTCACGCTCTAAGTGCTCCCAGGGCATCAACTCATGTCATCTTCCCCAAACTCGAGTTAGGATTATTGTCATTTTAGGAAGGGGAAGGGGATAAGGCACTTGCCTTGCTTGCAGGCCATCTGGGTTTGATCCCAGTACCACATATGGTTGCCCCGCCCAGCATCTACTCCAGGAATGATCCCGGAGACCAGAGCCAGGAGTAAGCCCTGGGCACAGTTGGGAAGGAAGGAAGGAAGGAAGGAAGGAAGGAAGGAGAGAAAGGAGAGAAAGGAGAGAAAGGAGAGAAAGGAGAGAAGGAAGGAGAGAAGGAAGGAGGGAAGGAAGGAAGGAGAGAAGGAAGGAAGGAGAGAAGGAAGGAAGGAGAGAAGGAAGGAAGGAAGGAAGGAAGGAAGGAAGGAAGGAAGGAAGGAAGGAGAGAAAGGAGAGAAGGAAGGAGAGAAGGAAGGAGGGAAGGAAGGAAGGAAGGAAGGAAGGAAGGAAGGAGAGAAGGAAGGAGAGAAGGAAGGAAGGAAGGAAGGAAGGAAGGAAGGAAGGAGAGAAGGAAGGAAGGAAGGAAGGAAGGGAGGGAGGAAGGAAGGAAGGAAGGAAGGGAGGGAGGAAGGAAGGAGGAAGGAAGAGAAGGGGAGGGGGGGAGGGGAAGGGAAGGGGGAGGGAAGAAATGAGGAAGGGAAAGAAAAAGAGAAATAAAGAAGGGAAGGAAGGAAGAAAGGAAAGGAAGGAAGGAAGAAAACAAAGAAGGAAGGAAGGAAGGAAGGAAGGAAGGAAGGAAGGGAGGGATAAGAGGAAAAAACAGATTCCAAAGAATCAGTAACTGAGAGGATGGAGAGAGGAAGGCAGGTGGACAATGCAGTGAGGCAGAGGCAGCAGGGAGGAGCATGGGGAGCACGGTGTCAGGCAGGCTGGGAGTTTCCTGGAGGAATGCAACCTACATGCTTCTGAACCAGAATTTCCTGGGCAGCCCCAGGCTCAGGGCTCATCCAGCCCCGCTTCCCAGTAGCCTGAGGCCCCAACTTCCAGAGCCGCAAGCTAGGCTCAGCCCCAAGGCAAAGACTGGACCCTGCAGGAACCTTTCAGGGATGGAAGCCTGATGGGACTCAGCTAGGATGCGCCTTCAAGCTCCTTTGTTCAAGAGAAAGCCCTAGGAGGAGGCCCTGAGCTCCAGGGAAAGCCCCCAAGCCAAACCCCCGCCCTTCCCCAGGGCAGTTTGCAAAAACCCTGGGAAACTCACTTGGTGGAACTAGGGTACCTGCCTCCCGACTTAGGAAGTGTAATTCCTTCCTTTCCCTTTGCGGGGCTCCCATTTCTCTCTCCCTCATAGCTCCTAAATAAAAATGTTCACTTTCCAATTTATCTGCTCCTGAAATCCTTTCTGCCGCAGTAGATGAGGACCCTGGGCCGAGGTCAGGACTGCAGACCCCGCTCCCCCTCCCCAAGCCGCCGTTCCCCAGAACAGCTGAGTGTAGCTGTAGGTTGTAGAGGGGATGGGAATGGGGGTCAGCTCTTGAACTTGGTGGATCAGGTATGGCCCCACAGTTCCCTCAGTGGGGCTGCTGGGATCCTGTGTCCCTGCTGCCCGGTTGCTCAGGCCAGACTCTGGACCAGCCCTGGGCACCCCCCCCCCCCACCCGTCCCCGTACTTCCCCAGGCTGGTGAGTCTGAGGGAGCCATCACAGCAGGGCAGTCGCTCTGCCTCTGTGGAGGGACCCTGCTCTGCTCGGTGCCTTCCCACTGCATTGGGGCCAGGTCCTTAAAGGCGTGTTCTATGCACTTCACTGCGAGAACAGACACCAGAATCTTCAATGCGAGCTGGAGCATGAATCTCTCCTCGCTGAAGAGTGCTCTGCATCTTCAGGCTTAGTCTGGCTGGAGACAGAGGTGGGGTAGGACTGGCACTGAGTGCGACCGAGAGATTCTGATGTCCAGGTCCCTAAATGCCACTTTCCACCCTAGGACCTCACATGAGTAATTTGTCCCCTCTCTGAGCCCTTGCCCTGCCCTGTAAAATGGGACTCTCCTGATAAGGTCTGGGGATAAATGGGAAGATGTCTCTATTGCATTACAAAATGTCTCCCTCTCTCGATCCCAGCAGTGCTTCTGGATGCCTCTGGGGCACACGCACGCTTCTTCAGAAGCAGGAGGGTCAGTCCCTGTGGAAGGATGGGCTGACATGTCTTAGATATTTATTGCTCTTTGGGTCACACCCAGTTCTGTTTGGGGGTTATTCCTGGGCTCTGAGCTCAGGAATTATCCCTGGCAGTGCTCCGGTGGATCATGTGGGATGCCAGGAATCGAACCCAGGTCTGCCGCATGCAAGGCAAATGCCCTACGCACTGTACTATTGCTCCAGTCCCAGACATGTCCTATTTAGCTCTTAGTTAAACTCCTTAGGGAGAGGACTGGTAGCAAGACTATAAAACCAAACTGTGGCAGCTGCAAGATGCTGGCTGGGGAGTGTGCTTCTGGGAGGTCTGTGTGACAGATGGCACTCCTGAGAAGGGACATCGCAGGTGATATTGGGGCACTTCCTTGCAGATTCATGAGGGACCATCTGCAGGCAGGCGGTGTGTGCTGGTCTCCTCTGCCCTGCCCCATAAAGGTGTTAGCCAGGTGCTTCCTGTCCTTCTAGCTGTTCTCACAACTCAGGATGGCCCTTCGGAGGTGGTGGTCGTTCTCTGTAGGGGTGCAGAAAGCAGAGATTTGAGGATCCAGTGTTTCACCCTGTTGCCGTCCTGTAGCCAGGAGGAACCCATTCTCTGCATTGCCCCCAATGCAAGTATTCGCGGAGCCTTGCGTGAGAGGAAAGCATTGAAAACACGGTCTTATAGCTCACAGCAATTTTCAGTGCATTATGCCAGATTGAAGAGGTCAGTAGTTTTTCCACGGTCTAGTTGCAGCCTTACATGGAGGAATACAGTGCGAGTTTATGGCCTGAATATAAATCAGAGACTTCGGGCTCCAATGCTCACATTTTCCTTTCCCTTCAGAAGGTCCCAGGTCAGTACGAGCATCCTGGGGCCTGGAGCGGAGCTTCTTTGTTTGACTGTGTTCCAGCCTACCAACTCCAGCTGTTCAGAAAGACTTTTTCTGGGGCCAGAGAGATAGACCAGGTGTGGTCCCACGGTTCCCATAGTGGAGCTGGTGGGATCCTGTATCCCTGCTGCCCTGCTCAGGGCAGACTCTCGACCAGCCCCGGGCACCCCCCACCACCCGTCCCCACACTTCCCCAGGGCTGGTGAGTCTGAGGGAACTGTAACAGCAGGGAAGTCACTCTGCCTTTTTGGAGGGACCCTGCTCTGCTCAGCGCCTTCCCACGGCATGGGATCTGGGTTCTTAAAGGCGTGTACTATGCACTTCACTGGGAGAACAGTCTCCAGAACCTTCCGTGTGAGCTGGAGCATAAACCTCTCCTCGCTGGACTGGGAGTGAGTGCTCCTGCCTGTAACTTCAGAACATTTCACCAGCCCTTGCCCGCCGGCCTCTCCGTGAGGGAGGACTCACAGAGCAGGCCTGCATGGTGTGTTCTGACGTGTGCGGAGAGATGCTTCCAGAGCGGAAATGAGCGAACCTGTAAACACGCTCAGCGTCACAGCCTCCCGCGGGTGCCCATGGAGCTCATGCCCCGCAGTTATTTTTGTCACTTATTTGTCACGCTGCATCTCATTTTTTCTACACTCAAGCTGTCGACCTCTGGCGGCTACAACTTCTATCTTAATCATCTGTTTCCCTGTGCGTCTAGCAGGAGCTCAGATGTTTGCACTGAACTAGAACATAATTGCATGTCATTCATGTCCGCCTCCATACATGTATCCACCACCCCCTGATTTCAGGGTCCCATTGCTAATGGACCATTAGCTAATGAGCTAATCTCGCTGCGATCAGAGAGAACCCAGTTCTGATGACATATTTCATCATCTCACAATACCTACCCACATAGCCGATAGTTTGACAGAAAATAGAGAATATGAGGGCCAGAGCGATAGTACGGCAGGGAGGGCATTTGCCTTGCACATGGCAGACCTAGGTTCGATTCCCAGCATCCCAGTATGGTCCCCCAAGCACAGTCAGGAGTAATTCCTGAGTGCAGAGCCAAGAATAACTTCTGAGCATCGCTAGGTGTGACCCAAATATCAAAGAAAGAAAGAAAGAAAGAAAGAAAGAAAGAAAGAAAGAAAATGTCAGAACGTAGCAAACATGGGCCTTGTCCTCTTGTCCTCCACCCTTTCGTGTTCACCCTGAAAAACAGTCTACCTGCTGAGAGGGTGGGGGCAGTTAGAGTCCCTCCGAGGTTGGCCAAGTCAGAATTAACGTCACCATCTTCTTCCAAAGGGAAGGTCCCTTAGTGGCCTCATTCAGGATCAATCTATATTTTGGTTTCCATGCATACTGTTGGTGCATGATTCCTTCGCCAAAGATGAACAGGCCCTTTGAGGCAAACTGTAAATGAAATGTGTGCTTCCTGTGGCCCAAGAAGCACCTGCCTAAAGACTCCAGGGCAGTGTCGGAGCCTTTCCTTGGTGCTGGCCTTTGAGGCGGGAGTAGCTCATGGACTGGCAGGAAGGCTGACCTTGGCTGAAGGTCATGATGGGCAAAGTAGAGAAGGAGAGTATCAGGATCTTTCCATTGTTCCCATGGGACTCCTGCCTTACCCTGGTCAATAACACACACACACACACACACACACGCACACACACACACACACACACGCAGACCTTCCATTCCTTGGGCTTGTTGGTAGTTTGGGTAAACATGGCTCATGGTCTTGAGAAGCTTCTCAAGCTGTTCCCAGAGCTGCTGGACTGCCCTCGTCCATCTCCGCAGACGGTGTTCTTTCTGGGGCGGAACAGGCTGGTGTTCTGGACAGGAGTGGGCGACTCTGGTTGGCCTCCTTCTGCTGTATTAAGGGCACTTCTGTAGAGGCAGGGAGGCTGGGCTACCCGGCTGATGAGCTGGTACCCCGGAACTTGGGGAAGGTTCTCAGCCTCCCTCATATTGTGCGAGAGATTGGAGTGGGGTGCACTGGACCCGTTCTGATATCTGGGGGGTGCTCATGTGCAGAGTCTTCCTAGGGCAACAGGGTCAGATAAGTACAACTAAGTGAAGAGTGGGCGCGTGTCTTGTCTCCGGATGCCCTGCTAAGGATGGACAGAGACCTGACTTATTCTCTTACTGTTCTCTTCTCCCCCAGAGAACTCTGATTTGATGTTACAATTACTGGCACTTACAGTTTTACAAATTTGACTTTTTTGCATCAAAATTAAAAGTTATTTGTGGGCCAGAGCGATAGTACAGTGAGTTGGACATTTGTTTTGCACACGGTCAATCCAAGTTTAATCACCAACATCCTGTATGGTACCCTGAGCCCCGCCAGGAGTGATCTCTGAGAGCAGAGCCAAGAGTAAGCCCTGAGCACTGTCGGGCGTGGCCCTGAAACAAAACAAAACAAAAAAATTGAAAGTGTTTGTCCATGTTAGAACATGAACAACAGCAAGGCCATCCAGGGACTGGGAATGGGAGAACATCTTTGTGAATTTGTAAAGCTGACAGGAAGTTCCTGTGCAGAATGCATAAAGAGAGCCTTGAAGGGGGACGGAGAGACAGTGCATCGGGAAATGCTCTTGCCTTGCACTCAGCTGACCTGAGTTTAATCCCCGGAACCCCACAGGGTCCCCTTTGCACCACTAGGAGTGATTCCTGAGTGCAGAGCTAAGAGTAAGCCCTGAGCATCACCAGGTATGCCCCCCTACCCACCCCCATCACACACACACACACACACACACACACACACACACACACACACACATAAGAATGCCATTTAAGGATGAGAAAGAACTTGAATGGACTTTTTTTTTTTCCTTTTTGGTTGGCTGTTTTGGGTTTGGGCCCACAGCCGGTGGTGCTCAGGGCTTACTCCTGGCTCCATGCGCAGGGACCATGCTGTTTAATGCCCAGGGGACCCTATGCAGTGCCAGGGATCGAACCGGGGTTAGCAGTGTGCAAGCAAGGCAAGTGTCTTTCCTGGCATGGAATAGACGTTTCTCCAAAACAGACAGACCAACAACCCACAAGCACATGAGAAGATGCTCATGGTCACTAATTACTGGGGAGAGGCAAGTCAAAACCACAACGGGCTACCTCCTCCCACCCATTAGGATGGTTGTTTGAGCAAACAACTGGAGGGAAACACAGGGACTGGCGAGGATGCAGAGACGTTGGGAGGTGCGTTGGGGGAGGGAATGAAATGGTGCGGTGCATAGGAAATCCCACGCCAGCACCTCAAAAATTTCAAAACAGAACCACCTTGAGATTGCGTCCTTTCATTCTGGGTGTGGGCCAGAAGGAAAAGCGAGGCTCCAGAAGACCTGAGGTGATCATAGCCACATATTCGAAAGAGCCCCAAGCGGAAGCACGCCCGTGCCCAGGAAGAGGTGGATGGATGGGCAGAGGCGTCTCTGCACCCGGGAGGGTGACTGAGCCCTCGAGGGAAGGAGGCTCGGACACATGATGGAGCCCTGTGTGCAAACACGGGAGGGCTTCACCGGGGTGCACTGTGGCCACAGGAGTCGGATTTGTAGAGAGAAAGTGGAGTCCAGTTGATGGGAACTAAGAAGACCAGAGTGAGAGTCGGAGTTCAGTGGACAGTTTCAGACTTGGAAGATAAGAAGAGGTCTAGGGATGGGGTGGGGAGTGGCCCAATAGTGTCCTTCATGGCGCTTAACTGGACACCTGACAGTGGTTAAAGTGGGACACTCAGGTTGAGGGATATTTTACTTATGGGGGGGGCAGTACATAGCATTGCTCAGGGGCTACTATGATCCCTGGTGGGGACCATGCAGTGTTAGGGCTCAAACCAGGGCTGGCTGCACCAAAGGCATGTAACTTCACCCCTGTCCTATCACTCTGGCCCTGTGAGGGATATTTTTCACAGACACACTCCCCTGGACACAGCCACCATGATCACAGAAACACACTCGCCATTTTCTCTGGTTCCCTAGAAAATTTCTGTAACTCAGAGTAAAGGTGTGAAAGGGCTGGGCTGGAGTGCGGGCGTTGCATGTGGGGCGCCTGGGTTGGATCCCTGGCACCCCATGGTTCCCAGGAACCAGCTAGAGTGACCTCTGAGCACTGAGCTTGGAGTAGCCCCTGAGCACAGCCAGGTATAGCACCCCACACACACACACACACACACACAAAAAAAGAGAGGCTGGGGGCTGGAGCTATAGCACAGCAGATAGGGCGTTTGCCTTGCACGCAGCCAACATGGCCGACCCAGGTTCGATTCCAGGCATCCCATATGGTCCCCCGAGCACCGCCAGGAGTAATTCCTGAGTGCATGAGCCAGGAGTAACCCCTGAGCATCGCAGGGTGTGACCCAAAAAGAAAAAAAAAAGAGGGGCTGGATAGATAGTCTAAAGGGTAGGAGAGGAGTATAGAGTTGGCCTTGCTTGTGGCAGATTCAAGTTCAAGCCATGACAGGAGTGATCAGGAGTAAACCCTGAGCATCACCACAAAACAAAAAGAAGAAAGATTTTTTTTTAAAGAAAAGAAATGCGTGTAAATGTGTGTAAAGTGTAAAGGTGGAGGCATGCCTGTGTCTGCATTGTGTGAAAATGGCACTTGAGTGGGTACTGAATTTGGAGGCTGCGTACCCACAGCATGAACTGGCAGCAAATGTGCTCTCCCCCCAGGAGCTGTCCACTGCCCCACTGAGCAGTGACATGGAGTCCCTTGTAGCACATGGGTCAGGCGTGCAGCCTCCACCATGAGTCATGGAACCGTAGGGCTGGCACCTCACGTGGTTGGTTTCTAGAGGATCCTCACATGTGGACACTGTAAAGGCCTGTTCTTGGTGGCGGCCACAAGTTCATGAATTCAAAAAGAAACAAACCAAAAAACATCACTGCCCTGGGGGACTAGTCTCTGCTCTACTCTGAGTGTGAGGTGTGAGGGAACCTGAAGGAACACCGACGGGGGGACTTCTCTGTGCCGGTGCCACAGATTGTTTTGTTTTATTGGGGCGTGGGTGCACAGCTGCAGTGCTCAAGGCTTACTCCTGGCTTTGTGCTCAGGGCTCACACGTGGTGGGGCTAGGGGTTAGCCACGTGCAAGGCAAGCACCTTATTCCCTCTTCCCTCTCTGGCTCCCAAAGACCATTTTTAAGTTTTCCTTTACAGCAGATTTTGTATTTAGCACATTTGGGTAGAGTCAGCACGTCTTTTGATGGCAGAACATAAATATAATAAAAGTGTTCCCACACCCCCCACCCCATCAAAGACCTTGGATGGTTATTGGGCCTCTTCTAATTACATGGTAGAAATGACTCTGCAAGAACCATCTGAAAACAAAGCCATGCTCCCGGCCAGGAGCGGGGTGGGTGCGGGAGGAAATGGCTACGAAGGGGAACCCTTCTCGAACCTGTTTGGGTCGGGTTCACGCAGGGTATAAGCAGTGGTCCAAAATCAGGAGAGCTGATGTCTGCACATCTATTGCATGTCAGTGAAACAGCACTGAGACCACAGGAAAGCTGGACGAGAAGCCAGCCCGCCTTCAGACAGTCCCGGGCCTGTTCTGGCTGGCTGGCAGCGGCGCTCGAAGACAGACAAGGGCTAGTGCCAACCGGTCCCCGGCACCCCATTGAACGCGGCTGCTCAGGGGCACCGGTGCTGGACCCGGTGCTGAGCAGAGCGAGGAGGAGGCTGGCCAGGAGGACCTGCACGCCTTTGGCAGCTGGCGAGCTAATGATGCCCGCAGGCCGGGCAGTGGCCAGAATCCCAGACATGGGGCCATCTGGTGTGAGGTCTTTTGAACACAGCCGTTGTTGCTGGCATGCTGACTCTCGGCGGACTTGAAATGCCCGGTTATCCCAGACCCGCGGCGTCCTCTGCCCCCCACACAGGCGAGGCTGATGACTGGGCAGGGCCCACACCCGCACAGGATTATTTTTCGGTTCCCTGCAGGCGACTGTAACGTCACAACCCATAGCCACGCCGTTTTGCTGTTCTGCTCAGAGTAGCCTAATGGCCTGATTGAGTCACCTGGTTGTGAGTAATATTCTGGCTAGGACATCCCCAAGGCCTCCCTGGCCTCAAGGGATAAGCAAATTTTGGGATCTCCTTTGCAGTTGGGGGTCGACGGGGAGGCTCCTGGAGTGGGAACCCACCAGGTTAGAATCCCCACAGCCCCCCTGTGGCACTTACTGAATTCTGCTCAGCCTCAGCACAATGGGGGCAATCGGGCTCACCTTGACGCTGCTGGGGAGATCAGTGTAATATCACAGTGTTCAAATCTGTTCACTGCAAGTTGCGTGCACAATGAGAGCTGGGTCTTCGGGGATGGTGAGGTTAATGGGGGCGCTTAGAGCTCTGGTGCTGCGTCTCCGGAGGCCCCAGGATTCGTTCTAGAGACGCCTTCACTTCTCGCTAAGGGCTGTGTGTGTGTGTCATTCTGGGGCTGGAACCTGGGGTCTCCCACCCACAAGTTCTCCCTCTGAGCCCCATCCCTGGCCTCCCCGTCGGGCCTTTTAAGGCGCTCTTCCTTTCCAGCTGGCTGGCTGCCCTCAGGGATCCACTGGCTCAGCTGCGTTCTCAATCCCTCTGCTTTGGCTTTGTGTGTGTGTGTGTGTGTGTGTGTGTGTGTGTGTGTGTGTGTGTGTGTGTGCGTGCAGTGGGCCGACCGCTGCCGCCTGGCGCAGGTGTCTCCAGACCGCGCATGCGCACTGGCACTGCTTCATTAAAAATGGGTCTTGGCAGCGCACGGCTGGCTACTGACTTGGCACTTTTTGGGGTTTTTGTTGGTTTTTTTTTTTCGGGGGGAGGGGCGGGTGGTTGGTGCGGCTCAGCCTAGTATTTGCTTTTATTTATTTTTGCAGAATTCCCAGGGCTTGCTCCAATTCAGCTTTGCATTTCAAAAGTGTCACTTCTGAGCTCTGCCTCTGGGCACCGCCGGGACCACCCGGGTCCTGGCTGGCTGCTGCAGTCGTTCTGGGCTTGGTGCCTGCTTGGGGTTCCGGTCCCGCCGCTCATGCTGTGGCAGATTCTCTTGATGACATGTTTGGGCTTTTGATTGCTTTTTGGATGCTTCGCTCCTGGGAGACTGCGCCTGAAAGCTGCTCCTGGGGCCGCAGGTTCCAGGCACCCACACGTGTTCTCCGTTGGCGTTGGAGAAGCTGCATCCCACATCTCTGACAATGAAACTTCCTCTGGTTTCTATATTTGACGCTCTGGGTACCTTTGGGAAGCTGAAGATGAGGGGCCCGACTTTTTATAGGCCGCCTGCCCCCGGGAGGAGGCGGCTGAATGTGGTCTGGGGGTTTGCACGGTGCATCCTCCATCCGGATTCTGTTCCTCAGCTCCAAACGGAAGCCAGATCCCCGTGAAATTCCTGGCACTGTCATGATTCCAGGAGTTGGTATTTGTTCTCTGAGCTGCCAGCTCCTCGGCCATTGGTATTGTTTGTTAAAAGGCATCTTATCCTCCATTATCTATTGATTTATTTTGGGGAAAGGGGAGGGGTCTTAAGGTGCCAGCAGGGGATATTCCATTAGATTAATTAGTTTCTTTTTTTTTTTTCTTTTTGAGTCACACCCGGCGATGCACAGAGGTTACTCCTGGCTCTGCACTCAGGAATTAATCCTGGCAGTGGTTGGGGGACCATATGGGATGCTGGGAATCGAACCCTGGTTGACCGCAAGCAAGGCAAACGCTCTACCCCCTGTGCTATAGCTCCAGCCCCATCAATAGATTAATTTCAGATGATCGAATTCCCACAAGCCGCTGGGAACACTGATGATCACACACAGCAGCTTTAATTACTGCCCCCCCCCCCAAACACACACACACACACACACACACACACACACACACACACACACACCACTCTTTAGTTTATTAGGATTTCCTGGGCTTAAAAGACCCACAAAGTACTTCCTCCCATAAATGTAACCAATACACGACTTACACTGAGAAGCAATATTTATAAAGTGAGCGCCAGTGAACTGATCCAGCGAAGCTTGGACATACGCTGCCGCTGGTCCTTCTAGCATCAAAGCTCCGAGATGCGAGAAGCCCCAACTAACTCTCCGGGCTCAGGCTTCATGGCAAGTTCTGCACCCTTTGGGGATTAGAAGCCCCCCCCCCTCCCCGCAATGGAGGCTCCACCCAAGGGCTTCTGAGGGTGGTCATGTTGCTGGGGGCCCCTGGACGTCTCTCCTGCTGCTCTCTCCTTGACACACAGGGTGGGGTCCCTCTTGACAAAATGCTTCTGGAAGGTGCCTAGCCCCAAGCCTTCCCCTTCCTGGGCTTGTCCGTTCTTGACCATTTTCACTTCCTGAAACTCCTGTCCTCCCACCCCCCTCCCCATCCTGCTTGCTCCCTCTGTGATCGTGATCCCCCCTTCCTCCCATCACTGGACACATCTATGTCTAAATGTGTCCCCAAGGGGCTGGAATGACAGTACAGCAGGAAAGGTGCTTTCCTCATACCCAGCCTGCCTGGGTTTGAGCCCTGCCACCCCAGGTGGTCTCCCAAGCCCTGCCAGGGTCGTCCCTGAGCACAGAGCCAGAAGTCATCCCTGAGCATGGCCAGGTGTGGCCCCCAAACCCAAACTAAAACAAAATAAATGCACCCCCAGAAAGCCCCTCCACTCACTCATCTGCTGTCTACACGTCTGATGACCTTCCCAGTGCTGGTGGGTAGGGGAACCTGACTGAGTTTGAGAACCCTTTGCTCTGCCCCAGATCCCACCCGCTGGCCCTGGGCTGGCGATGCGACCCCTTGGGTTTTCACCCCACTTCACGGCTCACTCCTACTCATCACCTCTTTGGTTCAGGCTAGGGAACAAATAAGCTTAGAACCCCAACCCACACTGGCAGAGCAACACACCCACCCGCTGCGCCTCACACCTGCTGCAGGCCTTGTCCTGCTCCTCTCCAGGGGCTGCTTTCTTCCCGGAAGCCCTGCCCACTCCACCCAACCCCCAGGAGTGCTTCCTTATATTTTCTTTTCCTGTTTGTAGCGTTTGGCTTGGGCTGGGTGCCACACCAGCAGTGCTCGGAGCTCAGTCCTGGCAGTGCTGGGGAGAAACATAGTATGTAGATCGAACCTGCCCCTCCTGTGTGCCAGGCCGGCGCCCAGCCCATCTCCAGCCCTCCTTCTACACCACAGAAGGTGATTGATGGGGCTCTGCGCTCCCTCCTGGCCTGGTATCTGTGGACTTCTTGCTGCCCGGTCCCTTCTCACATACCCAGCCGCTGACCCCTCCCGGGCTGGCACCTTCTTGCTTGGATTGGATGCGGCAGTGCCCTTGCTTCTCTTTGTCTTGCTTTCTCACTGTCAACTCTTTGAAGACCGTGTTTCTGTTGTGAAGCCCAGAAACCCAGGCACTATCTCCCCACGCCAAGGTCCCCACCTGCGGGGACTGTGACTCAGGACCCTGGGGTCCTGTGTCCGGGTCCCTCTTTCCCCCCATGTGTACCTGCATCTGTGTATGAATATGCCTGTGTACCTGCATCTATCTGTGAATGTGTATATGCCTGTGTACCTGCATGTGAGTGTGTGTACTCATGTATCTGCATGCCTGTGTGTGTGTGCGCGTGCATCTATGAGTGTATACCTGTGTACCTGCGTGCATCTGTGAGTGTGTGTGTGTGGTGTGGTTTGTGTGTGTGTGTATGTGTGTGTGTGTGTGTGTTGAGCTCTTTGCTTGCAAATCCTTGAACAGAAGTTCATTCCTACTGTATAATTAGTGAGTTTTATCCTAAAGAGCAAGTGGGAAGAACAGAAATCATGTTTGTATCACTTGCCACAGGAAGTTTCTTTGGGGGGAAGGTATGGGCATCCCTGACTGTGCTTGAGGCTCACTCCTGCCTGGGCTTGTTGGACCATACAAGGTGCCCGGGATCCATGCTGGCCCTGTGCAAGGCATGAGCTTTCTGCCCTGTGCTATCTCTCCCGCCCCTAGAGGAGAAATGCAAAAAAAGAAAAACTCACATTTTCAGTCAGGGCCCAGAGCGTTCCCTGCACCATGAGTATTCTGCTCCCGGGCTGTTCTCCAGGGCATGTGGTAGCTGGCCAGGCTGGTGAACCCAAAGCCTACGAACTGAATTTTACATGGAATTCGATTGCAGTGATCACGGGGACCAGCCCTCTGAGCTGTGTGTCCTTCCTATTATAGGTTATAGCTTGGTGTGTATGCATTTACACTTTCACTCACACATACGAGGAGCTGGGGGGGAGGTGTGGGGACTGGCTGCTTTATCCAAGCTGAAGGGGTGCCCCGCCTCCTTCATCCCTGGGAGTGAGGGGAACTCTCCCTTCTCACACAGCTCTTCCTGGCATCCTTAGCCGCACCCTGAGTGACCAGCACAGGTTCAGAAAGAGCCCCCAGTTCGTTCTTCTCTGCCCCCTGGTGCAGGCCAGCAGGTGAGGCTATGGGGGGGAGGGGCAGAGTGCCTTGTCCCTGCTCTGGTGCTTAACAGGAGAAGGGAGCACCCCAAGTCTGAGACCCATCCACCGGGCCCAGGAACCTACCTCTCTTTCGGGGACCCAGTTCCCGAATCTAGGATCCCCATTCCCATGTCTGAAACCCCTATCCCATGACTGTGAACCGACCCACCATGCAATATGTCTGGGAACTCCACTCCCCCACCCCATCCCCAACCATGCCAAAGCCCTGTCTGCGCTGTCACTGCTTTCCCCGCAGAAAGCTGACAGCCAGTATTCTACTCTTATCTTGTTTTCACTTCCCGGGCTAAGAGGTTGAATCCCAGATGGGCTCCAGCAGGCTTGACTAGCTCTGAAATCCGGAGTCAGCGGCTGGTAACAACCTGGAAATGCAGCCTTGGGTGGCTGTGTCAGCACCCTGAGCTCAGCCACCCACTTCTAGGGGATGATTTGAAACTCCCTTTCACAGACAACACGAGATTCCCCTTCCCACCCCAAGAGCTCAACACATTCACAAATGGTATAACTGGGGTAAGAGGTCCCCATCTTTGTGAGTTTTGAAGCGTTAGATGCTGAGAAAGAGGAAGGCGGGGGCTCTTTCATGTAGGCATCATCTGTGCTGGACCACGGCTGCGTCCACAGTGGAGCAAGGAGTCTATGGCCAAACCACCCTGAAAGCGCCTGACCTCATCTATGGCAGGCGGGGGGGGGGGGGGGGGGGGACGGGGGGAGATCCAGCCCCGGAAGGTGCGGAGCTGCAGGGCCTCAGGGAGCCCAGAAGCAGCTGCACTTGGGGGCCTGGTGACTTTTGTCCTCAGAGCCCCCGTGCCACAGCAGCAGGCTGGGATAGAATAGCGATGATATAGGAGTCCAGTGATGATGAGGAACAGATGGTGGCTTTAAAATTTAGCCCCCTAGGGGCTGGAGTGATAGCACAGTCGGGAGGGTGTTTGCCTTGCACGCGGCCGACCTGGGTTCGATTCCCAGCATCCCATATGGTTCCCTGAGCACTGCCAGGAGTAATTCCTGAGTGCAGAGCCAGGAGTAACCCCTGTGCATCGCCGGGTGTGACCCAAAAAGCAATAAATAAATATATAAAATTCAGCCCCCAGGACCCAGAGAGAACCAG
Organism: Sorex fumeus; assembly: GCF_029834395.1. Taxonomy (NCBI): domain Eukaryota; kingdom Metazoa; phylum Chordata; class Mammalia; order Eulipotyphla; family Soricidae; genus Sorex; species Sorex fumeus. The sequence goes on along the minus strand of NW_026606063.1, from coordinate 12,209,625 downwards.
ACAGACTGCGACCGCGTGCAGGCTCTGCATCCATCCCCAGAACCACCTGGTCCCCAGCACCACTGGGAGTGCCCTTGAGCCTAGCGAGTGATGCCCAATGTGACCCCAGAAGCAAAGAGTAGATGATACTAACACCCAGCCCTGCAGGAGAGTGTGGTGGCTAAGGTGATGGAGGACATGGCGGGCAGCAGAGATTCTGCCACCCCAGAGCCCACACTCACGGGCACTGTCCCGCAAGGAACTGCAGAAGAGGTGGAAGGAAGGAAGGTGGGTGCTGTGGGCACAGGTGCCACAGACCCTGCTCATCAAGCCTGCAGACAAGTGAGGGGTGGCCAATGCTCTTCCAGTGTCAATGAAAATGAAATGGGGCGGGGCTGGGGCAGAAGTACAGTGGGTAGGGCATTTGCCTGGCACGAGCCGACCCGGGTTTGATTCCCAGCATCGGATCACCCAGCACCGCCAGGAGTAATTCCTGAGTCTAGAGCCAGGAGTAACCCCTGCTGTGCATCACTACGTGCGACCCAAAAAGCAAAAAAAAAAAGGGAACACTACCCACGGTTCACATACACCGTCTTAGCACCATTTCCTGAACTTGGCTATATGGTGAATCTGGCTTCCTTTGTCTCTCCCTTCCTCCCTTCCTTCCTTCCCTGCCTCCTTCCCTTCTTTCCTTCTTTCCCTACTTTCTTCCTTCTTATCTTCTTTCTTTCCTCTTCCCTTCGTCCTTTCTTCCCTCCCTCCCTCCCTTCCTTCCTTCCTTTCCTCCATTCCCTCCCTTCCTTTCCCTACTTCCTTTCTTCCTTCCCATCTTCTTTCTTCCTCCCTCCCTCCCTCCCTCCTTCCTTCCTTCCTTCCTTCCTTCCTTCCTTCCTTCTTCCTTGCTTTTTTCCTTTGGGTTTTGGGCAACACTGGTGGTGCTCAGGACTTATTCCTGTCTCTTTACTCAGAGATCTCTCCTGGTGGGGCTCAGGGGACCACCTGCAGTGCAGAGTTTCAAACCAAGGTTGGCTACGTGCAAGGCAAGCACCCCCTAGCCACTGTACTGTCACTCCAGCCCCTTCCTTCCTTTCTGTAGGGATCGAAGCCAGGCTTTGAGCAAGCAGATTTTTGCTCCATCTCTGAACTGTCTTCTTGGCCTCTGGCTCACCCCTTTCTTGTGAGACCCTTTATTTGGGGGGACCTTCCCAGGTCTTCAGATTTACGAGACCGGCATTTAACTATTTCTTCAGACCCCTCTTGAGGTTTTGCTTGGCAATCCTCTGTGTATAAATATCCTGGAGAGTGTTTAGGTGACACGGAGCAGCCCCGGAGTCCGGGAGGGTCGGTCTCCATGCTTCTCCCTCCAGCGTCCGACTCGGCTTTTCCGAACATCTCCGTTTCTGTGTGTCTTCACGCTCTGGCCCCGGCTCACCTCCCTTCTCATCGCTGATGTCAAACCACGCACATGTGATGTGCCTGACAGTCATTCCGTGGGGTGGGAGGCTTCTAATCTGGTTTGCAGGAGCCAATGCTAGTGAGAGTGAGGCCCCCAAGGGGGTTGGGGGAGGTCCCCGGGTTTGTCACTAGTTCCTGGCCTCCCTCTGTGCAGGCAGGCACAGCTGTGTCTGTTCTTGGGGTTCACCCAACCTTCTCTCTCCTCTCTCCTTCGTGCTACCTCGGTCCCCTGCCTGCCTGCTTCTGTTCTCTCAAAATGTTTTTAGTTTTGATTTTGGCTTTCGGGGGACCGTGCTGGACCACGGCCGCATCCACAGCGGGGCAAGGAGTCTACGGTCACCTCCGGCAGCGCTCAGAGCTTTCTCCTGGCTCTGCACTTGGGGATCACTCCTGGTGGAGCTCAGAGGGCTGCATGGGATGCCGGGGATCGAACCTGGGTCAGCTGCGGGTCAGGCAAGCAAGCACCTTACCCACTGTACTATCGCGTGTAAATTCAGCTGGCCAGACTCCTCTTGACGGGTCTTCTCACAAATCTCATTCTCCCCTTCCCTCTCAACTAAGCCCCCCAGAATCCGAAAGAAAGAGCCCAGCCCTGATCCAGCATTCGTAGGTTCTCCCAGGGACTCCTGGAAACCCTTTCTCTCCACTCCCCGGGAGTCAGCACGATCCTTAATTCTTCCAACTCTTCACACTCTTAAACTCACTTTCTGGAACCCTCCTCCTCCCCCTAGGGAAATTCTCCAGAAAATGAAAAACATTTAAAATAAAAAGTCATCACATACCCACACTCCTTGCAAGATGATTTTTAATAACCTGAACGGGTAAGCAAGGTAAATGTCAGATAATATGGAAAATGTTCTGTTTGCTTTGAGTCCACGGTGGCAGTGAGGATCGGGCGTGGCTCCATGGTACAGTGCAGGCCTGGCTCGCAGGAGACCTGGGTTTTGTCCCCACCATCACAGAACAGAATGGAAATAAATCAAGGCCCCGGGTTACAGTAGCACCTCAGCAACAGGAAATTACCATGAGCCTGCAGGGTGCTGGGGTGTATGGGCTTGGGCTCCCCAGGGCTTCCCGGTGAAGGAAAGCCAGGGAGGGCGTGGCCTGCCCTGTCACAGTTCTCCTTTCCTGTGCTCCTCTGCGGAGATGCCCGAGAGCTGTCTCTGCCTTCCCACATGCTTCCCACCTGGCCACTGGGCAGCCACAAGGACACAGAGGCCTGTCCTAGACACACATCCTCAGCAACCTGCCCATTCTCCTGACTGCACACTCTCCACTGACGGCTCAGGCCAAGAGTGCCCGGGTAAGCTGGGCTCTGAATGCACGTACATCTCGCCCATGTCTTTATCCTTTTCGTCGTGGGTGCGGGGTGGGGTCTGGGGGCCACACCCAATGGTGCTCAAGGTGTTCTGTGCTGGCAGGTTTGAGCCAGCAGCGCTCAAGGGACTGAACCGGGGACTCTTGCATGTGCAGCTTCTGCTCCAGCCTGTTGATCTTTCTTCCTGGTCCCCGTGTCCCATCTGGGGGGACCTCCCAAGTGGTGGTCCACCAACCACTAGGCTGAGGATTCCATTCAAAGGCCCGAGGAGGCGGTGTCGTTCAGGCCTGAGGGCATCCCTGGCGGTGTCGGGGCCGCCACACTTGGACCCATGTGGTGCCAGGAATCAAAGCTGGGCTGGGTGCATGCACACCTTGTAGGCGCTGTACTGACTCCCAGCCCCAGATCCCATTTCTTTTCTTTTTGTTTCTGGCCACATCCAGCTGTGCCCAGGGCTTACTCCTGGCTCTGTGCTCAGGGCTCACGGTACTGCTTGGCCCGTGCAAGGCAAGCATCCTCCCTGCTGTTCTATTGCTCTGTACTATTTCTTTTTTTGCTTTTTTGGGGGGAGGGTCACACCCAGCAATTCTGGCTCTGCCCTCAGGAATTACTCCTTTCGGTGCTCAGGGGACCACTTGGGATGCTGGGGGATTAAACCCCGATCAGCCGCGTGCAAGGCAAACGCCCTCCCTGCTGTACTATAGCTCCAGTTTCTAGACACCGTTTCTTAACGATCTCTCTTCCTGGGGCTGCCTTTACTGCTCGACCCACAGCCGTGAGTGCTCTGTTTTTGCGGGGAGACCTTCCGGAACCCCCCGCCCCAGGGGTAACCCTCTCCTCTGCATGGGCTTGCCAAGCCTCTCTGCAGGCTGGCTGGTGTCATATTTCTGGATTGTGCCCTTTTTTTCTAGACAACTGCCCCCTGTATCCTGTGAACCCCTCAAACCCCTGGTAGCCACGACCCAGGGGCCCTCCCGGCAGCTCAGGGCCTGTATCAGCAACTCCTACTTCCGCCCCAGAGCGGGGACCGTGGGAGAGGCCTCAGCATCTGCTGGCTCCCTTGGCCGGCACCCTGTCACCCCCTTGTGGACCAGAGTTCTGTGTCAGCCGAGCTCTGTCCAAGACCACCTCTGCTCCTAGGAAGTGGCCCCACCTTAGTTAGGAGGTCTCATTTTCGGAGACTTCTTATTTTGAAATGCAGATTCATCAACAGTTGCAAAGGAAGGGCCCGCGGGCTGCCATGGCCCTTCACCCAGCCTGCCCCCATGTTAACATGTGGAACTGCAGCTCAGAGCCAGCACCAGGCAGCTGACTTGGGGGCAATGCACAGAGCTGCATTTAAAAAAAAAAATTTTTTTTTTTTGGGAACAGGACACACACGTGGCAGTGCTCAGGGCTTACTCCTAGCTCTGTGCTCAGGGGACTGTATAGAGTACAGAGGATCAAACATAGGTTGAGTGTATGCAGGACAAGCACCTTACTTACCCCTTGTAGTATCGCTCTGGCCCATATGTCAGATTTTATCATCTGTTTTATCAGCCGGCACAGCCAAGCTGGGTTCGATTCCTCTGCCCCTCTCGGAGAGCCTGGCAAGCTACTGAGAGTATCTCGCCCGCATGGCAAATCCTGGCAGGCTCCCTGTGATGTATTCAATATGCCAAACACAGTAACAACAAGTCTCATGATGGAGACGTTACTGGGCCCGCTCAAGCAAATTGATGAACAATGGGAGGACAGTGCCACAGTGCAGTGCTATATCTAGGTCACTTTTCTTATTTCCTGTTTCATTTCAGGAATGTTCTTTTGTGACGCGTGTGTGTGTGTGTGTATGTGTGTGTATGTGTGTGTGTGTGTGTGTGTGTGTGTGTGTGTGTGTGTGATGCTAGGGGCCTGATGTCTCTCCCGTCTAAGCCTTCTGCCCACTGTTGCTCTGAAGTCAGAGGCCCTCCTCTGCACCTGACTCCGATCTTTGCTCCCTGTGACCCCGGGTGACCTCAGACAAACAAACAAACCTCTCTGAGCTTTGTTTTTTCCACTGGAAAAAAAATACTAACCTCATGGGATGTTCTTTTTTTTTTTTCTTTTCTCTCCCCAGTGGAGTATTTAAGTTAGGCACGTAAAATAATAGCACTTGGGAAATGTCAGCGTTCTCTTTCCACCCTCTCGCTACATGGAGAGCTCCCTCTTTCTCACGACTCCATGGAATCTTCTTCTAAAAGAACAGGCAGAATCTGTCTCTTCTGCCGCCTTCCTGTCCCGTCTCCGGTTACCTCAGCAATCCTGCTCGGTGTCTGCAGAACACTTAATTAGTATGATTCTGATTATATGTTCCATGTTCCTGTGGAATATATTTCCATTTCTATTTTTACCAACCAGCAAGATAAGGTGCTAGAGGGCAGAGACCTCAGCTCTGGAGTGTCTGCGGCTCAGCGGGCTGGAGCCTCGTCTGGGTTTGGAACCTTCTGGAAAGAAGACGGGGAATGGGGCATGCAGGTGCGGCCCCTGGCAGGGTGCCTGGCACAGAGCAGCTCAGGTAACGGGGTGCTGGTCTCAGTGACACCTGTTCCTGGCGTGCCAGCAGACGCCGCGTGCGTCTACCTGGATTTGATTTTGATTCTGTCTTTCTTACCTGCTGCTGGCACCACACCCCGGGTGGAGCATAAACCTGAAAGCTTTCAGAGCCATTTCTGGACTGCTGTGTTCTTTTATGCTCCCCTGCTGTCTCTCCTGAATTGGAATTTTAATACTCAGCACAGCGGTGCTCTTAGAACCTCTTCAAACCTGGAGCCCCACTGGTCTCTAGCCTTCACCCTGCCCCAGTAAAGGGGATCCCATTAACTGCCCGGTGCAGAGGGGTAAACTGAGGCATAGAGAGCCGGCCTAGCCCCTGTGAGGCCTGCATGACTGGTGAGCACTGGAGCAGGGTCTGGAAACCTGGCTCCCGCGAGGAGCTGCCAGGCCGTCTTTCTTCTGGCTGCGCGTGGTTTCGAGAAATGCGGAATGGGGAAACTGTTTTCGCTCTGCTGCTCACTGGGAGGGTGGTACCAGAGCCCAGGGATGCTTCCAGCCTGTGAGGAATCGGGCGTCTGACACTAAGTCAATTGGACACGCTTCTTCCTATTGGAATCGCCGTCCTCAATTAAAATGGCAATCAGATTACGCCAGATTGGCCCACAAGTTGAGCATGCTGGGTGTGCATGGCAGGTCAGGTGACTGACAGCCACTGGTTTGTGAATCAGACGAGGTCTGGCCCCAGCCGGCTCCCGCGGGAGGCTCGGGCTGCGTTCTGCTCCCAATAAAATCTGTCTGGAACCGCAGGCCCTGCTGCCCTCCCCACGATGCTTTTTGTCAGCATGTCCTGTTGGCCTCCTCCTTCATCTCATCTTCACTGGACACGTCCTGGCCCCTGCAGGCCACCCTCCACGCGGCCCCCCGCACCAGCCACCTGGCGCCAGCTCACTTCCTTATCACCACTAAGCCCCAGCCAGATGCGCTCTGCACGATTCCCAGCTTTAATTACCCAGAACGACGTGCCGCATCATGTGAAATAATGCAGAATTGGAGAGAGCAACTGGGAATGAGGAGATAAGCCAGGTCTGAGAAAAGATGGGATGGAAAGTAGCCATTGAAGCAAGGTTTGGGGTGGCAGGGATTAATGCTCATAGTAGGAGTCTGGTCTGGGGCCAGAGAGATGGTGCAGGGGTTCCATCCCCAGTACCACGGGGCCTCTTGAGCGTTGGTCACTAGGTGTGGCTCTTGAGTTGCCCAAGCACCACTGGGGTGTCCCCTGTGGTCCACAACACTGCAGGGCCCAAACAGCTCTGCACCCTCTAGTCTGATCAGCAGTTTCATCTAATGGCTCCTGGAATTCCTGAGCACTGCCTGGGAGCCTCCACCATGCCCCCCCCCCCACCAAACTTGCAAAAAAAATAAGGCCTAAGGGGCCAGAACAATAGTACAGCAAGCAGGGTGTTTGCCAGATTTGATCCCTGGCATCCCATATAGTCCCTTGAGCACCGCCAGGAGTAATTCCTGAGTGCAGAACCAGGAGTAACCCCTGAGCATCACCAGGTGTGACCCCAAAACAAACAAATAAGACCAAAAAGAGAAACAGTCTTAACACTAGATGCATGAATCGGATTTTAGGTGTTTGTTTTGTTTGTTTTTATTGTAACTGCTTTGAGGTGGGAACAGAACCTTTTAGATTTTCCCAAGACATTCCCCTTTGAAAGGCTGTTGAATTCTTTCCGTTCATGGATCTTCCAGTACTGAGCAGCTCTCTGAACCCCAAAGAGATTCAGGTCAGGGTTCTCCTCTTCCAGGAAGCCTTCTTGGATTCATCAACCTTCAGAACGATCTTCAGCTTTTGTTTT
>NW_026606063.1:11820000-12197500 GCF_029834395.1 Sorex fumeus | reverse complement strand
CTCCGGGAGGTGGGTGTCGGCGTCGAGCCCTGCAGACTCCCCGCCCTGACCTGACCCACCCACGGTGGTGCCGCTTGGTTGATGCATTCGCTGGTGTTAATAATTCATGGCGATGTTAATTTATCCTAGTTTCACGTAACCTTCGCTAATGGAAACGGCCCCAGAGAGGAGGTGGAGGGGATTGAGGGGCAGAGAATGAACAGGTCGGAGCAGAGACGAGGCTGGGAAGCACCACCTTGCCCCTCTTGTAGCCTGCTGGAGAGAGAGCTCTGGGAGCTAGCTGCTTGGGGCTGGCAGCTCTAAGGCTCCCGGGCCCTGCAGGGCACTTTGCTCATGGGCCTCTCCCTGCCGTTCCAGGTGTGTGCGGCTGCTGCGGCGCCCTTCGCCCCAGGTACAAGCGGCTGGTGGACAACATCTTCCCCGAAGACCCCGAGGTGGGTGTGTCTGGCTGACTCTGACCCTCCCCACTGGAGGCTCAAGGCCTGCTGGGTGGGGAAGGACGGCCGCTGGCCACGCTGCTGGGCCTCCACAGTTAGCTCTGGAGGTCACCTCAGGTGTGCTGTCAGCCACAGCTGTGGCATCCTGATGCGCTTCTCTGGAATGATCCTTCTCTGTGCTGCAGATCCACGTCTTGGTGGCATTTTCTGCTGTCACTCACCTCCCTGCATCTGGCTTTAAGTGCCTGGTCCCCCTGCCCTCCGCAGTCCCCTCTGGCATCTGTGGGCACCATCTGGGTGCCTGGCTGCTCGCTTCCAGCTGTGTTGCCAGGCTACATTCTCATGCTGGAATCTGGGCAACGTGACAGCGACAGAACTGAGGGCACTCAGGCAGGGACAGCTCAGGGGCCGGGGCTTGGAGGACTCTGGCGGCCTCGGGACAGTTCCCCAGGTCGCTGCAGAACCTCTTGCTATTGGATGACCAGCCTGGGTTTGGAGGCCAGGGATCAAAGTCAGGGTCCAAGCACATGCTTTCTCACTGAGCTTCAGGAATCTTCTACCTGTAGCACAGTACAAGGCAGGTTGCAACATCAGCACACTCAATGCTTCACCAAGCATAGCGACCACGGTCACTTTATTTACTTGTTGATTTTGGAGAGTGCGAGAGCAAGTGGAGTGGAACCATGCAGGGCGGGAGATTACACCCAGGCCTCTTGCATGCAAATATGTCTCTCAGGGCTATCTCCCGAGCCCCATGGGGACTTTTTTTACATTTTATGTATTGTTTGGCAATACTGGGGGTTTGAGCCCTACTTGCAAAGAGTGAGTTCTACCCCTAACTACATCCCCGGCCCCATCCAGGATAGTCAGTTCTGAGTCACCCTCAGTGAAGCCTGGCCATTGATTAGCGCATGCACACCGCAATGTATGAATGCAGCAAATACATATACGTGTATATATATGGATGGGTACCTTCATGGGTAAGCACACTCCATCTGTGTACCATAGAGACCCACAGGCCATGCATACTTGGGTACGCTGCATTTCGTCAGCTGTTGTTACTTCAAGCTAGCCTGCATAGGGCTGAGTTGTAAGTTCTTTTTGTTTTGTTTTGTCTTTTTTCTGTTTGGGGGCCATACCGGTCATTGCTCAGGGCTCACTCCTGGCTGGGGCGGGGTGGAGGGGCTTCTATACATTACCTGGGATCAAACCTGGGTCAACCACATGTAAGGCAAGCACCCAGCCCACTGTACTCTAGCTCCAGAACTTGGTTTTGACCATCTGTATCCCCAGAAACCCCTATTGTCAGGCCCACACCCGAGAGGTTCTATGCCAATCTTAGCCCCACTGAATTCCGACCCACCAGTAGACATGAGTGAGCCCCCACCAGCCAATCAGGCCCGTGAGCAATGTGGTCTGTGTATCACAGGATGGCCTGGTGAAGACCAACATGGAGAAACTGACCTTCTATGCCCTGTCAGCACCGGAGAAGCTGGATCGCATTGGCGCCTACCTGTCTGAGAGACTCATCCGGGACGTGGGGCGCCATCGATACGGGTGAGTGCACAGGCACGGTCAGGGGTGGGGGTGGGAGCGGGGGCGGGCAGAAAGACACGGAAGCAATATTATACTGGTGGAATGAGACAGTGTCCTTGCAGGAAAATGACATCAGACAGGATTGTCGAGCAGACTGGGCAAACAGGGCCTGCGGTTCAGGGAGCGCGTGTGGTTCCATCTGGACTTCCCATACTGGACACTGTGGTCAGTTTTTGGGAAGGGAGTGTTAGCTTCCTAGAACTGGGTCTTTTGGCCTTAACTGTGTTAAGGCTCGATTTCTTTATTTTTATTTTATTTTATTTTATTTTATTTTTGCTTTTTGGGTCACACCCAGCGATGCACAGGGGTTACTCCTGGCTCTGCACTCAGGAATCACTCCTGGCGGTGCTCAGGGGACCATATGGGATGCTGGGGATCGAACCCGGGCCGGCCGCGTGCAAGGCAAACACCCTACCCACTGTGCTATCGCTCCAGCCCCCAAGGCCTGGTTTCTTTAGCCAGAAGCCTTCACATATGTCTGAACTGTGAACAGTTAGTCCAGAATGTGCCACGCTTGCAGCCCAGCTCATGCACCCCACTGCCTGACACCACGGAGGAACCAGAGGAACTGAGAACTGAGAACTGAGGAACCAGTCCAAGAGAGAAGGCAGGACTGGGGAGTTGCCCGGGAGCCAAACAGTTGAGTGAAATATTTATTCGTCTGGGAGGGAAGGTCTTGCTATATTTAGAGGAGAGAAAAATAATAAAAAAAAGACTTATCAATTGATTTAACTGTTTAAAAATTTAAGTATTTTTGATGTCAAAAAAAGAACCCGTGAAATATTGAAGACAATAAAAAAAGAAGTATGGTTAAATATATATTATATGCATGTATAAAATATAATATATATATTATGAAGGAGTCAAACCCTTATGTTACTGGGGGTAGGGGGCAATTTGAAATACATGTCAAAGCTTCAAAAGTCCTCATCCTGGGTCCAGAGAGATTGTACAGCAGGTAGGGTTCTTGCCTTGCAAGCAGCCGACCTGAGCTTGACCCCACAACTGGTCCCCTGAGTCCGCCAGAAGTGATCCCTAAGCGCAAAGCCAGGAGTCGGCCCTAGGCACCCCTTGGTGTGGTCCAAAAACAGAAACAAAGACAAGAAAAAAACAACCAGAAACACTCATTCCCTTTGGCCTAGTAATTACATTTCTATCCTGCCATCCCAGGGAATCGATCTGAAATTTAATCTAGCTTTATATCCAGAGCTGTTTGTGATGGTGTTTCTTCAAATAATAACAGGACCATCTGGGTGTGCCCCGCATGAAAAAAACTCTCAAGTTTCAGAGAGGAGAGGTAACCCACAGGGCTTCAGCATGGGCTCTGCGTGCAGGAGACTGGGTTTGATCCCTGCCACCACATGGCTCCCCTGAGCACCAGCAGAAGCAATGCCCAAGTGCAGAGCCAGGAGTAGTCCCTGAGCACTGCCAGATGTGATTCAAAAAAACAAAGTAATAAAGGTAACATCAGTGTGGAAATATAATGTTTAATTAAAGGTTTAAGCCCTCTGTGAAATGGGATCTAGAGATAAAACCAGTGTTTATAAACATACTCTCCATATAACATGCCTCAGATCATTGAAACACAGAGTGTTTCACTGTATACATGGCCTAACGATTAGCTACAACATCTCACTTCTCAGTTGGGAATTTGATTTTTGCCACGGTTCTGGGCATCTGAAAGAAGGAAGCAGCCACCAGGGTAACTGGGCGTTGTCCCCCCAAGGTTAGTTTGGGAGGCTTGGCTATTTTTAGCAGGGAGAAGAAAAAAAAGCAAGAAAAATGAGACTGGTGTTTCGAAGTGATCGAAAGGGTTGTCAGGTATGAAACGCTCAGCCCTACACACACTTTTTTTTTTTTTTTGCTGCTCCTAAAAGCAGAATTGTGATGAAAGGACAGAACATGTGAGAACTGAGTTTGAAATATAATGAAGCTTTTATTTAGTTATCCGTGGGAAAGGTTGATGCAATTAGGCAGCCGTTCACCACAGGATGTTGTTTCCAAAGGTTTTCACTCAGTTTTAGGTCTGAGGAGAATTCTGCTGTTGAGAAATTGCAGTTGGCAGGGAGCGCCTTCTTAGTCAGGAGGGGGAAAAAGATCCAGCTATGCTCTCCTCCATGAGCTGTGCCCCAGGAAGACGGCGATACTCAGCCATGCTGCTGCACAGAGAACCCCTCCACAGAGAACTGAGCTCTCCAAGCAGAAGCTGACAAAGTCTGTTGTTTTGATTGGGGTGCAGGGCCCCTGGTGGCACTTGGGCTCTATGGTGCCCAGGGGCCACCAGAGCTCTGCCCAGTGGTGCTCAGGGGACTGTGTGATGTCCAGGATGCAACTGGGGCCATCCACCTGCCATGTTAAAGTCACCCACCGAGGCCCCTATACTACATCTTTATGTTATATTCTTGAGCCGATGGACTGCCTCTGAATTTCTCTCATATTCCATTTAAACTTCTTCCTAAAGTTTTTCTTCTTCCCCACCAGAGCCAATCATTGTCTTTTGGGATTCTCATGGGACACCAGTCATGACTTATGGCATTTCTTACTATCCCTTTAGTGGGGATCTCCTGTGTTTGTCATGTCTAAGGTACTCTGGGCTCTGTACCTCGAAGGGCTTCTGCCAATACCCCTGCACTGACAAGTTGGGAGCTTCGCCTGTGTGTGCCTTCGTGCTTGACTTAATCAAGGAGGGCTCCTGGTCACACTGCGTTTGGGCCAGAGTTGGTTCCTCTGGGCCTCAGCCCACTCCCTTGAGTCTGCTCCAAAAGTGGTGAGCCCCTTCCTCTGCGCTCCGATGGGCGGATGCGTTTGTTCCAGCCTCTCTTTCTGCTCTCCTTCTTTCTGGTTTCAGGCTGAGTGGAGCAGGCACTTGTGCGCAGCCTGTGTGAGAGCCTCTTGGTCCACTGCCCTCCCCACCAGAGTGGGGGGTGGGGTAGATGTGAGGACGAGTGAGTGACCACAGTTCTTGGCTTCTCCAGGTATGTGTGCATTGCCATGGAGGCGCTGGACCAGCTGCTCATGGCCTGCCACTGCCAGAGCATCAACCTCTTCGTGGAGAGCTTCCTCAAGATGGTAGCCAAGCTGCTGGAGTCAGAGAAGCCCAACCTGCAGATTCTGGGCACCAACTCGGTAAGAAATTTCGAGCCAAGGGCTGGAGAGAGTGGACTTCCGGTCCTGGGCCCAGGGCAGGGCTTCTGGTCTGCCTTGCAACTATGGTTCCTATTTTGATGTTCATTCCAAAACACAGCTCCCAACTAGCCTTAGTGACGCACTTGTTTCCAAGGGGGCACGATAAAATGGTGGTTTTGGTTATTAAAAATTTAAAGAAACATTAACTTCAGCATTACGAATATCACCCAGAGAAAAAAAAGCAGGAACAAACAGACTAGAAAAGGGATTGGCAATGAAACAACTTAAGTTGGGAAGGGTGTCCTCTAGCACGGACTGGAGAACAGCTTTAAAGAGGGGGAGTCAAGAGTGATTTTATGCCCAGCAGTAATAGAATGACATCACGACTCATACATAGTCTAGTAGTTTTAGTAGTTTTCAGGAAACTCATGCATATTCATAAGGGGGGAATGGCGAGCATGCAAAATTGAGTATCATACAAAAAATATGCATCACGGTACTGCAAATGTGGAGAAATGCCATCCGGATGTGTGTATAGTTTGGTGATGAAGAGCAAAGAGGACAGAGGTCAAAAAGGGCTCTGTTGCCAGTGGCCAGCACTGCCCGGCCAGGGGCCTGGGGTCCTTCTCAGTTCAAAGTGCTCTTAAGGCTCTGGTTGGCCCAGTCAGACCCAAGAAAATGAGCGGGCAGTTTCTGCTAGGGAGAGATGGTCACATCCCCAAACTAGATGCCTCAGGCTGGTCTGTTGAAGCTTTTCCTCACCCCAGAGAGTCCTCAGTTTTCAGAGAGAAAGAGAAGGGGTAAGATGCAGAAGGATCTAACAGATATAAAAACTCATGATGAACAAAATCATTTGAAAATGAAACTGCCCATTTTTAGAGCCTGTGAGTTAGTCGTTCTGGTGTATTCCCTGCAAACTCACCACTATATATATATCTATATAGCTACAGAAAGATTTAACAAGGAATTTCTCCCTTAAATTATTTCAATCATTTCCAGTAGAAGTAAACTAGATGGAAAGTCAAGCAGGTATTTAAGGGCGGGGGGTGCCCATGGCCCCCACAGCTCAGCCCCTGGCTCCACAGGGCATGCTGGGAAAGCTTGTCTGTGGAAGAGAAAATAAGTTGGTATCTGCAAGATAGGAGCACCAGATGTGTGGAAAGATCGGGGGCTGGTTCTTTCCTTCTCCAGCTGGTCACCACCCCTTTGCTTCGGTGCTACGAGTCACTCGTATTAATTCGGGCCCATCATGCCAGCCTGGCTGTCTGAGGAGGGTGTGGCTTTGCCAGAGGAGGCCATCGATGCTTTGGGAAGTCCAGCTCTAGTGAGCGAGGACCCACACCTGCCCTTCCTCCCCCACTTACGGCATCTCTCACGCAAGTCCCCATGGGCATCTCGTTTGCAGCTATCACATCAGGGAAGTTTCCCCCTGGCCTCCAGGTCCCGGCCTGACCCCATAGTTGCCAGGTATTGCCCATGTTCCCTGGAAATCAACCATAAGTCTCTCATGTTGAGTGTCAAGGACCCAGACAAACAACTCATTCCTCCTCTCCCGGCTCCCAGAGCCAGCTGTCTTTGACAGATTACCCGTACAGGAGCCAAGGGTGAAGTCTTTCGTCAGGTTGCCCCGGCAACGGCTTCAGCTCCCTTGCCTCTTGTCCTGGGTGAGAGAACCGGTGTCTAGAGCACGTTGGCACGGAAGAGAAGCCAGTCACCCTGCATCCCCGGGTGCCTCCTGGTGGGAGAGCCGGAAGCAGGGGCTGCCAACTCTGGACTGTCCCTGGCCAGGTGGGGGTCGGGGGTGGTGTTTTGCTGGACACAGCCTTCAACAGCCCCTTCCTGCCAATCCCCACGTTCTGCCGCGTTGGTGAATCATGCCTGGGCTGTGATGAGTAATCACACAACTGGGGAGTCACTGGCAGGCAAGATTATGTAAGGAAGGGCCGCTAGAGGCGAATTTAGCCAGACCAGCCTGTAGGGCCCTGGTACCTCGTGGACACAGACTTCTTGTGCCTCCCTCTCCCCCACGTGCTCCTTCCGGTTCCCCAAGCCCGGGACGTGCTCCAGCCTCCCCACTGATGAGCGAGGAGTGGTGTCCTTGGCTCAGCCCTGCTGCATTTGCCGTCACCTTAGGCGTCTGGTTTCACAGAAGGCTCTGAGGCTTGGTAGGGCCGGTGGGGTCCCGGAGCACTTCCTTCAGCGGCCAGACCCAGACCCGTTTTGACACTGCTCATGGAAACTTGCCACGTTTGCGTGCATGTCAGGTTGGCTGCCAGGATCTTGATAGACCAGGAAGAAGGGAAAGGCCAGTTAGCTCACCTGGCACCCTCGATTTGTTGGATTCCTCAGTCCAGAAAAGGAAAGCCAAAGAATTATCATCTGGGTTTGTGGGGCTGGCTTTGATGATGATCGTTCAGCCCCTCTGCCTGTGTCCCTGAGGACGCAGCGAGGCAGCCAGGCTAGGGGCTAGAAAGAGCACACGGGGGTGGGGTTCAAAAGCACTGGCCTTGCACATGGCCGACCCCAGATCAATTCCCGGAACCCCGTATGGTTCCCAAAGCCCTATCAGCAGTGACCCTCGAGAGCAGAGCCAGGAGTAAGCCCTGAGCACTGCTGGGTGTGCCCCAAAGAAGTAAAACAAAACCAAAACAGATCTCTTCCTGTGTAAGATTAAACAAAGAAACAAGAAAAGAATACATTCTCCAAGGTCACAAAAAATACTTTTAAGTCAAATCATTCCTGTGTGTGTGTGTGTGTGTGTGTGTGTGTGTGTGTGTGTGTGTGTGTGTTTCTGGCTGGCTGGGTGGCTTTGGGGTCACTTCCTGTGGCACTCCGGGACCAGGTGGGTTGGGGATCAAATCCATTTAGGTCATCTGACAGAAGTAACGATCATTCCTCTGTGTGTGTGTGTGTGTGTGTGTGTGTGTGTGTGTGTGTTTCTGGCTGGCTGGGTGGCTTTGGGGTCACTCCCTATGGCGCTCCCGGGACCAGGTGGCATTATGGATCAAATCCATTTAGGTCATCTGACAGAAGTAACAATCATTCCGTGTGTGTGTGTGTGTGTGTGTGTGTGTGTGTGTGTTTCTGGCTGGCTGGGTGGCTTTGGGGTCACTCCCTATGGCGCTCCCGGGACCAGGTGGCATTATGGATCAAATCCATTTAGGTCATCTGACAGAAGTAACAATCATTCCCGTGTGTGTGTGTGTGTGTGTGTGTGTGTGTGTGTGTTTCTGGCTGGGTGGGTGGCTTTGGGGTCACTCCCTGTGGCGCTCCGGGGACCAGGTGGCGTTGGGGATCAAATCCTTGGCTCTCACGCGCTCCAGCCCTTGCAGCTACCTCCCCAGCCCCCTGCTCTATATTTTAATATTTAGTTCAAATCCAAGTTCCTGTAATAGTTTCCAAATCGTCTCTCTCTGCTAACTTTCGAGACGGTGTTGGGCTCTGTGCCTGTGTGGGATGGAGGACTCTTGCCTGGCCCCACCCCTTCCTGCGTCATCTCCTGCCACTGGCCTGGCCTTGCTCTGTGCCCTGAAGTCTGCATTGCCTGCCTGCGCCTCAGGGGCCCCGCCCTGCTGGCCTGTCTGCAGCCTCTTCCCTAGACACGAAAGATTCCTGGGATGTTGGAAGACACTTTACAGGGTATCCTGGGAGCTTTCAGGAGCGCCAGCTCGGAGACACGTGCCTGTGTCCTCGGTGCATCTCAGGCGACAGGTGGCAGCCAGCCCTCCCCTCAGTGAGGGAGCCCTTTTGCCTTTGCAGTCAGAATGGCTGCAAACCCATCCTGTCACTGTCACTGTCACTGTCCTCCCATTGTACATCGATTTGTTCGAGAGGGCCCAGTAACATTGTGAGACTTGTTACTGTGTTTGGCATATGGAATAAGTCACGGGTAGCTTGCCAGGCTCTGCCATGCGGGCAAGATACTCTCGGTAGCTTGCCAGGCTCTCGGAGAGGGGCGGAGGAATCAAACTCGGGTCAGCCGTGTCATCCGCATGCAAGGCAAATGCCCTACCTGCTGTGCTATCGCTCCAGCCCCAAACCCATCTTATTTTTCCTATTTGTATTTGGGGAGGCGGGGGGGGGGGGGGATTGCAGGGGGCAGCAGGGAGGGTCAGGGCAGGGCTTATTGGTCTCTGAGTGTCCCCTAGATGCCTCCTAGAGCCGAGGTGGCAACGCAGCAGGGAAAGACCCAGCCGCAAGCCCAGCTTACAGGACAGCCAGGGGCCATGCAGGGGTGCTGGAAGATAGGGCTACTGCATGCCAGGCTGGGGGGTCACTGGAGCAGCTGGGGGTGGGGGTGTGTCAGGACCTTCTCTGGGCCCGATTTCAAAAACCGTCTTTATCTTTATATGACGTCCGTTTCTCCCATGATTAGTCTCCCATCACATCTTCCCCCGTCAGCCCTTCCCATTCAGTGATTTGTGGTCCCCCAAAGAGGTCAAGTGTCAGTCCCCAGCCTAACAGGTCAGCCAGACTAATGGAGGTAAGGGTCCTGAGACAGGGAATCCCATGCTCTCGGGGGGCCTCTAGAGTACTCGCAGGTGTCCTCTAGAACGTCCGGGGGCAGGTGAGACAGACAGGGCTGAGGACAGAAGCAGAAGCACAGAGAAGAGCTTGAAAAGGCTGCGGCACGGGTGGAATGATGGGACAGTGGGGAGGGCGCTTGCCTCACACACAGCATGCCCAGGTCCCATCCCGGGCACCACCCACGTTCCCCCGGAGCCCTTCCAGGAGTGATCCCTGAGCACAGAGTTAGGAATCAGCCCTGAGCTCCGCCAGGTGTGGTTCAAAAACAAACAGACCAAAGAAATAAAGGGAAGTTGGCCTTGGAGATGGAGTGGGGCAAGAGACGGGGGGCTGGAGACAGGAAGTCCTGTCTGGAGGGGATGTTACAAAAAATCCAAGAAGCCCTGCTCCCTGGAGCCTGGCCTTGCAGACAGCCAGTCCCCACACCTGTGAAGTCACGCTTCAGTCCCTGCATGGGATTCTCAGTCCCTGCATGGCGCTCACGATTACAGCAGCCCCAGGCTCTGATATCACTTCCCTCCTGGGTCTCCCCCTTCACAGCCCCCCAATGCCTGCGTTCTGCAAGCCCTGAGCCCCCTTTCCTCACTCAGTGCCTCCCCCTTGGCAGTATCATTGGCTCTTCCAGTTTCTTTTGGTCGGAGGCATGGGGGGGGGGGGGCTCCCAAGCGGTGCTCAGGAGGTCCTGGGGTCTCCCTTGTGTTTCTCAGCAAAGCAGGCCGGTGGTTGGGTGCGAGGACCTGAGGATGCAGCGCTGCTCGTGCCCTGGAGAGCTGGCAGAGCGCAGGCTCATGGGTGCCAGGGCCGTGGTACAGAGGAGCTCAGTTCTGCTGGGCCAGCTGCAGTTGGTGCTGCAGGGCCCAGACAGCTCAAATCCTGCTCCCAGCCCAGAGAACTGAGCTCACTCTCTCTGTCTCTCTCTCTGTCTCCTCTCTCTGCCTCTCTCTCTCTCCTTCCTCCCTCCCTCCCTCTCCTTCCCTCGCTCTCTCTGTCTCTCTGTCTCTTCTCTCTGTCTCTCTCTGTCTCCTCTTTCTGTCTCTCTCTGTCTCTCTTCCTCCCTCTCCTCTCTCTCTCTGTCTCTCTCCCTCCCCTCTCTCTGTCTCTCTGTCTCCTCTTTCTGTCTCTCTCTGTCTCTCTTCCTCCCTCTCCTCTCTCTCTGTCTCTCTGTCTCTCTGTCTCTCTCCCTCTTTCCTCCCTCCCTCTCCTCTCTCTCTGTCTCTGTCTGTCTCTGTCTCCTCTCTCTGTCTCAGTCTCTCTCCCTTCTCTCTCTCTCTCTCTCTCTCTCTCTCTCTCTCTCTCTCGCACACACTCTCGCTCTCACACTTTTTATCTATTTTTTTCACACTGCAAGCTTGAGCCTTTGTTCTGTCACCAGCTGAACCTTGGGTCTGGAACAGTGACCTTAGCAGCACCCATGGCCTTTCGACTGTCACATGTCCAGATGCTGCTGTGTGTTGCTAAGGAGACAGGCCTCCCTCATCACGGCTGTGTCTTTAAAACCACGAAACAAAACATCTCAACTTCATTATTTCACACTCTTGGGCCTTCCACGGCTAGCATTTCAATGCCAGCCCTTTGACAGAAGTGAATTCGCCGTGAGGTGGGGAAGGGGTGGAAAGGTCAGGCTGGACCAAGCGGTTTCAGAGACAGCCTGGCCCAGTGGGATCTCCTTGAGGGGTCACAGACAGCCACCGGACATGCGGGGGGGGGCAGCGGCAGCCACGGGGGTGCCAGTCATGGCAGACAAGGGCTCCTTTGCAGCTGGGATGACTCAGGAGCAGGGAACTTGAGTCACTTGCCCAGATCAGCCTCCTAGTGGCAGAGGAGTTGGGGTTCAGCTGTGTCAAAGCAACTGAGCTTGTGCTGAGCCTCGGCTGGAGTTGGGCGGTGGGGGCGGCTGCCAGCTTCCGGCTGCCCTGCCCTCTGTGCCATCCCACCCCAGCAGGGGCCACAGCTTGTCAAGGCGGTGTGGGGATGCCACTCACTCCATTCTCTCCACGACTCCCAAGTGCCATTTTGGGAGGACGCTACCTACACAACCCATCAGGGCTCCTTCACTGTGATTTATGGGACCCGTCCCCCTGCCCTGAGCCCAAGGTCGGAGCTGGTGGCCACTATGCTAGTGTCTCCGCTGTGTCTCCACATGGAATCCTGCCAATGCCGCCACCCCTTGGCAGATGCCCTGGTGTCCGCTCTTTACAGATGAGAAAATAACCACAGTTTAGAAGTCATTCCGGGCCAGAGCAATTGGACAGCAGATAGGGTGCTTGCCACGCACACAAGCAAGCCGGGTTCAATTCTGGGCACCACATATGGTCCCCTGAGCCCACCAGGAGTGATCCCTGAGCACAGAGCCAGGAGTAAGACCTGAACACCACTGAGTGTGGCCCCAAAACAAAACAAACAAAAACAAATCATTCCAAGTCACTCCACTTGTCCAGAGCCACAGAGGTGACGAGAGAACAGGGTGCCTGGCTGTGGAGTCCAGCAGAGGTAGAGACATTGGTCTGCCTAAGGAGAAGCATTCCATCAAAACTTTGAGAGCTGGAGCCGTAGTGCGGCAGGCCGGGCGATTGCCTTGCACACAGCCAGCGCCAGTTCAATTCCCAGAGCCCCTCCAGGAGTGATCCCTGAGCCCTGCCAGATGTGGCCCGAAAAAACAACAAAGGGGAAAAAAAATCAAACTTTGAGAAGAAAAGTCAGACTGAATCTCAGGCAGGCAGGACAGCAGAGAAGAGATGCGAGGAGCCCAGGGCCACAGGAAAAAGACCCAGGGGTCCCCCCACAGGAAATCGCTGAGGAGATATCATCACGGTGGCCAGCCTGGAGGAGGGGTTCTGGAATGCCACTCAGGGTTTCAGAAAATCCTAGGCATGTGTCCAGCCTCACATGACCTCGGTGGCTTTCATGGAATTTTCCATTTCGAATCATTGGTTGTGGGGTTGAGGAGAGAGTTCAGAGGCTTAGGGAGGAGGCCAGGGTTTAGTCCCTGGCAAATGATCCCCAACACCACGGAGCAAGCCCTGAGCACCAGTGGGGGAGTAGCCAGTGAGGGGAATAGCTCCTGAGCACCGCTGGGTGTGGCCAGAAATAACACCCCCAAATGAAAGATTGTGGTTACTCCTCTCACTGGGCAGCCTGGGGGAAGTGACTTATAGCTCGGGTCACAGCCGGACAAGCCCAACTCACCGCCTGTGGGCCCTGCTCCTGACGCCCCGGGGCTCCTGGTTGTTTGGTTTGGGTTGGGTTGGATTTTAGCTTATGGAGAGGCTAAAAGCCTACTCCCGGGATTGGAGAGGTAGCACAGCGGGGAGAGCGTTTGCCTTGCACTCCGCCGACCTGGGTTCGATTCCCAGCATCCCATATGGTCCCCCAGGCACCACCAGGAGTCATTCCTGAGCGCAGAGGCAGGAGTCACTCCTGAGCATCACTGGGTATGACCCAAAAAGCCAAAAAAGAAAGAAAAAAAAAAAAGGCTACTCCCAAGTGCCCAGCAGGAGACGCCTTCAGCCTTCGAACTTTTTCTAGCCTCCCCCACCCCGCCGCCCCGCCCCCCTCTCCCAGCTCTTGGAACAAGAGGAAAGTCCATCAGAATCAGTGGACGGTGAAGGTCCAGAGCACCAGTCCATCCATGCTGCTCCCAATGGGGCTCCAGCCGAGAGCTCTGTGGGGGTTGAACCCCGTCACTGTGTAGCACCCAGAGGCGTGGCCTGCTGCCCCCAGGGCCGTCAGAGCAGCATCTAAGTCCTGGTTGCCCACAGCTGGTTTGACTCTACCAGAAGCAGCAAGGTGCTGAATAAAGACCAGCGCCCGGACAAGCAGACCAGCAGCTCCGAGGCCCAGACACCAGATGCCTCATTTATACCGAGTTAAAAAGAGCCTGGAAGTGGTTAGCCTCAATTCCTGTCCTCATGAGTAAAAAAAGAGAGAAGGCAGCTGGAATAGAGAAGAGATCACTAAGAAAAAGATGGCTGGAGGAATCAGTCGGGATGGGAGATGTGTACAGAAAGTAGATAAAGGACCAAACATGGTAACCTCTCAGGGTCTGTATTGCAAACCAAAATGCCCCAAAGTAGAGAGCGATTATGGGGAATCATGTCTGCCATGGAAGCAGGGGGAGGGTCGGAATGGGGGTTATGCCGGAGATGTTGGTGGTGGGGAATGTGCACTGGTGGAGGGATGGGTGTTTGATCACTGTGTGATTGTAACCCAAACACGAAAGCTTATAACTATCTCACAGTGATTCAATAAAATTAAAAAGGAAAAAAAAAACAGCCTGGAAGGAAGCAGGTAAAGTCTTTCTCATCCGTGGTGCTTAGCCCAGAACCTGACACTGCTCACGGAGTCTGTGCCCCCTCCTGTCCAGTGCGGAGACAGCCCAGGGGCCAGCTCTCCACAGTGATACCCTACGCCAAGGGAGTCCGGACAAGGGCTGGAGAGATGGGAAGGTGAGCAGGGGTCTTGCCTTGCAGGCAGCCAACATAGGTTCGATTCTCACACCTCCTGTGGTCCCCCAGGCCCCACCAGGAGTGACCCCTTTGCACAGAGGCGGGGGCGAGCAGAGTCAGATATGGCCCAGCAAGGCAGCAGGACATAAGTCATTTCACATTACGAAGGTGAAAGGTCAGCTGTGCAAGCAAGACAAAGACAAACGCCTAAATTCCGATGCATCCGTGGTAGTTAACAAAGGGAAAATTCAGTGAAAGGGACCCTTTGTGCGGAGAGCAGAGATTGGGCTTGGTGGCGAGTGGGTGTCCCGTCTAAGCTGCACAGCTCACCCCTCGCCAGCGTTTCAGACCAATGCTTCTTCGGTGGGAGAGACTTCAATGCAGGGCGCTTTGCTCCACGTCCCGTCCCACAAAGACAGGAATCTGTTCAGACATGTGCAGGGCGGGCACGGGGGCCGGAGAGGAATAAAGGGCACCAAAGACCCTGGCAGTGACCTGTGGGCCTCGGGTCATTCCACTGGTCCCCGTGTCCCCTCGTTTGGGATCCAACGCCCACACCACACTCCTCCGGTTGTACTTCCTCCCGTCTCGCCCACACCTACCTGCATAATCAAACTTGGGGCACCCCTGGTCACTGTTTTTTCCTCCCCAACAATGTCCCCTGTGCGCGCTCCCCCGAGCAGCCTCCTTTAAACTCAGCCTATGGCACCCAGAGAAGCTGGGAGCAGAGTCAGACCTGGGGGCTGGAGACCTGAGCTATACCTCCAGCACCCTGGCAGATGGTCTGTGGGTCTCCTGTCTCAGTCTGTAAACCGAGAATCTTCCCTTATCACTTAGAGTCATCTGAAGAAATAAACGCTGAGCTGGGACAGGCTACAGAGGGTGGGCCACACTCAGTGTCCTTTGCTCGGGAACTCCTGAGTGAGCCAGTGAACGGGCTGGTTTTCACTCTCCTGGCACCCATTTCGGTCTCCGTCACCAAGAGTTAGTGTCCAAGTCTGTGGGGGACAGTTTCTCCTCTTTAGCATGCCTACCCCTCCATGTTGTTCTAAACTCCCTAACATGTACGTAGTCTTGCGTCCACAGTAGGACTGCTGTAAGCGGTTCCTCATCTTGGAAGTGGATGCACTATAAATGAAGTCATAAAGACGGGATTATTTATCTCGGACCCAGGGAGGATGTGATGTAAGCGAAAGTGAAAGTCTGGCCCCCAGGTCACATCTCAGTAAGGTCGAGGGGGGAATCTTCAGTGAGATGCCCAGAGTGCTTCCTGTCCCCTCTGAGTGACTGACACCCTAACCCAGTCAGGCATTATCTGTGGGCAGTGCAGCCTGGAAACGTCCTGTCATGGGAAGAACACAACACCCCTAAGTTTAGCTGGAGGCTGGTGTCAGCCTCATCTGAGTTCTAGCCTTTGCGGGTTGAGGAAGGTCATAGTGCCAAAGGCCACTTTGATCGATGTTTCTGGAACTCCTGAGCACATGGGGAATCAGGACATACAGAACTGAGGAGGGCAAACTTGAAGATTTTGCTCAAAGGGCCAGGGTGAGAATGAACACTAAGGCAGGACCTCGTGTCTTGCAGGCTGACACCACCAGATCTGGCCCTGGTGACTCCACATCAGCAGGCCCTGTAGGGCCAAGTTTGCCAGAAGTATCCCCTGGGGCACCTCAAATTTTAATTTAATTTTTTAAAAAATATTTATTTATTTATTTATTTGGGCTGGAGTGATAGCATAGTGGTAGGGCATTTGCCTTGCATGCAGCCAGCCTGGCCGAGCTGGGTTTGATTCCTCTCCCCCTCTCGGAGAGCCTGGCAAGCTACCGAGAGTATCTCTCCCGCAGGACAAAGCCTGGCAAGCTAAAGCCTGGCAAGCTCCCCGTGACGTATTCAACATGCCAAACACAGTAACAACAAGTCTCATGATGGAGATGTTACTGGGTCCACTCGAGCAAATTGATGAACAACAGGAGGACCGTGACCATGACCGTATTTATTTGTTTGTTTAATGAATCGATAGCACAGTGGGTAGAGCGTTTGCCTTTAGGGTGGCCAGTCAGTGACAGTGGTTCAATTCCTCTGCCCCTCTCGGAGATACCAAGAGTATCTCGCCTGCACTGCAAAGCCTGGCAAGCTACCCTTGAGGTATTCAATATGCCAAACACAGTAACAAAAGTATCCCAATGGAGAAGTTACTGGGCCTGCTGGAGCAAATCCATGAATAACAGGAGGACAGTGCTACAGTGCTACAGTTTATTGAATCACTGTGAGGTACACAGTTACAAAGCTGTTCATCATTGTGTTTCAGTCATACAATGTTCCAACACCCATCCCTTCACCAGTGCGTGTTTTTCACCACCAATGTCCCCAGTTTCCTCTTGCCACCTCCACACCCTACTTCCACCTACCTCTATGGCAGACACTTTTCTTCTCTATCACTCTCATTATAATTTTGTTGGTGGGGGTCGGGGACTTACTCCTGGCTCTGTGGTCAGGGATGTGCTATGCTCAGGGAATCATATGAGGAGCTAGGGATCGAACCCAGGTCAGCTGCAGCAAGGCAAATGCCCTACTCACCATACCATCGCTCTAGTCTCTTTATCTAACTCTTAACACCAAAATGTAATTGCAAGGCTGGAGTGATAGCACAGTGGGTAGGGCATTTGCCTTACACGCAGCCAACCCAGGTTCGATTCCCAGCATCCCATATGGTCCCCCGAGCACCACCAGGAGTAATTCCTGAGTGCAGAGCCAGGAGTAACCCCTGAGCATCGCTGGGTGTGACCCAAAAAGCAATAAATAAATGATAAATGTAATTGCAGAGGTTGGAGAGATAGCACAGTGCTTGGGTAGGGTGCTTGCTTTGCACACAGCAGGTCCAGATAAATCCCCAGCATCCCATTTGGTTCCCAGAACCCCACCAGTAGTGATTCCTGAGTGCAGACCCAGCAGTAGCCCCTGAGCATCACCAAGTGTAGCCCCAAAACAAAATAAAACAAAAAAAAACAAAAACAAAATGTCATTGCATTTTGTAGGGACCTCCTCAGTATTGCCCCGGGGGCCCAGGGCCACTCTGGGTCATAGTGGTGCTTCAGTGCTCAGCCCAGCAGTGCAGGGGATCGAACTCGAGGCCTCTTGTGTGCTGGGCATGCACTACATTTTCACTCCTTACTTTAGAGGTTTCTTGTCCCACAATGCATTCTGGGGTTCTGGGCGCTGGCAATTCCTGGCGTTATTCCTGACAGCCTTTCAGCCATGAGCATGGTATCACTCTGGATGCAGAAAGGGAGCAGGAGTCCATGAGCCCCTTCATCTTCTCATCCACCATCTGCTCACCCAGCAGGGAAGGCTGAGAGCATGTGGTTCCAAGCTTGTGCAGTAGACAGAAAAGGAAAAGATGGACAGGGAGTCTCCCAGGGGTGCAGCGGAAGGCAGACCAGCACCGGGTCCTGCCAAGTGTGGCTCTGGGGAATGTTTCTGGGGTTCGGCAAGTCCAGATCCCAGCAACACCCCCCCCCCCAGGAGTGGGACATTAGCTATAGCACAGCAGGTCTGACGTTTACCTTGCACGTGGCTGACCTGGGTTCCATCCCCAGCATCCCATATGGTCCCCTGAGTACAGCCAGGAGTGATTCCTGAGCACAGAATCAGGAGTAACCCTGAGCACCACTGGGTGTGACACCCCCTCCCCCAGCAAAACAAAAAAAAAGCGAGACAGTCACCGCTCACGCCCTCCTCACTCTCCTCCTCCACAGTTTGTGAAGTTCGCCAACATCGAGGAGGACACGCCGTCCTACCACCGGAGCTACGACTTCTTCGTGTCACGCTTCAGCGAGATGTGCCACTCCAGCCACGACGACCTGGAAATCAAGACGAAGTGAGTCTAAGTCCAGAGGCTGAGCACACAGGCACCCCGGGTCTCATCCCCCACAACGCATGGTCCCTCTCATGCAAGTGGCCCCTGAGCTCCCAGACAGGAGCCCTCGAACACCAGCAGGTGTGGCCCCCAACAAACAAAGCAAAAGGCTTGGGGGGGGAAGGAGGTGGAGCAAGCTGACCGCTGCGGGCCTCGCTTAGGGGGGAGGTGGACATCCAGAGCAGCCTTCCAGGACATGCTTGGTTCTTGTTTTGGTTTTGTTTGGTTGAATTTTTTGTTTGTTTGTTTGTTTTTGGAAGGGGCACACCCAGTCAGGCACACTCCTGATCTGTGCTCAGGCATCCCTCCGGGCTGACAGCAGGGACCCTGTGAGATGCCGGGGAGCCATCCCAGGTCAGCTGTGCACCATGCAAACAGTCCCTCCACTGGACTCTCGCTCTGGTCAGCGTTTGCTTTTGAAGAGACAGGGCCCTGGGGGAGGAGAAGAGCGGAGGTGGGAGGAGGGGATGGACCTTCCTCCTGGGACTGGGAGCCAGTGGACATGCATGCTCACACTCACTTGTGGCACACAGACACACACGCGCACACATGTGCACACGCGGACCTACCTGTGCTCCTTTGTTCAGCAGCGCATGCCTGATACACCCCTTCATTCCCTCCACTCCATCCCCCTTCACACAGGTACCTCGCCGCTCCCCCCTCCACCACCCCCATCAGTCCCTGGATCACTGCCAGAGCTCGGACCTTCCGCTGTGGATGTGTACAGCCTCTGTGACCATCCTGCTCAGATACCCCGATGGCAACGACCCCCCTCCCCGCCAGGACCCCCACACCACCGCTCTTTGCCCTCACTTGCGTTCAGCCCCTTCTACAGAATTTTCTCTCAGCACTTCTTGTTCCATCCTCAGCCTTCCCTGCCCCTGCCCCCAGACCCCTGAGAGCCCCTCGGAGCAGCCCCCAAGTACAGAGTCGGGCGTAGCCCCTAAGCTACATCTGGTATAGCCCCCAAACAGAACAATCACAAATTCTGTTAATCAATATCTGCTTGCAGATCAACATCCTGAGTTACAGAATAGACTTTTACACACTCAGTATCAGGGTCCAGAACTCGTTAAACGCTACTCACAGAGGGGCTAGAGTGATAGCACAGAGGATAAGGTCTTGCTTTGCCTGCTGCTAAGCAGATTCAATCTTCGACACCCACTATGGTCCCCTGAGCACAGCCAGCGGTGACCTCCAAGCTGACAGACAAACAAATCTCTGTTCACTGAGAAAAGACTCAGCCCTTGTGAGTGCCTGGAGGCATAGAAGGATTCAAGGCAGGGCCTGACCAGTCACCTGTGCCCCCAGGAAGCTCGAGGGCTCCAGAGTGCCCAGGGGGGACAGAGGTTCTGGCAGGACATCCACTCCAGTCTAGGAGGAGGAGAAGCTCAGATGCCGCAGCACAATTCCCGGGGCCTCTGTGTCCTGTCTGAGGTGTCAGGGCCTCTGGGAGCCCCTCCGGAGTTTGCTCTTCCCGACTGGTGGTCTGCATGGGCAGCACGGGACGTGACCCCTGATGCCCATCCCCAGGTGGGTGGCTCCTGAGGCCTCTGGGAAGGGCTCTGCAGGCCCCGTCTCCTTGGTACCTGCCCCTTGGCCAGCTGGCACCCTAAGTTTCTACTGTGGCCTCAGACTCCAGAACAACTCCCAGGCAACAGACGCGGTGGAGGAAGGGCACATCCGGAAGTGCCACCTGGTCGGTCAAGACCAGAGCTGGACACAACCCCTGACAAGTGCCGGCCCGGGATGAGGAGCAGAGGGCCACCCCTCACAACACCCAACCACACACATAGACTCTACACTCACGCACACAGCCACACACACAATCACTACAGTCATGCACACAATAGTACACATAATCACTCTGCAGTCCTGTGCCTAACCACACACACTTATCCCCCACATGCTCACATACACAGTTGCACACGTAATTACATAGACTCTGCACACATCACACATAATCACATCTCCACACAATCACGTGCACAGCTATGCACACAAGCACATCTGCTGTGCACAGTCGTGTGCAAAGTCACTTACACTCTCCACAGTCACACTGCGTCTATGGTCTCCCTCACACGGCCCCGCCCACAGTGGAGGGCAGGGGCAGCTGTGTCCCAGCAGTCTGAGGGTTTCTGGACACCAGGTCGAGGCTGCTGGTGACCAGACGCTGCTGAGTGCTGGCCACACAGGCACACCAGCCCAGGCCCCAGCTCAGGGCTGTCCCGGCTTCATCTCTTTCCCTCCTGTTGTCTTTCTTTTCTGTAACTTCCAGGCACCCCTTTTCCCTGAGCTCCCTGTGGTTCATTCACAGCCCTTCCAGAACTCTGCAGCCCTGTGACCTGGCTGTCACTGAGTCCATTACAAGGCAGCAAAAGTGGTTCCTCGGACCAGGCCTGTTCTTCAGTTTCTCTTGAGAGGGCCCAGTGAGCTCTTGGCCTCCTGGAGGAAGCTGGGGATCAGGGGCCGAAGAGAGCTGTGCTCACATCCATGCATCCGGGAAACCCTGGGCAGGAAGTTCCACCCACCAGGGCTGGATTCCTGCCAGCCAGACTCCAGGGGCGGGTCCGGGAGGACAGCATGTTGGGACCCATTTCTGTGTACGTGAAGGATCCATTTCCGTGTGCGTTAGAGCTGTTTCATGTCCATTAGTGATGTTTTCTTGTGCACTGGAGACGTTTCTATGTGCATTAGGGATGTTTCCATGTACATTAGGAACGTTTCCTTGTACATCTGAGATGTTTCTATGTGCATTAGGGGTGTTTCCTTGTACATCCGAGGCGTTTCCAGGCGCACTGAGTCCAGATTCAAGCACGGTTAGGGGGTTGGCGTCCGCTTATTTGTTCTCCAGTCCTGGCTCAGGTGCTTTCCCAGGGCCAGGCTCAAAGCAGTGGAATGTTGGGGAGAACTTGCCTGTGGTCCTGCCCCGGTTCTCCTGCCAGGGGCCTGGTCCTGAGAGTCAGGCACCTAGATCACCCCAACCATCACCAGGTGAGGCTCAGGGCCTTCCCACATAAGCACGTTTCTAGCTAAAAAACACAGGTGACAGAGAAACACTCAGAAAGCCTCTTGGACCATGCTGATCCCTTAAGGGTGAGAGCTGACAGGACTCCGTGATGTGAGGGCCATCAAACCATCAGGAAGGAGGAGGGTCTCAGAGACCCCAGCCCGGAGACAGGTGCAGGGAATAGGGAACAGAACCTGACAGCTGGGGTGTCAGGGAGCAGAGAGGAATTTAGCAAAATTGGAAGCCTTTCATTTCTTAGTCAGTAATCCCATTCAGGGAAATAATTTGGAAGGGACTCAGATGCTTTACACAATGAGCTGCAGTGTTCAAACACAAAAGCAAAAAAAAAAAAAGTCAAAACAGCTGAAATGACCATTTAGAACAAGACTTTTAAAACTTTCTGCTCACCATACCTTTTCACCCAGGAAACTCAGTGAGCCCAGGTAGACAGGAATATTAAACAGGTAAACAAACCAACCATTTACTGATATTAATCATAAGGAAATTTGTTTTTGTTTTTGGGCTACACCTCGCAGCGTTCAGGGCTTACTCTCTGCTCTGTGCTCAGGGCTCACTCCTGATGGGACTTAGGGGACCATATGTGGTGCTGGAGATCAAACCAGGGTTGTCCACTAGCAAGACAAATGCCCTACCTAGTGTACTATCTCTTTAGGATCATAAGGAAATTTATTTTAAAACAAAATTTTAAGTAGCATGCAACCCCCATATGGTGTTGGAATCCACAGTTTAAGAAACTGAGGTGTGAATGTGGGGTGTGGGGTTGCTGGAGAGATAGGTAGGTAGGGCATTTGCTTTGCATGTGGCCAACCCAGGTTCAATCCCCAGCATCCCGTATGGTTTCCCAAGCACTTCCAGAAGTAATTCCTGAGGGGAGAGCCCCTGAGCATCACTTGGTTTGGCCCAAAACCAAGAAAAGAAATAAATTAAGATGGGGGGGGAGGTGGGCGCTGTAGCAATAACATAGCAGGTAGTGCATTTGCCTTTCACATGGCCAAGCTGGGTTCAACTCCCAGCATCTCATATAGTACCCCGAGCACTACTAGGAGTAATTCCTGAGTGCATGGGCCAGGTGTAACCCCTGTGCATCACCAGGTGTGAAGCAAAAAGCAAAAAACAAAATAAAAGAAAGAAAAAAAGATGGGGCCAGAAAGATAGTTCAGAGGTAAGGCACCTGTTTGGCATGTAGCCAACCTGGGGTTCTATCTCTGGCACTGCAAGTTGTCCCCTGAGCCAGGTGTGATCCCTGGGCACAGAGTCAGGAGTAAACCTAGGCACTGTTAGTTGTGGTCAAAGGAACAAAAAACAACGAAGCTCGAGTTTACACAGTTCCGATGGTGTCTCATGCCGCTACTGTACATGTTTATGCAGTTAATGATAAAGGGAAAGCCATGAAAAAATGCTAGGGAAGCCCTGGAAATTGAACCCAAAATAATTCTTGTTATGGGTCATGCGTGGAAGGAAAGACATTGACTCAGAATGGTGGTCTCTGAGTGGGGGACACAGGTAAATCTTCTGCATACTTTTCTCTAATTCACACATATTGCCATTCGAAAACATGCTTGATTAAAGTTAGAAACTTCAGCGTGAAAGAAATGGCCAGTAAAGAAGGTTTCTTTCTGGGGATCACTAAGTCAATGATGGTTGCGGGGATCCTTCAGGATGGAAGATATGTGCTGAAAGTAGATAAAGGACCAAACGTGATGGCCTCTCAGCATCTATATTACAAACCATAATGCCCCAAAGTAGAGAGAGAGTATGGGGGAAATTGTCTGCCATAGAGGCAGGGGAAGGGTTAGGATTGGGGGGGGGGGTGGATACTGGGGACATTGGTGGTGGAGAATGTGCACTGGTGGAGGGATAGGTGTTCAATCATTGTATGACTGAAACTCAAACATGAAAGCTTTGTATCTGTATCTCACAGTGATTCAATTTAAAAAAAAAAAGAAGAAAGGTTTCCTTCTGGAATGGAGCAGTGGCACAAAGCACAATGTGTATGCAGGGGGCCCTAGTTTGATCTCCAACACCTCCTGGTCCCTCTGACACCACCAGGAGTGATCCCTGAGCACTGTCATGCACAGCTCCAAAAAAAAAAAAAAAACCAAAAAAGAAAACTGAAAATGGGTTGGGGGCTTCTTTCAACAGTGCCCTGCCAGTTCCAGGTCAGCTCAGCGGGGACCAGGGTTGCATGAAAGGGATTCCCTCTGGTGTCTCAGCCTGCTTGTCCTCTCCAGAGGCCAAATCCCCCCCCCCACCCCCACACCCCATTAGGAGCTGGCAGCACTTTGAGGACCTTTAGCTTAGGCTCAGGCTTGAACAAAGCCAGCTGACTCTAGAGGAGGTGAGATCCAAGAGCAGGGAGCATGGGCACCCTAGGGTGAAAGCCACCCAGGGGGTGTTCGGGGCAGCCCAGGTCTTTCGAAGAGAAGACTCGCTTCCGGGGGTCCATCTGCCAGCACGTAAGCCAGCCAGATGGCCGAGCGACACGGAGAGCTAATGGGGGCCGCCCTCCTGCCTTTTGCCACCAGATGCTCCTGCTCCTCCCCTCGCTGCAGGGACCATGAACCCCAGGGCCTGGAGACCTCCTGGCCCCAACCCACCGCTTTCCTTGCAGGATCCGAATGTCAGGGATCAAAGGGCTCCAAGGGGTGGTGAGGAAGACGGTGAATGATGAACTGCAGGCCAACATCTGGGAGCCCCAGCACATGGATAAGATCGTGCCCTCCCTGCTTTTCAACCTGCAGCACGTGGAAGAGGCCGAGAGGTGAGCAGGCGGTCTTCCAGGGAGCCGGCCCGCCCTCTGACGGTTCCCCCGAGCCTGGCCTGGCCCCTCGCCAGCCTGCCGGAGCCCTGAGGTCTGGGTTCATAAGGAAGGACAGCCAGGGCCCGGCCTCCGGGGGAAGCCTGTGCTGATAAGAACACAAAGGACGTGGGGCTGGAGTGATAGCACAGCGGGTAGGGCGTTTGCCTTGCACGCAGCCAACATGACCGACACAGGTTCGATTCCCAGCACCCCATATGGTCCCCTGAGCACCGCCAGGAGCAGTTCCTGAGTGCATGAGCCAGGAGTAACCCCTGAGCATCGCCAGGTGTGACCCAAAAAGCAAAAAAAAAAAAAAAAAAGAACACAAAGGACGAGCCAGGTTACCTTTGTGTCTCTGCAGGCAGGACCAAGGTTTGTAAGGCTGCACTGGGTTCCAGTTCCCCGCAATTTTCCTCCCTCCCTCACTTCCTACCAGTATTTCAGACCCTTGAGATTCCCCCCCCCCCCCACACACACACACACACAGACACACACACACACACACTGGTTGTAGACATCGGGTTTCTCTCTGGAAACCCCCACCAGACAGGGAATACATCTGTGCCTGGCCCTGGTTCTCACCTCTGGGACATGGGCTGCAGGGAAAGTTCTTGTTGAAGAAACACACACACACACACCCCTTTCTGGTGAAAGATGCAAGCTCCTTGCTGTGTGTGCAGCCTGAGAGCAAAGCCAGTATGCCCCCTGCTGGCAATGTCTGGAACAGCACCTCCCTGCCCAACCCAGCTTGGTCCCTGGTGGTCTCTGCCCACCCTTTGACTCAGGTACCACAGAACCACACCTGAGCAGATCTCCCTGCCATCCATTTGTGCCTCAACCTCCTCTCTATCTTATTTATTTTGAATTCCCCTGGTATCTGCCTCTCCCATCTTTTCCTTTCCAAGCCTCCCTGGGCATGAGGACACTTGGCCGCACCCGGACTCTGGTGCTCTGCTTTGGTCTTTACCGCTGAGGCACGACAGGATTTCCAGGAGAGGAACGTGGTCCCTTCTCCCACAATCTCCCCGCATCTGGGCCCGGGGAACACAGAGGCGCCGACACCCCACTCCCCGCTCCCAGCTTTCTTAATAACCTCACCCACTCATGGTGTGTTCCCACAGCCGGTCCCCCTCACCCCTGCAAGCGCCCGAGAAGGAGAAGGAGAACCCAGCCGAGCTGGCCGAGAGGTGTCTTCGGGAACTGCTCGGCCGGGCTGCCTTCGGCAACATCAAAAACGCCATCAAGCCGGTCCTCATGTGAGTGTTCCCCTCCCAGCATCTCCCGGAACCCTCTGTGCCGTGACAGCACAAGCTACCACACTGGCCGAGAGCAGTTAGGAGGGAGGTGGAGGCAGGGGGAAGGTGCCCCCGCTTCATTCCTCCCATCCACTACGATGGCACCTTGATCTTCTTCTAGTTCCGGGGCTGCGCAGGGGTCCCCGTTGGTTCCCTTCTCTCATCACACCCAAGCGCGTCTTCCTTACCTGAGGCTCTGGGAGGGGCTGGGTCTCTCTCAGGTGTCGCCAGCCTTATCTCTCCTCTCCTGTCACAGCACCTTGCACATCCCCTTCACACCCCACATTTCTCCCCTACAGTCACCTGGATAACCATTCTCTCTGGGAACCCAAGGTGTTCGCCATCCGCTGCTTTAAAATCATCATGTACTCGATTCAGGTACGCGGTTGTCAGCCCCTTCCCCCTGCCCCCCTGGTCAAGGGAGCCTCGGGGGCAGGACGGGCACTCAAGGAGCAAGTCAGCAGTCTTGGGGGACCCCTCATGGACCCCTCCTTGTCTAACTCCAGCTGCTTGACCTGCCTATAGAGAAGCACCGATTTTCTTTCAAATGAAGTCAAGACTTCATTTGAAAACACAGTGAGGGGGCTGGAAAAGATACTTCAGGGTTGGAGCATGCGCTCTGCACGCAGGAGACCCAGAGCAGCCCCCAAGCTCCAAGTCAGAATCCCCAAGCACTGTTGGGTATGGCCTCCTATACCCAAAATAATAATAATAAAATAATAATAATAATAGATGGAGCAATAGCACAGCGGTAGGGCGTTTGCCTTGCACGCAGCCAACATGGCCGACCCGAGTTCGATTCCTCCGCCCCTCTCGGAGAGCCCGGCAAGCTACCGAGAGTATCTCGCCCGCACGGCAGAGCCTGGCAAGCTCCCCATGACGTATTCGATATGCCAAACACAGTAACAATAAAGTCTCCAATGGAGACGTTACTGGGCCCGCTCGAGCAAATCGACGAACAACGGGAGGGCCTTTACCTTTACCTTTTAATAATATGAGGGCTTGGGATGTATAGGGATAATGAGCTTATCTTGCATGTGACCAACCCCAGTTCTATCCCAGGCACTGCGTATAGGTCTCCCAAGCACTGCCAGGAGTCACCCCTGAGCACAGCCCCACATACCCCACCCCACTGCAATAAGTGAAACAGCATGCAGTGAAAAGCGTTCTTAACTTTAAAACTCATGCAAACGCAAGCCCTGGAGCCCTACTCAGCAGGCCTGGCATTGCCAAAGGTCTGACCGCTGGCGGTGGTGCGACTTTTGTCAGCCTATGAGGGCATCAGACGGATCAGGTGCAGTTTCCAGAGGTGGCCCCTCCTTTGGCCAGCTCTGGAAGAAGCCCTGAGGCCTCCCATGGGCCCCACCTGTATTGGGAAGAGGGGAAAGGAAGGCGATGTTTGAAACCTCCCTTTGTCCTGTTTGAAAGGGCTGGGAGGCACGTGGAAACAAAAGTCTCCTCCCGGGGTTGGGTCTACCAGGCAGGGCGAAAAGGAACAGGTGCCTGGGTGCCCAGCTCCAGTGCCCCCTGGCCTTTGCACCTGCCCTTGGTCCCGGCGGAGGCTCCCATGGCTCAGGGTGGCTGTTTGGGCCCAGCACATCTTCCTCCCCGCAGCCGCAGCACTCCCACCTGGTTATCCAGCAGCTCCTGAGTCACCTGGATGCCAACAGCCGCAGCGCCGCCTCGGTGCGGGCGGGCATCGTTGAGGTCCTGTCCGAGGCTGCGGTCATCGCAGCCACAGGCTCTGTCGGTAAGGGGCCTGTGTGACCAAGCGGGGCTGGGGAGAGGGGCGGTCACCTTCCTCCATGGCCGAAAGAACTGTCGGCTCAGGAGTTTGCCTGAGCTCGGGCAGGCGGGAGCTGGAGGCCGCCGCCGGCTGGAAGTGAGCCGGGGCTTGCCCAGTAACGCAGGGCAGGGGGCATGACCGAGGGGTACCAGCCGCCTCGTCTCGCGCCTCTCGCTGTGCACCAGGGCCCACGGTGCTGGAGATGTTCAACACTCTGCTGAGGCAGCTGCGGCTCAGCATCGACTACGCCCTGACCGGGAGCTACGACGGGGCCCTCAGCCTGGGCATCAGGATCATCAAGGAGCATGAAGAACGCATGTTCCAGGAGGCCGTCATCAAGACCATAGGTGGGAGCTGGGGCGGGGCCGGGGCGGGGCCTGGCGTATGGGCGGGGCCTGGCGTGTGGGCGGGGCCTGGCGTGTGGACGGGGCCAGGGAGGGCAGGACTGACTCCCACAGGGTTCCCCATCTTCGGGACCTTGCAGGACTGTCATCTGCCCCGTCTCGTTTATTCCCAACACCGTGTGTGCCAGGCTCAAGGACAGGCCTCGGTGTCCCATGTGAGAGCAGAGCCATTTCCCCGGGTTTCTCAACCTGGGTTTGCCCTCAAAGGCTGAGAGGCAAACTCTTCCTGAACCCCAGACCGCCCCCCCACCTCCAGTTTTGAGAGATGGGAAGGGAGGAGGGAGTGAGGAAGGGAGAGAGTCGTGGGTCAGGGGACGCCTGCAGCTGGGCGGGAGAAGGGCCACCCCTGAGACTCTCTCTGCATCCCTGGCACCTATCCCGGCATCCTGAGTCACAGCGAGGTCCTGCAGCCCGTGAGCTGCTCTGCAGTCCTGGGGTCTCTCTGGAGGGTCTTGCTACTCCGGGGAAACGCCCCGCGGTCCACAGCAGCTTGCCCCGCTGAGTGGGTCACAGCGGGCCGGCCCCCTCCGCTCTGTCTCGCAGGCTCCTTTGCCAGCACCTTGCCCACGTACCAGCGCTCGGAGGTGATCCTGTTCATCATGAGCAAGGTCCCCCTGCCCTCGCTGCACCACCCCGTGGAGCCCGGGAGGACAGGGTGAGTCGCAGTCGGCCTCGCCAGTCTCCCCTGTGCACCTGTGCCCTTCCGCTTACCTTTCCCCTTTCTCTCCTTTTTTTTTCTTTTTGGGACACTCAGTGATGCTCAGGGGTGACTCCTGGCGGTGCTCGGGGTGTCTATGGGGTGCCGGGAATCGAACCCAGGTCAGCCGTGTGCAAGGCAAACGCCTTCCCTGCTGTCCTACCACTCCAGCCCCTCTCCTCTCCCTCCTTCTACGTCTCCACCTGTCATTCCACTCTCAAACCCCCTCAGTAGCCTATGGAGGGGTCCTTGGAGCTCAGCCATCCCTCCCTCTTTGGGGATGAGCCATTCATACCCTGGCCTGCCTCCTGGCTCTGGAGTCACCTGTAAGAGACCTGGTAACAGATGGGTCAGGAAGGACCCCGAGAAGGTGGCCTCTGGGTCCACGGCCCCCAGCAAGTCTTGGTGTCTCTCCTGCGCAGGGAGAACAGGAACCGGCTGACGCAGATCATGCTGCTGAAATCCCTCCTCCAGGTGAGTCTCTCCTGCCTGTCCCGTCTGCAGGAGGCACCTTCTTCCAAGGAGCTCCGGGATGACCCCCGGTAGCCCGTTCAGGCAGCACACTGCACAAACATGCCCAGCCCGAGGGATAAGCCAGAAACTCTACTCCTAGCTCTGCACTCAGGAGTTACTCCTGGTGGTGCTCAGGGGACCATATAGGATGCTGGGAATCGAACCTGGGTCGGCCGCCTGCAAGGCAAACGCCCTACCCGCTGTGCTATCGCTCCAGCCCCTGCCGAGCTCTTTCTGATTTTCACACCTATCCCTTAGCAGGGTGCTGTGCCGTGATGGAATCCAGGGTCTCCATCCCTCACTCCCTCCAAGTAGCCCCACCCTGTCTCCCTCCTTCCCTTCACTATGTGCTTCCAAAGTCCCTCTTCACACCTTTGCAGTCCACACTGGAGTTCAGAGTCACTGTTCTCAAGCAAGGTGGTTTCCATGCCAGGGATTACAGCACTATTGCAGCCCTGGGGTTCCAAATAGAGCCACCAGGACCAGACCCAGTACCTGGGCAGTCCTGGGGCTCCAACTTGGTGTCCCGCACTAACCAGGCAGCTGTTTTTGCCACTGAGCTGTGGGGCTTGCGTTTTTCTAGTGGTGGTGCTCAGGGGGACCGTGTAGTACGGGGTTAGAGCTCAGGGCCTCCCCCTTGGAGGGTGTGCTTCCAACTTCTGGAAACACAGCATTCCCGAGAGATAGTGGCTGCTGGGCTGGGCGGGGTCCTACAGCCTGCCTTTGTCCAGGCCCCCTTCGCATTTACCTCTCTCTAGGCCTCATCCTCCATTCTCCTGATTCTTCATCCCCTCTCTCCACTCACCTCCCTGCTTCCCTTCCCTTGGTTGCTGGAGTGCCTGGGATCTCACACGCCCTCAGTTGCTATCCTCCCACTCTGATTGGTCACTCGGGTTGCAGGGTCCCCTGGCGCTCACACATGGGCTCTCTAGAGGTCACACACTTACTTGGCTGTGGGTGCTCACTCATCTCTTACAGTGCTCTTCACTTAGGGTGCAGTTGGGGTGTCTGCACACAAAGCTGTGATGGGCCACGGATAGCAACACTTTTGCAGCCCTGAGGTTCCAAATACCAGGACCAGGCCTGGCACCTATAAGCAGCACAGGGGGTCAAACTTGGGGTCCCGCACTAGCCAGGCAGGTGCTTTTGCCACTGAGCTATGGGGCTGTGTTTTTCTTTTTTTGAGGGGGTTATACCCAGCAATACACAGGGGTTACTCTTGGCTCTGCACTCAGGAATTAATCCTGGCGGTGCTCAGGGGACCATATGGGATGCTGGGAATAGAACCCGGGTCGGCCGCGTGCAAGGCAAATGCCCTACCCGCTGTACTATCGCTCCAGCCCGATGGGGCTGTGTTTTTCTAGTGGTGGTGCTCAGGAGGGCCGTGTGGTACCGGGGTTAGAGCTCAGGCCTCCTACATGGAGGACATGTGCTCTACCATTGGTTATCTTGGCCCCTCCTATCTCCTATCTCAAACATAACCCTAAGAAGAATTTTCTAGAAATGCTGCTCTCCACATACTACTCCGTGTTTAAGAATATATCCCTCTTTCCAGTGGGCATGCATCCAGATTTCAAACCTCTCAAACTGAAGCTGGAAGGTCCCTCCCACCCCCTTTATCCTCCCCAGACTCTCCTCTCCTCTCCCTGCCTGGTCCGGCCAGGCCCAGCCCCCCTCCTCCCGCTCCCCTCACCCTGCCCAGTCCTCTGGCCAAGCCCTTCCTGTCACTGTCTCTTTAGAAAGGCTTGTGTGCTGACCCGGCCATCTGGGCACCTCCTGGACTTGTTCGCCTGCTGTCTTGTGTGCTGTGATTGATTTGTCACCAGTGTCTTATGATGGCCACAGACTGGGGCACACTAATAGTTTCCCTTTTGTGACTCTGCACGTTCACTGTTGATGCCCAAGGTTTTTTTTCTAGATCCTCAAGAGCCTTCAGAACCATCGAAGGCATTATTTTGTAAAGTGGTGTGAACAGAAAAATGCTTCCTACTGTGTCTGAATGCTTCGGTGCCACTGTGTATGGTGTGTCTCTTAGGCCCCTGGCTTTCATCAGGAGATCCTCTGTGCCCTGGGAGACAAGACCCCCACCAAATGCTGCGTGGGACTCTGAAGCCTCAGCTGTGGGCTCTTCTGCCCTCTCTCCTCTTCTTTGAGAGCATCCTTTCCATTCTCTCTCTCTCTCTCTCTCTCTCTCTGTTTTTGGAATATACCCAGTGCTTCTCACGACATACTCCTGGCTCAATGCTCAGGGGTCCTGGGTGACCATAAGCCCTGCCAGGGATCGAACTGGGGTCAGCCACATGCCAGGCAAGCATGTTAGCCCAGTCCTACTCCTTCTGCCCTTGAGCGAGTCCATTCTCTTATAACGCCTTGTCTTCATGGCCAGTATCCTTCACTTGGACCGATGGGCTGGACCATAAGATTCAGAGGCCCTCCAGCTCCTGCCCCCTCTCAAGGTCCCCTTGCCTTGCTTCTCTCAAGGAACCATCCCAGACATCTGTGTGTGTCTTTACCAAGCTGAGCGAGTTGTCCAGATGCATGTTGCTGCGTTCCCAAAAGTTGCCTAAAACCTCCGTGGCCAGACGTGGAGGAAGGAGAACCCGGACTGGGTGGCGGGGACAGGCCTGGCGCTCCCCTGCTTCTCCATCACCGCGTGGTGTTGCTAAGCGTGTGGTGTTCTGGGCGCCCCACAGGTATCCACAGGCTTCCAGTGCAGCAACATGATGTCAGCACTGCCCAGCAACTTCCTGGACCGCCTTCTGTCCACCGCCCTCATGGAGGATGCAGAGATCCGGCTCTTTGTCCTAGAGATTCTCATCAGTTTTATCGATCGTCATGGCAACCGTCACAAGTTCTCGACCATCAGGTGAACTTGGGGTTCCCTGAGCACTGAGTCAGAAGGAAGCCCTGAGTTCCACTGTGTGTGACCCAGAAACAAACCATGGAGTTGAGAAGAGGGACTGAGCACAAAGCTGGGGCCTGGGGTGGGGTTGCCCACGCAGAAGGTCTTGGCATGACAAAGAGCTCAGGGTCAGGCCACTAAGCTCTGACTGGGCTCCATGTCCCCTCCAGTACCCTCAGTGACATCTCTGTCCTGAAGCTGAAAGTGGACAAGTGCTCCCGGCAGGACACCGTCTTCATGAAGAAGGTAAGCAGCTGTGTCCCCAACACCCAGGCCCTATGCCCCCCCCCAACATTTCATCCCCAAGGCCACTCTCCACCAGTGTCCCCAAGGCTGCCTCCTTCCCTCTTGACTACACCCGTTCAGGGCAACCAGAGGGTCCAGGGATGCTCAGGCGGAGGCCAGGGCAGGGACCACAGCTGTGAGCCTGTGCAAGGACCCTGGCTGGTGCCATGGGTGCCCAACCTCCTGTGGTCACATCCACTGGGGTCACTTTAAAGGCATCTGTTCACAGTAGCCAAAATCTGGAAACAACCCATGTGTCCACGGATAACTGGATTAAGAAACAATGGTACAGGCCAGAGTGATAGCACAGCAGGGAAGGTGATTGCCTTGCATGTAGCTGACCCAGGTTCAATCCCCAGCATCCCATATGGTCCTCTGAATCCTGCCAGGAGTAACCCTTGGGCGTCACCAGGTTTAGCCCTGAAACAACAAAAAACCAAAAGGAAGAAGGAGAAGAAACCGTAATACATATACACAGTGGAATACGACTCAGCCCTAAGAAGTCATGCAGTTTGCTAAAATGAATGGATCTGGAAAGTATCGTTCTGAATGAAGTCAGTCAGAGCTGAGGGACAGGCTGATCTCTCCTGTGGGGTATATAAAGGCATAGTGGGGGAGTAACTAATGCCCAAACACCACAGAAGCTGAGAATTGGTCTTCAGTAGGAAACTTACTGCAGGGGTGGGGGGGAGGGGGGAAACAGTGGTGGAGGGAAGGGAACACTCTGGTTGAGTGTATGGTGTTGGCAGGTTTTATGCATGAAACCTTCCATTAATAGGTTCGTAAACCACGGTGCCTAATTTTTTTGTAATGGTAATAGGGGGCATTAAAGAGATAGTACAGCGAACAGGGTGTTTACCTTATACACAGTCAACCCAGATTTGATCCCCAGCACCCCACATGGTTCCCCTATCC
Source organism: Sorex fumeus (assembly GCF_029834395.1). Taxonomy (NCBI): domain Eukaryota; kingdom Metazoa; phylum Chordata; class Mammalia; order Eulipotyphla; family Soricidae; genus Sorex; species Sorex fumeus. The sequence goes on along the minus strand of NW_026606063.1, from coordinate 12,164,825 downwards.
CTTCCAGGAGTGATCCCTGAGCACAGAACCAGGAGAAAAACCCTGAGCACCACTGGATGTGGTCCAAGAAAACAAAAGTACATTAAATTAGGGCATCCTCATGGGGCCAAGAGATAGTTCACTTCTGTGCATGGTCCTGACCTTTCTCTTCATCACTCATGCCCCCCTGACCTTTATCTTCAGCACCTTCGGGGCCCCCGGCACCCAATTGTCAGGCCAGCATCACTAGGCTAAGCATCACTGTGACCGCCAGCACTACCCTATATGGCCTTGATAGGGTTTTAAGAAGTAATCCTAGAGCCCAGAGTGACAGTACAGAGGATAGGGTGTTTGCTTTGCACATAGCTGACCCAGCACAACATATGGGGTGCCGAGCCCCACCAGGAGTGACCCCTGAGCACAGAGCCAGGAGTAAGCCAGGAGCAACACCAGGTGTAGCCCAGAAACAAACAAAACAAAACAAAAAAAACAGAAATTAAAAATTGAAGTGGCATCCTATTCCTGAGGTGGGAGTGGGGTGCCTACAGCCGGCCCACCTCCTTTTGACTGGTCTTGCACTCCTGGTCACCCCTCCAAGCCCACCCTGCCATGACCTCACCCTTGACCTTGCTCCCTCGGCCCTCAGCACTCCCAGCAGCTCTACAGACACATCTACCTGAGCTGTAAGGAGGAGTCGAACATCCAGAAGCACTACGAAGCTCTCTACGGGCTGCTGGCGCTCATCAGCATCGAGCTGGCCAACGAGGAGGTGGTGGTGGACCTCATCCGCCTGGTGCTGGCCGTTCAGGTGAGGCCCGTGGGAGCTGCAGGGTGGGGTTGGACTGGCCTGGACAGGCAGGCCAAGGAGCGATTGCCGTGGAGTCCCACAATGTGACGCGTGCGTGGACCTTACCCCAGGGAGCCCACACCCCAGCGCCCAGGGCCCTGTCTGGGAGCCCCCCACCTGCAGACTGAATGACTTCACCCTGAGCGACTCCAGACCAACTGCTGATCCAGGCAGCCTCTCATCCTCCAACCTACTGGGCCTCCCCTTAAGCACTTACTAAAAATGAATCATTTGGGCCTACAGCAGTAGATAGTCCAGTGGGTAGGGTGCTTGCCTTGCATGTGGCTGACCCAGGTTCCATCCCTGGTACCGCCTATGGTTTCCCGGGCCTCACCAAGACTAAGCCCTGAGCATGCCAGGTGTAGCCAAAAGGGAAAACAAACAAACAAAAAAGCGTCATTCCCCCATTCCATCCTGAGCCCTGTGCCCAAAGTCAGCCTGTCTACCCTGAGACTCTGAGGTGGTCAGGATAGTGCCACGTTCAACTCCTGGGTCTACCCTAGAGGAAGTGTGCCCCCAGGACACTGAGACTTGGGTGGGTCCTTCAGGCCTTAAAGAGCAGTCTCAAGGGCTCAGAAACGAGTCAAGCATCCTATCCTGACATGTCCCAGGCCACGTGCTGAGGGTGCTAAATGCTCTACAATTAATGGCAGAAACCAATATTACTTTAAAAGAAAAATTATTAAGCAAAAAATTCCTTGGGCTGGAGATATGTCTCAATGATTAGAGCTCATATCTCATATATAAGACCCTAGGCATGACCCCTGGAACCACAGACAAACAAACAAATCCTGCCCACACAGCCAACTCAAAGCATTGGCAGCCTTCATTCTGTAGACCCTCCAGAGCTCGAACTTGTTCCTTTGTGGCCCAATCTTTATGTTTCCCCACTACTGTTCACTTACTGTTCACCCCTCTGAACCCAGTTGAGCCAGACCACCGTGGCTCAAGAAGTTGTCCTCGGTTCTTTAAGATGGAAATTGCTCCTGGGGCCAGAGTGATAGTACAGGGGGAGGGCATTTGCATTGCATGCGCCTGAATCTGTTCAATCCCTAGCATCCTATATAGTCCCCCAAGACCCCAGAAATCATTCCTGAGTGCAGAGCCAGTAGTAACCCCTAAGCACCAAAAGTTGTGGTCCAAAAAAAACAAAATAAAAAAAAGCACAAATTTGTTTTAAAAAAGGGGGAAAGAGTTCCTAGGGCATGGGTCTCAGAGGACCTCACAGTGAAGGTCTCTGGAACTGCAGAACAAGGGATGAGGCCTTTGCTTGCCTTTCTACTCAAGGATTAAGAGTTTCCTGAACCAGGGCAATAGCACAGCAGGTAGGGTGTTTGCCTTGCACATGGCCAACCCAGATTTGATCCCCTACATCCCCTATGGTCCTGAGCACAGAGCCAGGAGTAACTCCTAAGTATCGCTGGGTGAGACCCAAAAAAGAAAAAAAAAATGGATTAAGATGCTCCAGCTTATAGATTGTTCTAGGGTCTATTTGCCTCAGCTTTGAGGCAAAGTTATGAAGTTGACTTGTCTCCTGGGAAGTTGGGGACCAAGTGAACAGAACAGAGTTCCTGTCAACAAGGCTGGGGAGAGGCCAGGAAGACAGGAGCAGGTGTATCATATACACACCAGTCCCAAGGTATCCCTGGCACCCCATATTGTCCCCTGGATCCCACCAGGAGTCAACCCTGAGCACAGAGCCAGGAGACATCCCTAGGCATCGCTAAATGTGGCCCCCAAAAAACAAAACATTAAGGAAGAAGGAAGTGGAGGAGGGCAGGACCCCCATGTCACCTATCACTGAACACCTCCCGAGGCCCCTCTGTGTTCCACAGGATGTGGCCCAAGTCAATGAGGAGAACTTGCCCGTGTACAACCGCTGTGCCCTCTATGCTCTGGGCGCGGCCTACCTGAACCTCATCAGCCAGCTGACGACGGTGCCCGCCTTCTGCCAGCACGTCCACGAGGTTGGTACGCACAGACGAGCGCACAGGCAGCCCCAGCCGTGGGTTCCCATTGCCTGAGCCCAGTGCTTTCTCTAAGCATAGAACAAAGGGCTGGCAAGAGAATTCCTAAGAAGTTTCTAGAGGTTGGTTTCCTGCCGTGTGCCGTGACCTGCCAGGGTGGGTGGGCACAGGCGTGAACTTCTCCTGCTAGCCATGCGCTCCGCTGCCCTCTCCTCCCCCACCCGCAAACACACATGCTCCCACACACACAGCCCTCAGGTCATGGGAGGGACAGGAATTTAAAAAGATTTTTCTATAAATGTTTCCAACCACAGTGAAAGCAGTGAGCTGCGAACTTCTGTGGGGAGATCCTGCTGGCGGACACCTTTGTTCCCTCCCTCTTCTTCTTGCTCTCTTTGCCTGTGTGAAACATTTCCAAATCAAAGAGCTCTCACAGACACTGGCCTCTGGGCTTCCCCAAGGCTCTGAGGGTCACTGCCAGCCAGCATCTCTCTCTGCTGCTCAGCCCCGGGGGCTGTGGAAGGAGGGTCCGACCTGGTGGCTGGGGGGGATGGGAGTCCCCTTCACACCCAGCTCCCATCAGGATGACACCCAGACCTCCCCAAATGCAGGTGATAGAGACCAGGAAGAAAGAGGCTCCGTACATGCTCCCCGAAGACGTGTTTGTGGAGAGGCCCAGGTGAGATGGGAGGTCTGAGCCGGGTGCTTGGATTCCGGGGTTCCGGGGCATAAAAAGAGGCCCCTGCTTTTGGCTAGGATTTGAATCCCTGCAGTGTGATGAGGATCTGTGTCGGGTCAGTGCATCCTGGACCAGTCACTTTTGAAGGGACACAGGGACATCCCTCCCCCGCCCCACACACACACACGCACTTACACCCTGTCAGTCCACACTACCTTCTCCATAGGAGATGGGGGGCGACGCTCTTTAGCACCAGAGGAGCTCAAGGGAAAGATCTCAAAATAAAAAATGTCAAGTGACAGGGGGATCTGGGATTGGCTTTTTTTTTCTTTTTGGGTCATACCCCTGCGATGCACAGGGGTTACTCCTGGCTCTGCACTCAGGAATCACTCCTATCTAGCCCGAACGGCGGTGCGCGTGGGATCATATGGGATTCTGGGAATCAAACCCGGGTCAACCGTGTACAAGGCAAACAACCTACCCACAGTGCTACCGCTCCAGCCCCTGGGATTGGCATTCTCCCCCCACCACCCCCCCCCCACACACACACACCTTTTGCTTCTCTGTCCATGCATAAAGAATGCTGCTGAGGCCGGATAGTACAGCAGGTCATGGGCTTGCCTTGTACCCAGTCGACCTGGGTTCCACCCTGGGTATTTCATAGGGTTCCCGAGCACTGCCAGGAGTGATCCCTGAGCACAGAGTCAGGGGTAACCCCTGAACATCGCTGTGCATGGCACAAAAACAAAAGCAAAATCATGTTGCTGTAATCCTGTCACTGTCACTGTCCTCCCATTGCTCATCGATTTGCTCGAGGGGGCCCAGTAACATCTCCATTGTGAGACTTGCTGTTACTGTGTTTGGCATATCGAATACGTCACGGGTAGCTTGCTAGGCTTTGCCATTCGGGCGAGATACTCTCGGTAGCTTGCTGGGCTCTCTGAGAGGGGAGGAGAAACCGAACTCTGGTCGACTAGGTCGGCCGCGTGCAAGGCAAACGCCCTACCTCTGTGCTATCACTCCAGCCCGCTGTTCTCCTAAGGAAGGTTATTTGGAGATCGCCTCAGTGTCCCACCTCTGACTTGTCCCGCTTCCTGGTCTTCCAGGCTGTCACAGAATCTTGAGGAAGTGCTGATCGAGTTCCTCTTCCGCCAGAGCAAAATCAGCGAAGTGCTGGGGGGCAGTGGCTACAACTCAGACAGGCTGTGCCTGCCCTATGTCCCACAGCTGACAGGTACGAGCACGGCCCCACGACTTTCTGCAGGTCTGGGGGCCTCATGCAGGCACCTGAGCTGTGCCACCTGGGCTGCAGATACGGGAGAAGCAAGAGCCCCCGTTCTCCTGCCTCTTCTGCTCAGACCAGACTCTAGCCCTTGGGAGAGGCTGGACGCTGACGGGAGCCCCCACTGATTTGGAAAGTACCTATGTGGGCTGTGGCACCAGAGGCCCCATTCTCTCTGACATCCTGAAAAACATCCGAGGCAAATCCCTAGGTATCTGCATTTCCGTTTCCCTTGACTGCAGAATCAGGCCTTGGACTGTCGCTGCCGTGGAGGAAGCTGGAGAGGTGCTTGGTGCTTGGTGTTGTTTTTGGTTTTAGTTTTGGTTCGGGGACCACACCCGGCAGTGCTCAGGGCTTACTCCTGCCTCTGCACTCAGAGATCACTCCTGGCAGGGCTTAGGGGACCTGATGGGGTACTGGAGATCGAACCTGAGTCGGTGGCATGCAAGGCAAGCCCCTTACCCACTCTATTGTCTCTTGGGCCTCAGGTGTATGACACTTGTGAAAGCAGAGGCTCTTACAGGCTCCCGCTGAGCCCAGATCTGTCATGAAACCTGCCGCTAGTCAGATTTCAAAGTCAGCCCTCAGTCAGAGTTGGCTCGCATGCTCAGGCAGGCAGAGACCCTTAGGCTTCCTGAACTCCAGCTCTCTCCTTAGCTGGGCCAGTCAAGGGGGTGTAGGGGCTGGGAGGGGGTTCTCAGAGCACTGGAAAGCCCAGCTCCTGCCTCTCCTTCCCCAGATGAGGATCGTTTGTCCAAGAGGAAGAGCATCGGGGAAACCATCTCCCTGCAAGTGGAGGTGGAGTCGAGAAACAGCCCTGAGAAGGAGGAGGTGAGCATCCGTCTTGCCCCGGGAGTGCCCCTGGGCTGCAGCTCCGAAAGTGAATTTCTCAAACAAGTCCTGTCTTCTGGTTAATTCCCATCACATACACTTCAAATGTTTCCATCTGGAAAAATTTTTTGTATACCCCTCCCCGCCCCCCCCAAGGTATCTTTGTACTCCCACTGAAAGGCTGCTGGGTAGACACCCACATCTGGATCCCAACCCCTGCCCCCCGCACTGCAGACTCCATTTCCTCTCCCTGCCTCCTCTCAGCAGAGAGATCTCTCCACCACACAGTTGTGAAGCGCCTCACATCTGATTAGCTGGTGGTGGGTGATGATGAACGGACCGACAGACAGACAGATGACCGACGGACAGACGAATGGGCAGGCAGATGAGTTGAGGGTGAATCCTCAGCATGAGTGACAGCTCAGCCTCTCTCTCTCTGCCGTCATTCCTGTGCTAATAGTTTGCAGTTTCTGCTCAATGACCAGCCACGATCCTTACCCTGACGTCGTGCCCATTTTAGATCTGGTGACCAAGTGTATCCCATCCGCACACCGCTGTCCTTTCCCACCCACACAGTTATGGAATACCAACATGTCAGCGAATACAGGGCTCCATGGATTTTCACAGTAGAAATTCATCCCAGCCAGGGATCAGAAGCCCTTGTCACTTTAAAGTCCTCTCTGGTGACTCCCTAAGGGAGTAACTAATCCAGCTTGCAGCACTTTGGGGGGGGATGGACGGGGCACCTGTTGTTCGTCGATTGCCTCGAGCAGGCCCCAGTAACGTCTCCTTCATCCTAGCCCTGAGACTTTTTAAAAAGTGCCATATTCAAGTCTCTTTCAGGCTTAGGAGAATGAGACCCTTCATTGTTACTGGTATTTGGCATATTGGGTACGCCACGGGGAGTTTGCCAGACTCTGCCGTGTGGGCAGGTTACATTTGGTAGCCTGCCGGTTTTTCCAAAGTAAGAATGAGATAAAACGATGTCGCGCAGCCACAAATGTGACCGTGCACTTCTGGGAGCTGGGTTTTATAGTCTCTGGATCTTGGTCGTTGATGGGATTACACGGCGCCAGGGGGTCAGTTGGTGGGTGTGACCCCTGCCTACTGGAAGGTGGAGGATCTGGGTGGAGGATGCTCAGCCCCGATCTGAGCAGGCTTGGAGATCTCAGCCCCGGGACCCACATGCCTTTGTTCCTCTGCCTGTACCTTCACGCGTGTGGAGAGTGGTCTCAGCATGGTGGTAGCTGGTTCTGGAGGTCTTCGGCTGCTAGAGCTCTGGCCGGGGTGGGGAGGGAAACTCAACCCACCTCCCTCCCAGGGGCCCCGGCGAGGACAGCCAGGTGCGGTTTACAAACTGTTAGTAGTGGGATTTAATCCATTCCAGCACCAAGCCCTCTACCCAGGGTCTTTATCCCACCCACCTTTCCCACCCCGGGGGAAGCTGCCTACTAAAGACAGCTTCTCAGTTTCTGCTACCTTTGGGCATTTGCTATTCCTCTGCTTTGTTTTTCACATCCTGCATATAAGAGAGATTATTCTGCGTCTCTCCGTCTCCTTCTGACCAACTTCACTCGGCATGATCTCTCCAGCTCCATCCGCAGAGCAGAAAACGTCGTGGTTTCAATATTTTTCTTACACCCGAGTAGTATTCCATTGTGTGTATGTAACCGTTTTTTTATCCACTCAGCTGGTCTTGGACACTTGGATTGTTTCCAGATTTTGGCTGTTGTGAACAATGCTGCAATGAACAAAGGAGCATATTGTCTTTTCTGAATTGAGTTATTAGAACCTTGGGGTAGATGCTCAGAAGTGGAGTTATGGGGTCATTTGGAAGCTTAACTCCTAGTGTTTTGAGAAACATCCAGATTATTTTCCTAACTGGTTGGACCAGCCGTGAGTGGGGGGAGCGTTTATGCCACTTCTTGAACTGGACATTAACGGACTCGTTTTCCCAAGTGCTCTCATTCTCTCATTGTTCCATGTGAGGGTTTATGTAGCAGTGAACCATGGGCCTTCCTCTAGGAGTGCTTGATCCAGGGGAGTTCCTGGAGCTAAGCCAGGCTCCTCGCCACTTTGGATACAACTGGGGCCACATAGCCTGCAATGCTCACTTTAGTGGTCTGGTTCCTGTCTGGGGCACCGCCAAGGACAGAGGGTACTTGTGACCAAGTTCCTCAAATTACCTTCAGCAATTTTTCCCCTTTATTCAATCCTTAGCACCCCCCACCCACCCAGCTGATGATTTTCTGTCCGCCATCTTCCGGACTCTAGTCCTGATTTCACACTTGAGATCACATGTGCCAAGGAGCCCCCTCTTGCTTGCGACATGGCCCTGACTTCTCTGAGGGCTCTGTTCTGAGGGTTCCCCCCACAAGGCTGAAAGGGGCAAGCCTGGGGTGTAGGGAACCATGGCGGGCACAGACGCTGACGCCAAGTCAGCCTCCCTGCCTCCACCTTGCTGCCCCGGGACGGACAACACAGCTCTGGACACCGGCCTTCTTCCGCCCCAGAAAACAGGAGAGTGTTTCCCTGTCCTTCTGGAAGGGAGGCCCAGGCACCCGCACTGTCTGAGTATTTCTGTCCCCTCTCCCCCAGCGCGTGCCAGCTGAGGAGATTACCTACGAGACGCTGAAGAAAGCCATCGGTGAGTGGCTGCTGGGGGGATCCCAGGTTGGGAAGGGGGTCCCTCTGGGTGTGTGTCACCTTGCCGCCTGCCCGCCCCCCACTTCCTGTGTGATTCGCCACATACACACATATGTGAGTGGATAGGCTGGGAGCTCCCTGGACACGCCCCATCCCAAAGCTGAGAGGACAGTGCACTCTGCCATGTGACCCACATCCATTGCGGGCTTCCACGAGGAGGGGGAGCCTTTAGAGGGCACCAGTGGGGCCAGGAGTGTTTCCCAGATGAACACACTTACCTTGTGGATGTGGCTGCAACAGTGGTTTGGAGCATGGCATTGTGTGTGGTCCCCTGAGCACCCCTGGGAATGTTCCCCACCCCTACCTCCACCCCCACCCCACCCCCCACACACACACTATGTCATCAGGATTGGAGAGATAGTAGAGTGGGGAAGGCATTTGCTTCGCATGCAGCTGACCCAGGTTTGAATCTCTGACACCACATATGGTACCCAGAGCACTGCCAGGTATGACCACTTTCACCTCCCCCCCCCAAAAAAATGATAAATTAGAGCCTAGAGAAAGAGTACATCAGGTAAGGAAGGTATTTGCCTTGCACAGGGCTGACCGCCCCCCCACCCAGGTTTGATCCCCAGCATCCCATATGGTCCGCTGAACACCACCAGGAGAAATTTCTAGTGCAGAGCCAGGAGTAATGCCTGAGCATTGCAGGGAATGGCCCCAAATCAAAAATGTAATTAAATGAGTCAGGGGCATTCCTGTCCTCCTGTCTCGTACCCTTGTCACCTACAGGACTGTGTGGAGTCCCGGGGCCTCAGCCCTCGTGGCTGGACCCCAACCCGGGCTCCAGCCACACTGTCACCCTCGCTGTTTCTTCACTGAATTTTTATTTTTTTCTTTTTGGGGTTACACCTGGCAATGCACAGGGCTTACTCCTGGTTCTACACTCAGGAATTACCCCTGGCGGTGCTCAGGGGATCACATGGAATGCTGGGAATTGAACCCAGGTCGGCCACATGCAAGGCAAATGCCCTACTTGCTGTGCTATTGCTCCAGCCCTTTACTGAATTCTTGAGCTGTCTCCCCTCCAGTGCCCAGAGTTTCCCGGGTTTGGTTCAGTGTTTTTAATTCATAAGGGTTTCTTGTTTTGTTTTGTTTTGTTTTGGGGGTAGGAGGGGGCACACTCAGTGGTGCTCAGGGCTTACTCCTGGCTCTGTGGTCAGGGATCATTCCTGGGAGACTCAGGAGATTGTATGAGGTGCCAGGGATTGAACCCAAATCACCTCTCGAAAGACAAGCACGCCACCCACTGAACTATCTCTCCAGCCCTGAGGCTTGTTTCATACCCTCCCAACTCCCTTCCACACCAAACATACTATTTGTGAATCCCCAAGGCAATGCTCCCACTTAGGGCCACCAAACTCCAACTTCGGGGTTCACCCACTAGTGGGTAAGCTCCCTTTTTGTTGGTTGACTGGTTTTTGGGTTTGGGGGTCCTCTCCCAGCAGTGCTCAGGGACTGTGTGGGCCCAGGATCACACCTAGGGCTCCTGCACGGTGGCACCCTGGACCTCTACACTGTCCCTGACCACAGTGCTTGTTTAAACTCCTACTCGAGGAGGCCGGCTGGCCCGACGCAGGCAGAACTGGGCCAGTGCCGCCAGGGGTAGCCGGGTGCATCCTGCCTCTGGGCCTGGTCACCCCTGTGAGGGGCACTCAGGGTTGGCCCTCTGTGCTGCAGTGGACAGTGTGGCGGTGGAGGAACAGGAGCGTGAACGGCGGCGGCAGGTGGTGGAGAAGTTCCAGAAGGCTCCATTTGAGGAGATTGCGGCCCACTGCGGGGCCCGGGTGAGTGGGGTGCCAGTGGTGGGGGGGAGGGGCACACCATACCTGGGACAAGGAAGGAGTAAGTTCCTAGGAGCTCTTGGCACCCCAGAAGTCAGGGTTTCAGTTCCATCCCAGAGAGCTCCTGCCTCTCTATTTGGGTTCAGCCGTGAGTCATGAGCTGTAGGAATGACCCAGACACTCCCCCAGACCCTTTCTTGTCACTTGACAAGGGAACTCTGGCCCACAGCTGGTGTCAAGACAGTTTAAAGAGAGTCAGAACCCTCTGAGCAAGTACCCGGGGTGGGGGAGGGGATGTCAGGGCGCCTTCCCTTTGTTTATTTCATTCTCTGCCACTGCCGAGTGATCAGGGAAGAAGCCAGGGCCAAGAGAAGGAGAGAGGGTTGACATCTGCCAGCCAGGGGGCGGAGGGAGTGCCGTGTCCCCCTTATTAACATCTCTGATGTGCCTTCTCCTTGTTGGAGTAGCTCAGGGAACAGCCTGCTGGCATGCCCTGGCGTCCTGGCCTGTCTGCTGTCTCGTCTCTGGGACGCTCTGCCTGATCAGAGAAGTGCCAGAAACCCCTCCCACGGTTCCCTTTCAGAGGTCGCCCGTGGCCCAGTGTCCTGGAAGGTGGGGAGAGGCTGGCAGACCCTCCGCTGATGTCTCTCTCTTTGTGTGTAGGCTTCACTGCTGCAGAGCAAACTCAACCAGATCTTTGAAATCACCATTCGGTGAGTAGCAATCCCTCCTGGTGTGGCTCAGCAGCCCAAGTGCTCCTTTCACAGTGGGCGGGGCCTCCTGCAAGTGGGCGTGTCCTTTCCTCAGTGGGCGGGGACTTTCTTGCGGTGGGCGTGTCCTTACCACAGTGGGTGGGGCTTCTCACAGTGGGCGTGCCTTTACTGCGGTGGGCGGGGCTTTCCCATAGTGGGCGTGTCCTTACCACAGTGAGCAGGGCCTTCTCCCAGTGGATGGGTCATTCTTTGTTTCCTAGGCAACAGCATCCCTGTACAGTCCCCCTGTCAAGCTGGATTTAAGGGAGCCAGAGAAATTGCATACTTCCCGTGCCATGTGACCAGGCCCATTTTGATCCCCATATGGTCCCCAAGTCCCCTGAGCACAGAGCCAGGAATAAACCTTGAGCACTAATGGGTATGGCCCCAAAACCAAAAAAGAAAAGTAGAAACTCCCAACTGGGTTGGGAGTTTGCTTCACACACGACTGACCTCAATTCGATTCCCGGTACCCCACTAGGTTCCCCGAGTTCAGCCAGGAATGATCCCTGGGCACAAACCCAGGAGTAAACCCTGAGCAGTGCTAGGTTCTAGAAACCACTTGAAACTCAGGAATCACGGAGGGACCAAGTCTCTGGCCTTTGGTTCAAAGAAGAAACCCCCATCAGCTGCTGCTGCACCAGAGTGGGACCCCAGGCCCCCCGCCTGATGCGGGCTCCTCCTCTCCCTGCCCAGGCCCCCTCCGAGCCCTTCAGGAACCATCACCGCCGCCTATGGCCAGCCTCAGAACCACTCCATCCCCGTGTATGAGATGAAGTTCCCCGATCTCTGTGTGTACTGAATTCCGGGAGACCAGCACCTCTCAGGAGCTCGCTACCCGAATGCCATGGAACCCCGACTGCCATCTTGGAACAAAAGTACACAGGGGTCACACCTCCCAGGCTGGGCCAGAAGCACTCTGCACCCTCCTGCTGCCTGTCATCCTCAAGGGACATCAGCCACTTACCCCTGGGACCCAGCAAGCATCTCACCTGTACCTTTGTCTCCTCCCTTATGTCAGCAGGGACCGAGAATAGCGGGGGTCTCGGAGAGAGACTGAGGTTGAGGTGCCTGCTTGCTGTGGCAAGTCACCATCTTTCCTGGGGTGACCTGGCGGGGGCGGGCAGAGCTGCTCTTGGCCCAGGAGGGGACTAGGTAGAGACACAGTGGGACAGAGGAGATGACCTTGGAAGAACTGCAAGAGAGATGGCTGCCCCCCAGCCGGAGCCCCCTCCGTTCCCCCCTCTAGGGCCTGAGGTCCCCATGTCTTTGGGGTCACTTCCCCTTTGCAGCCCCTCCTTCCAGGACTCTCTTTGTGCTTCCTTCAGTCGTGTATTAGTGTTGAACCTGTATGAGGGGAAGTGGTAGTAGGGGCTGGGAGAGACTTCGGGGCCAAGAGGGTAAAGTGGAGGGTCTGGGTGGCCCGTGAGGACCTGCCTCTACAGACAAGCGACAGGCCGAAGGTGGCCTTGGCCTTTGCTCCCCTCCTGTGTGACTTTCCTTCTGGAAGTTTGTCCGAGTTGCGTTCCTTCTCTTGGATGCCTTTCTTCCTGAGGATCCCAAAGTGTTTCTACAGCCCCTGAGTCCAGGGAAGGCAGAACGGAAGGAGGAAGTGCAGGGGTGGTTCAGCAGCTGGGGCAAGAGGCACCTCGTGACTCCCAGGTGACACCTTTTAGAATCCAGCTCCTCACCTGAGGCCTCTTCCTCGCTCTTGGATATTTAGTGGGTTTTCTGGTTTGGTTTGGTTTGGTTTGGTTTGGTTTGGTTTGGTTTGGTTTGGGGGCTACATCCAGCAGAGTTGGGAATGGGGAGCCATTCCCGGTGATGTCAGGGAACCATGCGGGGTGCCCGGGCTCGAACCTGGACCTATCACAGACGGAGCATGTGCTGGGCCACTGAGCCATCTCTCCGGCCCCTTCAATCCTGCACCCTTTGGGAAGTCTGGAATGGGGGAGAGGCAGGACAGAGCCATTGCTGCAGGTGTTCCCCCCCACCCCGAGGGTCTGTGTCTATCTGTGCTGTGCACATGTGGGGCAGGGGCAGAGAAGGCGCTTCCTGTCCCACTCCCCTGTCTCCCCCGAGGGGGCCTTTGCGCCTCTAAGGGATTCCTGCCCCAAATTGAAAATAGCCCTTTTCTTCTCTTACAGCCAAACTTCTCATAGCTTCTCTGGACTGATACGGTTCCCCTAAGATGTGAATGGTCAAATGATTCCACTCTAGAGAAATTCCCTTAAAGCTGATTTGCTTGACCAAAGGAATTCTGGGAGAGTCCAGCTCTGGGCAGTGTAGCGTGGGGTCAGAAGCCGGCTGTTTCTGCTAAGAGTGCAGGCTTCTCAGGACCCCCTTGAGTTACTCCCCCACCTCCCCGCCTTGTATGTGTTCTAAATGCCCAGTGGGAGCCCGGTGGATTGATAGGACAGATTTTGCAGACATGGAGAACTGTAATGAGGGCATTTCCCAGCACTGGCACCAGATAGGAGAGGCGCTCATTGACCCTCCTTGAGGCTCCCATTCAGGTCTCTGCCGGTGGGACCCTGGCTCCCAGGAAGCCTGAGTATGGCTTAGAGGCAGGTTTGTCCTCACCTCCCACAGCTTTTTGCTTCTCCTCAATCCAAATTCACAAGCATGAACTTAAATTTCTCATGTCACTCTCTTTAAGAAGCCGCATTAAATATAGGGACCAGAGAGATAGCAAAGCAGGTAGGGGTATTTGCCTTGAATGTAGCCAACCCAGGTTTGATCCTCGGCATCCTATATGGTCCCCCAAGCTCCGTCAGGCATAATTTCTGAGCACAGAGAAATAACCCTGAGCACTGCTGGGTGTGGCCCCAAAGTGAATAATTAAATAAAATAAATTTTAAAAAGTTAATAAAACTTGAAACCAATGAGAAGACAAATGGCCTTTGGAAAACACTTCACAGACAACCTAAATCTCAAACCTCAGTTTGATTTCCTTCTTACCAGTTCCTTCTCCTTGCTCTCCTGCTGGCTCCCACAGAAACCGTGTTTTATTCCGACACCCGCTAGGCTGCAGAGGCCTCCCCCATGGCCACTTGCTGCCTTTCAGGGCACTGGGACTGGTGGCCGTGGGGAGTGGCCTTGGCACCTCTTGCTAGAGGCAGCACTGGAACCCTCGCATCCATTTCATTGTGGCCCTGATCTCCACCCTGGGAAAACAGTGACAAAAACATGTGACTCCCCCTTTGTCATACATTTAAGCTCTTTCCTCTGGTTCTGTCTGATGCAGCAGCCTCTCCCATTGCTGCGGCTGCTTTGGGAGAACTGGCCGTTGACTGTCCCGGGTGCCTTCGTCTCAGTTTCCCTTTAGGCTTATAATTCCAGGGCATCTGCCCAGTGGATGTGAAATAGAACAGGATCCTGGCCAAACACACTTCGTCAAGTTTAGAGAGCCTCAGAAAGTGGAGGTGAGTGTTTACATGGCCAGAGAGTATGATGGTGACCTAAGCAGTCTCCTCCCCAGGAGAGACTGAGATGGTGGGCGTCTAGGCCTCAGCCTGGGAGAACATTTCCTGTCTCCAAGCCCCCCAGAGCCTGGCAGTACCCAGGACCTTTCATCCCCTTGTCTGTGACATTGGGGTAGCAAGGCCATCCAAATCAGCTTCTCCTGAGGACCCATGGAGCAGCCCTGCTTTGTGCATGAGGCAGAAACTGGAGAGTGGTTTGCACGCGACCTGGGAGCTGCAGTTTGGGTCAGTTCAGCTGCTTGAGTCGTGGACATGCGAAAGGTCGGCAGGAAACACTGTGTGACCCCAGATACCCCTTCTGTTCTGGCTGTGGAGTCCCCACTGCCCTATGCCTATTCCCTGTCCCTTTCTGAAGAGTAGAAATACATGATTTCTTTAAATAAGTGACTTCTGATTCCTCACCAGAAATACAACCCACACAGGTAGAAGAAGAATTAGAAAAGTCTGTGTCATGCCTCCGCCTCAGACTCTCAAACATCTGAGCAACAGGGAGAGTGCTCCTGGGGGCAACCGCAGCACGGGAAGAAGTCTGAAAGGGTCGGGGCTGGTGTTCTTCCCTAAACTGACCCAAGAGGCAGATCAGCCCTGTAGGGCCTTCCCTGGCTCTGGGCCAGGCCTCTGGACTTTTCTGGGCCCCCAGAGAAACTTTCCAGTTGCTGTCCCTGTCCCCATGTCTCCCTGGAGCCACCGGAGCAGCTCTAAGAAGTGAGGCCACGTCTCCTGGGCGCCCTTGGGGAAGGACTAAGCCTGAGTTGTTAATCTGAGTGCCGAGGTCCAAAGTGGTGGCTTGTCAGTGCAGACCTCACCTGCATCTCTGGACCCTGCAGGGAGTGGTCAAAACAAGACATCTCCCTACATCACAGGGGACACAGATGGGCAGTGCGAGCCCTTTCATCCCAAGAACCCTAGACATCTCATAAACATTCCCCTTATCCCAAACCCTCCCGAGGCTTAATGGCAGAAGGATGGCCATGGTGGGGTGTGGGCAGCTGGAAGTGGGCAGGCTCTGAGGCTGGAAGGCCACGTGCCATGGTCATCTTTAGCACCAACCAGACCTAAACTGGCCTAAGAACTGGATCAGTTCTGCAGGACCTTCCCTGGCTGCGGGCCAGGCCTCTGGGGCTTTCTGGGCCCTCAGAGAAACCTTCCAGTTTTTGATGACCAGGTTTTTTTTTTCATTCCGGGCCCTTAATCACCATCCCTCTTGGAACGCCTCCCCCATAACTTGATTCAGACCACCCAAGTTGCAAATTCCAAACACTGGAATGTTTCTGCATCCCTTGGGCCTTCGCCTGGCCAAGAGTATGTGTGCCCTGGTGGGCACGTAGTTCCTCGTGATGTATCCAATAGGTGGTGTATTTATACCTGAGTGCAGAATTAGTGCCTGGGGCAGTTTTCTGTATTTGAACTTATTGACTCAAAATTAGTTTTATTTTAAAGAAGGGGGAAAGGGGGGTGGGGTGGGGGAGTGTATGAAGAAAGACTCTTAGCAAGATCATTCTTAGGACTGTTAGTTGTGATTTCCCCATGAGCCTTCATGATGCCCTTTCCAAATAAATGTTAATGATGTCACCACATGGTTGTCGATTTGATTTCTTTAAAGTAAATGGTTTTTAGAGATGTCAACAGAATCTGAAAATACCAACATTAATGGCTGACATTTAGCCACCCCCACCCGCCATTACTTTACTTGCCTCAGAAGGAAGATGGTTGGGAAAGACTGCGCCTGGGCTGTAAACACGGGCCCACGACTCCCAGCATGGGAGCGTCCTCAGGTGGGAAGGCTCCGGTGGTGTCATCAGAGAATCTAGACCCACGTCACCGGGACTCTCATCAGGGCTCCCAGGCTGATTCCTGTTGAGTGTTGAACTTCCTGAACGTCTGTGTGTGTGTGTGTGTGTGTGTGTGTGTGTGTGTGTGTGTGTGTGTTGGGGAGGGGGGGTTGTCTATGTATAAGTGGCCATAGATTGTTAGCCATGAGTCTGTGAGTATCTGGAGAAGGGTGTGATTTGCCAAGCCATAGCCCCAGTATTGCAGAGACACCTTCCCGGAGCCCTGAACACCAAGCCCGGGGGAGGCTGCAGCCACCTGCTTGCCATGACGCAGGGAGCAAGCAGAAACCCTGCAGTGGGCAGCCGGGTGCAAGAGGCTGCCAGCCGCACCCCCAGAAGCGGCTCAGTTGGAGAGAACGGGGAAGAAGGAGAGTGAGTGAAAGGTGGGGAGGCACCTGCTAAGGCGAAGCCGGGGTGGGGGGAGGCGGTGAAACGGATGGACAAGGATGGACAAGGCCACTCGGGATTGGATGAGATGCGTTTTATTGTCCCTGCTGACAGGAGGGCAGAGGCAGGTGCACGCGCGCGGGTGTGGGGGGCGGGGGGTTGCCGTGGGGCCTCGCGGCCTGGGGGGGCGCATGGGGGGGGGCCTCACTGGCCCTTCTTGTGCGCGTTCTTGATGATGGCATTCCTGAACAGCGTCACCAGGGGCGTCTGGCTCTTCTCGGACGTCATGAAGCCGCCGTAGCGCTTGTCCTTGGGCGGGCTGCCCCAGCGGAAGTGCTCCATCCTGTAGGGCGTCCCGTCCTTCTTGGCGGCGGCCAGCTGGGCCAGCTGGGCCAGCAGGCCGGGCTCGGGGCCGTCGTCGGGGCCGTCGGGGCCGTCCCGGGCGGGCTCGGGCGCGGCCGCCGCCGCCGCCTCCAGGAGGTCCCTCCGGAACTCGCCCGGGAAGGCCTCGGCCGAGTCGTCGTCGTCGGCGCCGCCGCTGGGGTAGACCTTCACGGGCCGCCGCTTCTTGCCCACCGGCTTGCCCCAGCGGAAGTGCTCCATGGAGTAGGAGCGCTTGCCCGGCCGCGGGGCCCCCCACGCCGCCGCCGCCGCGTCCTCATCGCCCCCCGCGGCCGGCGGCTCCTCCCGCCTCGCGCTGCCCACGCCGCCGCCGCTGCCGTTCCGGTGGCCGAAGCGCTCCCAGCGGAAGTGGCCCATGACGTACTTCCGGGCGTCCTCGGCCAGCGGCTGCTCGTCGCCGTTGCCGGGGAACACGGGCGTCTCGGCCGTCAGGTCCAGGTCGGCCTGGCAGGCGCGGAGGCAGGCCTAGCGGGGAGAGGCACCGTGACGACGTCGTCGGGCCGCGCCCCCGCAGCCCCCCACCCCAACGCCCCCCGCGGGGAGACCCAGGCCCGCGTCCAACGTCCAACCCCTGCCGCCCACCCCACCACGTGGGAGACTTGCTGGGCTCTTCCCCCAGCTGAAGTCACTGGCTGGGCCAGGACCGCAAATGCCCCCCATCCTCTTGGTACGCACTGAGCTCCTGATCTGGGGGTTGCAAGCGCCTTCCCCTGTGTACTTAGCTCTGGACTCTTTGGCAGGCCAAGACCTTATAAGCCCTGGTGTACCTGCCAGGGCGGAATCGGCAGGTGGCAGGTGTTGGCGTTTGCGGGGAACTGACCAATAAGAATGGTTCCGTTGAGTTTGGGCGGGACTTTCAACTCCAGTGTAGAAGGAAGTGGGACTCCAAGATGATTCGAGAGTTATGAGGGTGTATGCTTTGCAGGCAGGTGGCCGGGGTTCCATCCCTGGCACCTCATGGTTCCCGAGCACCTCTAGAGGGGCCCCCGAGCACCACAAACACACACCCTGCAGCCCTAACGGTGGCCCTGCCCTCATGTCCCTGCGAGCCTTCCCTGTCCCATCTGCCCCTTCCCTGCTGTACGGTCAAGTCTTCTGATCTCTCTCCTCTGCTATTCCTTTCCCCTCTCTGACTTCCTTCCCTGTCACCTGCTCCTGACTGGAAGAAGGGGAGAAACAGGGTTGTTTCCAGTGCAGGGGTGGTGGGGTGTAGGTCTGTGCTGACTGGACCCAGACACTGCCCCTGTGGCACTCATCACCCAAGGGTTTGGAAAATGCCCCTCTGACTGCAACACTCCGCAGGGGAGGCTGCACGGGAGGGAGATCCACTCAGTGGCTGGCTCTGTCTGAACACACAACCTT
The DNA here is from genome assembly GCF_029834395.1 of Sorex fumeus. Taxonomy (NCBI): domain Eukaryota; kingdom Metazoa; phylum Chordata; class Mammalia; order Eulipotyphla; family Soricidae; genus Sorex; species Sorex fumeus. Next base: position 12,146,530 of record NW_026606063.1, on the reverse strand, counting down.
CCCAGGTTCTTAGTTTCTATGTTATATTCCCCAAGGATAGAAAATGAGACGGTGCTTAGCTGCCAAGAAAGCCTCTGTCCACCTGCACACAGCTGCACAACTGACATGCAGGAAGCAGCACCATGTCTTAGTCCTTGGAATGGATACACACACACACCCCAATGGTGATTTAAGGAGCGCTCCCCTTTGCATGCTCTGGAAAGGCTGCAGATGGTCAGTACTGGAGGATTATGGGATCGGGGATTTCCCATCTTTCCTTAGAAATGATTTGTGATCCCACTTACCTGACTTTGTAACTGGTAGAAGTTGGCAAGGGGAGAAAATGCAGTGACAATCACAGAGACCTGAGATTACTTAAACAGGAATCCTTTGGGACTGGGGACATGGTTCAGGGTGGCGCTCGTGGCTCACATAAGTCCTGGGTTGGATCCCCAACCCCACAGTAACATACTCCCTCAATTGAATAATAAATTAAAAGAAAAATACTTGAAAGGATAACGGGGTAGTGTAAAAGACTGGAAATGTAGGCTCCCTTGAGGGGCAGTGCAGTTATTAACCTGGCTATTATTTTAATAGTATATTATTTTAAATATTATTTTAATATTTAGTTAAAATGGAGCAGGGGCTTCATCCAAGAAAATGGGGCAGAAAGTTCAGAGGATCAAAGTGTGGACGAGCGCCATCTTCCTGAACTGGCTCCCTTCCCTCCTCAGTTCAACTGTGACTTAGCCCAAGAGGCCTGCTTCTACCTAACAACTGGCAAAGAACTGCATTTCCCTGTGCACCCTGCTGCAGCCCCCAAGCCCCAGGGCCCTCCGTGGCCCACGTACCAGCAGGTCACTCTCCGTGGTCAGGTCCTGGCAGCGGCCACTCTCCAGGCACCAGCCACGCACTTCCACGGAGGCGTGCAGCAGCAAGACCAGCAGCAGGGCCCCCGGGTGGCCACGGCACGGTCTCGGCATCTTCCAGGCAGGCGGAGGCTCTGCAGAAGGCAAACAAGATTGGGGGGACCCCTGTAGGAGCAGAACAATGTTGGCCACTCACCAGGAAGGGCCTGCAGCCAACAGTAACAAGACTCGCTGGTGGCGCCCAGGGCTCTTTGAGGACAGGAGCCGGTCCGGGAGATGGTTGATGTTGGCGTCCATGGAGGGAGGCAGGGGAGTGGGACCTGGGTGGCCTCCATGCAAGTTTTCCTTTATCTCCTATTAAAGACAGATAGCCCCTCCCAAAGGCAATTGGAGTTGGAAGCTGTTTTAGGGATCCTTTGTTCCAGTCCTTGTCCTAGAGGAGGGGAAACTGAGGCCCTGTGAATGGCAGAGGGCTGTGGTCAGGAGCCAACCGAGTAACCGGGGAGAGAGACAATTTGCTCGGTGAGGTCTGTTCTCCACCAGGAAAGAGCTTCCTGCTGGTTCACAGACAAAGCCCCTGACCAATACAGCCAATCCCACTGAGGCCATCACGGTTTCCCTGAGGACCTTCCAGAGATCCACTCTGAAAGCAGATCCTGTTTCTTTCCAAGGGGCTCATCTCCCCATCACATGACAGGCCTCTTCTCAGAGCCTCTCGAAGTCTGAGAGGGCTGGAATGTGCAGTCACTGTGCGGGCTTAAAGGAAGGAGGGGGACAACTGTACGCAGGAGGTCAGGCCCCTCCTGGGGGCATGTGCCGGACTGCAGTGGTCAGGAGCAGTGGGGAGGGGAGGCCCCGGCACCAAGGCCCTCAGCACTCTGCCCTGCCTCTTCCCTTCCTCAGCTCGGTCTCCCTTAAAATGACACCAATCCTGACATCAGCTCACCTCTAATCCAGCACTCACTGGGGACCTGAGAAGATCTTCTCAAACCTGCTGTTAGGAAAAAAATCTAAGTCGTGGAGAAAAGCAATTCACATGAAGGTGGATGAGAGATGTCCTAACAGACAGTTCCTATTTAAAAAAAAAAATAGATTGCCGAAAGGAATCCCTTAGACACGGAGATGTCGGTCAAGTCCTTTTGATTTATTTTTTCCAAGTCCTTTTTTTTTCTTTTTGGGTCACACCCAGCGATGCACAGGGGTCACTCCTGGCTCTGCACTCAGGAATTACCCCTGGCGGTGCTCAGGGGACCATATGGGATGCTGGGAATCAAACCCGGGTCCACCGGGTGCAAGGTAAACGCCCTTACCGCTGTGCTATTGCTCCAGCCCCTCAAGTCCTTTTAATAGGGAAGACTTTGAAACTGAAAGATCTGCCTGGTGCTCACTTTCTACTCCAGAAAGTCACTTCCTTCTCTCCACCCCGCCCCACACCTTTGGTCCTGAGCTGCCCGCTAGAACTCCTTCCCACAGGTTGCGAGTGCGCCTGCGAGTATGCACAGCCGCCGTTAGATGGCGCTGGCGGCCAGTGCGCCGGTGCGTCTGCGTCTCCCGCGGACGGCCCTGCTCAGGTGGCCTTGGGATGCTGCAATTCGGATATGAAGCCTGACGTGGTAAACCAGTAAAGGTAGATGAAAATTCTGAGGCCACACAGCCCATGTGGTTCAGAAAAATTTCCCAGATTTACAAAAGCAGAAAACCACGAACCAGAAAACAGAGAAACGAAAACATCCCGCTCTGACTGTCCCTAGGTTCTCTTCAAAGCTGGTCATTCCACAATGACTTCCATCTGCTAAGAGAACTACTCCCTGCTTTCAGGACCTCGGGATACCCCAAAACCCTGCCACTTCCTCTCCTCCTGCCCAGATTCTGTGAGGCTGAGCCGGGAACATTCTCAACCCCCTCTTCATTCTGTTGGGGCAGGGGGAGAGTGAATTCCCTGAAAGCAACTCCTTTTCTTCTGGCTTAAATATATTTTTTAATTTTCTGTTACCTGCATCTTTTTCTTTTCCTTTGGCAACAAAGTGAAGACAGAAAGAACTGTGCTCCTTGTAAGTGACAAGAGGGTCATAATCCAATCATCAAAAGTCATGACTAGAAATGCACGCCTTGTTCATCTGGACACTGACTTTATATCGGGGTTATACCCATTTTCATTTCCCAGGTGAACCCCTGGGGGCCAGGCAGGACATCCTGCTACTCTCCCATCATACACTGGTCTTACCTGTCTATAAAATTTTGTTCTCACACCAGGTTGCACCTGTATCAAACCCTAAAACAAAAGTGGCAAAGGCATTCTCGGTCATTAAATATCTATTATCCTTTTCGTTTGCATTTGGGGATCGCTTGGGGGACCATGAGTTGCCAGGGATTGAGCCTAGGCCTGCCAGGAACTGAGGATTTTCTCCTGGACCTAAGAGATGATACCTGTCTCTCTGTTCCATAACCCTTGCTTGATTTTAACCACAGCCCCCCACCCCCGTCTCTCTGCTTGGCCCCTGTGTGGGTCAGGCCCCCCTTTGTAGACCAGAAATTGAGGGGTGCGACTGTCCTGAAGACTACCCCCCAACCCTTCACGGAACCCCCCCCCCCCCCCAACAGGGGCCTCCCTCAACTCAGCGGCGTTTGGGTCGCGGACGGTCGGGGCGGCGGGCGAGCACGGTGGTTCAGAACCGCGGACAGCTCCCTGCCCGCCTCCTCTCTAACTGGGTCCGGGGGCCAGAGGACCGACCCACAGACCCGTGTGTGCGCCGAGGCGGGCTGCGGAAGCGAGGGTACGGGCTCGCAAGCTCCCCCAAACTCTGAAATGCAAGGAACGGGTTGCAACTTCCAGCCTTTTCCCCGCCTGCCGCGTCCCAGCGTTAATTTGCGCTGGAGCCGACGGAATCCTGGAAGAAATGACACCCGCCCAGAAAATTGGGAGAAAGAAAGCGGGGAGCAGAGACCCGACTCCCTCCCCCGAGACCTGCCCAGAGAGCGGGAAGAAGAGTCTTAGGGATCCTGCAGCCTCCCAGCCTCTTTTTCCACCTCGGACCCCCGATTGTCCCTTTCCGCCCCCACGGAGTTCCCGGGAGCCGCAGCTCCAGCCCCTGCAAGGCGCCCCCTGCCCCAGCCATCGGCCCCCACGCGGCTCCCCGCGGCCCTCGCATGCCGCGCTCGCTCCGGGCAGAAAGTTTCGGGAACTCGGGACCGAACCCGGGAGTCCGGGACCAGAGCCAGGCCCTTACCTGTCGGGGCGACGCTCCGGTGGGCGCGTGACTCCAGCCCCTGCTCCCCCGCCTGGCCAGAGGTGGCTCGCGGGGTCCTTTTATACCCGCCTGGCAGGCGGGCGGGGCGCTTCCTGGCAGCGCAACCGGCGCGCATGGGAGAAGGGGGGCCGTGGGGCGCGGGGGCGCGGGAGGGGGGTTTCTAGGTAGGGCTCAGCGCGAGGACACTGCAGCCCGGAAGGGGTCGGAGCCACCGTGACCCCGGGCCGGGAATTAACACGGCGCTGCCGAGGGCGCACCTGGCCTGCTCAGGAAGGAACTTAATTAAGGATGGGTTGGCCAGGGCGCCCGCGGGCTTAGCACCCCAGTGTGGGTCGGTGCAGAGGCGAGGGCGAAGCTACCTGTGTGCGTGAGCGCTGACACCTGCCTCATGTGGGGTGGGGGGGATATCACTCCGGGGTGGGGGTGGGGAGCGGGCACCCGCTTCCCCATCCCCGACTTCAGGAAACCCAGCCAGGTGCTGCTGTGGGGTCCTGGGGTGATAGCCTTAATGCATGGAGGGGGTCAAGAGTCGCTCACCTGAGGCTCAGAGCAGGTTGCTACCGACTTGTTTCATCTCAAGGCTAAGAGGAAGCTGAGGGCAGGGGAAGAAACTGTCCTGGGTGCTGAACTGAGGTGCTGACAGGGTGTTGGTTGGGGTGCTCCAGGTCCCTCCGGTGATCGCTACCTGCTGGCTGCCCTCTGGGCCTGAGGGGTCCAGCACTCAAACCCCAGACAGCAGAGAACCTGGCTTAGCCCAGTAAAGAACCAGAAGCCAGAGGAGGCGAGGGTGTGGAGCTTGTCCTGGGCCTGGGCAGAAAAGAGGCCCAGAACACTGCAGGGCATGGGCAGGAAGTCCTGGGTTTGATCCCCAGCAAGGAGTGAGCACCTGGAAGGGAGTATCTGAGTATGGCCTCCAAACAAACAAAAACAAATTTCAGACCTGGAGGGATAATACAGTGGGTGGATGGGGGGGGGCGTTTGCCCTGCACTTAACGAACCAGTTTTGATCCCCCGCATCCTATATGGTTCCCAAGGACCACCAGGAGTGATTCCTGAGTACAGAGCCCAGAGTCACCCCTGAGCATCACTGGGTGTGACCTCGATAATATTTTTTTTTTAGTGCTTGTTTCGTCTCCCCACTGTAGATGAGTTCTGTTCCTTTAAGACTCCACTTCTCCCTTGAGAGTTTCTGGTTGATGATTGGTGTTTCTGTTCGACAACCTTTTCCTTTCAGAGCAGAGGAGAGAACCAAACTCCTTAAGAGAAAACACAGGGACGGGTCACCCAGCTGTGGGTTCTCTCTAGGGCCATCTCCCACCTGTCTCTTTGGCACCCAGATATTTTTGTCAGATGAACCACCACAGCCCCAGAACCGTTCCCTCACACCTCCATCCCATCCCATTGCGCCTTGCCCAAGGACAATATCCTTCCTCCCTCCAGACACCCGGGAAAGTTGGTCTCTTGAATTTTTTAAAAAATTTTTATTAGTGAAACACCATGAGGTACAGTTGTAGACTTACAAATTTTTGTGCTTGGGTCTCAGTTATACAATGATTGAGTATCTCTCCATCTCTCCACCAGTGCCCATTCTCCACCACCACTGATCCCAGTATCCCCTCCCACCCTCCCCTCCCACCCCCATCCCAACCTGCCTCTGTGGCAGGGCATTCCCTTTTGTTCTCTCTCTCCTTTTGGGTGCTGTGGTTTGTAAAAGAGGCATTGGGTGGGGAGACTAACACCCAAGAATAGCCGAGATAAGGACCAGGAGGTTTACTCTATGTCTTGGAGGCCAGCCGCACAGGCTAGGGGGAAAGGCAGCTCAGATACAGAAAGGAGCACCAAATAAAGGGTGTTGGGAGGATCCTCCCAGGATGGGAGATGCATGCTGAAAGTCAACTATAGACTGAACATGATTCCCTTGCATTTTAGCTCATCCACAGTCACCTGCTCCCTGAAGCCCACCCGCCCTACTCCCACCGCACCCCCACTTGTTCCACCAGGGGTACAAAATGTGACTCTCCGCTGCAGAGCCCACTTCCTGTTCAGCAGCTGGTCGCCAGAACAAATTTCACTTTTATCTTCCATCTAACCTCTTCCCCCCCCCCCACTCCTGCCCCTAGGGCTTGGAAGCCCTTGCACTTAAATGGTGGTTTTTATCTTCTTTTCTCTTTGCATTATCTTCATAATTTCAAGAGGTTCCTGGCGTAGCTAGCAGGAAATCCAGAGCGGGAAGAGTTCAGACTGACCCAGCTTGGTCTCCGCTCCTTTGTCTGCTTGTTTCTTCATCTCATGGCAAAGCCCACTCCAGCCACTGTGGATGGAAAGGTCATTGCAGCACAGTTAGGATCACTGGGAACGTTTGGGACACCTGGGGTCAAGGCTGGGGGTAGCTCCAGGGCGGAATTGGGGTTCGGGTTGGGTCCCGGGGCAAGAGAGCCCAGTCGCTTCTGGGAAGAGGCGGCAACTGGGTTCTGCCCTGAGCCACCTTTTCTCTAAGATGAACTGGTTATTATTCCCACCCACCACCCGTGCTCCCCCAAATTGACATGAGCACCACACTGCTCTCTCACTCGCTCTTCTCTTCTTTTGGGGAGAAGGGAGGGTGGGTAGTGTTCAGGTTTATTCCTGGCTCTGTGCTCAGAGATTACTCCTGGCAGTGTTCAGAGGATCATATGAGGTGCCAAGGATTGAACCCAGCTCAGCCACCTGCAAGGCAGGCGCCCTCCCCCCTGTGCTCTCTCTGGCCCACTCTCCGCTTTGAAAACACGCAGCTTCCTCTGATCATCTCAGATATCCTCATTCTTTCCCTTCTGTTTGAGAACATGGTAGAAACGCTTGCTGATTCCTCTATGTTCAACCCATTATGTGTCTTGGATTGAGTTCAGTTGGATTATAATGGGGCTCCTTGACACTGCACTGGGGTCAGTCCCTAATTTCTTTCAAGATTTTTTTACAGTCAAGCCAAGGACAGGAGGTAAGGTATTTCCTTCGCATGCAGCCAGACAGGATCAACACCTGGCACTGCATAGCGTCTCCCAAACACTTCCAGGAGGGACCCCTGGATCAGATCCAAGAATAATAGGCCTTGAGCATAGCTGGTGTGGTGTGTCCGCATGCATGCATGCATGCTCAAGTGCGCGCGCACGCGCACACATACACACACACACACACACAGGCACTCGCCAAGTTTACTCTCCTTCAGTTATAATGCTCTCAGGCACCTTAAATCACATTCTTAGCCGAAGCCACAAGTTATGGTTGTGGTGCTAACATCTGAGCTTATGGGAATCTCGTTTGGCCCTGATACTGACACATCCTTTTTGGGGTGGAGGCAAACCACTGATGCTCAGGACTTACTCCTGACTCTGTGCTCAGAGATCTCTCCTAGCATGAAGACATATCCTGTGTACAGAGTCATCCCCCATGAAGGGAGACCCCCAGACTCCTGCAAGCAGAGTGCCATGACCAGCAGGTGCTGCTAGTAGAACCAGGACACAGGGCCACCACAGCACCAAGGCCACCATCAGCCATCAGTCTAATACTGGGATTTTCTATGCCTTGAAACAGACTTTCAGTTTGATTTCCTTATGGCCATTCTTTCTTTGATCTCAGCTCTCATTAAGCTACTTTTTTGTTTGCTTGGTTGGGGGGGTCACACTCTATGGTACTCAGGGCTTACCCTTGGCTCTGAGCTCAGGGATTGCTCCCGATAGCTCAGGGGACCGTATGGGATGCCGGGTTGGCCATGCAAACCTAGGTTGGCCACATGCAAGGCAAGTGCCCTGCCTGATGTACTATTGCCCAACCCCTCATTAAGCTACTTAATTAATGGCATTGATTCCTGTTTATGTGCACTTTAAAAGAATATGTATTCTGTGGTTGACCCAATAGTCTCTATTTTTCATATACCCAGAGCCACTCTGATTATTTATAATCTTTTCTATGTTACAGAGAAAATGTCTTTCAGAGCTCCCTATTATTTGTGGGTGTATCTGGTTCTCCCTTTGGTCTTCTTAAAAACAACTCTTTCCAGAAATCTAACTGTGAATGTGGGGCAGTGATCATAGATAATTTCTGATTGAGGACAAAGAGAGTGCAGAGATGCTAGAGTCGTTAAAGGTGGCAAGGGACAGGATTTGGGAAATACTCCAAGTCTTAGGTAGAAGGAAGTTCAGGGGCCAGAGAGACAGTACAGGGGTTAAGGCATTTGCCTTACATCAGGGTTTGAATCCCTGGCACCACATATGGTCTCTGAGCACCACAGAGGTCGCTCCTGAGCACAGAGCCAGGATTCATCCCCGAGCACCATGAGGTGTGACCTCCTCCCCACCCCACCCCAGAAGAAAGAACTTTTAACGAAAAGTAGAAGCAAGATGGGACCAGAGGAAGAATGTGACCTTCAACAATGTGACCCCTGCCTTGTCACTGCGGAGCCACTGTAGAACTCTGAGTGGCCTCCAATAGTCCTGTCTGTGAAATGAGGGCGGAGAGGTGGCCCCAACCCTCAGGGCTGTCGGAGAGGAGAAATAAGGTGAAACAAGTGCTCTTAGGTAAGCCTGGCCTCGCCTTAGCTCTGTCCAGTGCTTGTCCTGACCATGGAGGTGCTGGGCCCTGAGAGGGAGGGAAGAAGGGAGAGAGGAAGGAAAGAAGGAAAGGAGGGAGGGAGGGAGGGAGGGAGGGAGGGAGGGAGGGAGGGAGGGAGGAAGGGAGGGAGGAAGGGAGGAAGGAAGGAAGGAAGGAAGGAAGGAAGGAAGGAAGGAAGGAAGGAAGGAGAAAAGGGAGTTAGGGAAAAGGAAAGGAAAGGAAAGGAAAGGAAAGGAAAGGAAAGGAAAGGAAAGGAAAGGAAAGGAAAGGAAAGGAAAGGAAAGGAAAGGAGGAAGAAAGTAAAGGAGAAACAGGAGAGAGGAAAGGAGAGCAGGAAGGAGAGGGAGGGCGGAACCGACAGACAGAAACAGGTGCCAACAGGAGGAGGGCTTTGCCCAGAGGGCCCCCCCCCTTCCTCTGGAGACCTTCTGCGTGCGTTTTTGGGGCGGGTCCGGCACTCCACACCTGGCCGCCCTCGTCATCCTAGCTGCCCACCTGGCAGGGTTTAACTGGAACCGCACTAGCACCCGGGTGCGAGAGCACCGGGCCACCGGCCGACAGGTGCAAGGGTGCCCGCGGGGGGGCGGGGGGGCGGGGGGGCGAGGGGAGGCGGAGGGGGTGACTGCCGGCCCCTTGCTCTGGGCCCAGGCAGCTTCCTGGGGCGGATCTGGGGAGCTGCCCTGCACCCCTGAGCTTGGGAGGGGAGACAGCTGCGTGGGGGACCGTCTCGCCCGGCCCCTTCTTCCGTGCCCACGCCTGCACAGGGGTGGGAGGAGAGGGGCCATACAGCCCAGGAACTACAGGGGGCCTCGGGCTTCCCGTGATCCTGCCTAGGTTCTCCCCGCCCCCCGCCCGAGAGAGGCTGGCAGGCAGGCTGGAGCGACGCTTCAGGTGTGGGAGGCCGGGCTGGAGCCGCGGCACCCCCCGCTGTGACCCCACGGAGGCCCTGAGCACAGTCAGGGGGCGCCACAGGCAGAGAGGAGCCCCCCAGCTCGGGGTGGGACAGAGAGCCAAGAAGCGGGGCGGGAAAGGAAGGGGCACCGAGGCCGGGGCGCCGGGGCGCTCGTCCATGGGGGACAGTCTGCTCGGCCCCGCCGTGACGGGGCGTCCCTGACCCGGCGTGAGGAGGAGCCCCTGACTCTAAGCCTTGAGGGGGAGTCCCCGACCCCGCCGTGAGGGGGAGTCCCTGACCCTGCGCCCTGAGGGAAAGTACCTGATCCCGCGCCAGAGCCTTGAGGGGGCGTCTCGGACCCTCGCTGTGAGGGGAGTACCCCACCCCGACCTAAGGGGGAGTACCTGACTACGAAGTGAGGGGGAGTCCCCCACCCGCCCACCCCGACGTGAGGGGGAGTACCTGACTCTGAGCCGCGAGGGGGAGTCCCCGACCCGCCGACCCTGTCGTGAGGGGGAGTATCTGACCCTGCGCCTTGAGGAAAAGTACCTGATCCCGCGCCAGAGCCTTGAGGGGGCGTCCTGGACCCTCGCTGTGAGGGGAGGACCCCACCCCGACCCAAGGGGGAGTACCTGACTACGCAGTGAGGGGGAGTCCCGCACCCGCCGACCCCGACGTGAGGGGGATTACCTGACCCTGCGTGGTGAGGGGGAGTACCTGCCCCTGCCCCTGCCCCTTGAGGGAAAGTACCTGATCCCACCCCGGCGCCGTCAGGGGGCGTTCCGGATCCGCGCTGTGAGGGGGAGTCCCCCACCCCGACGTAAGGGGGAGTACCTGACTGCGCAGTGAGGGGGAGTCCCCCACCCGCCGACCCCGACGTGAGGGGGAGTACCTGACCCTGCGCCCTGAGGGAAAGTACCTGATCCCACCCCAGCGCCGTGACCTGACGTGAAGGGGGAGTCCCCGACCCCTCCGACCCCGCTGTGAGGGAGAATCCCTGACCCCTGGATCCCGGCTGTACACGGACCATCCCCCCCATTCCCGCGCTGTGAGGGAGAGTACCTGACCCTACGCCGTGAGGGGGAGTCCCCGGCTCCCGCTCTGTGAGTGGGAGTACCAGGCCGGGAGGGGTTGCACCCCGTGCACAGCCCGGGAAGGACCCCGCGCTCATTCATTCTCTGGGCATTCGCCTGCTCCGGGCTCCCGCAGGGTCGTTAGCTCTGAGGGACACAACAACGGTGCAGCAAATAGTTCTAAATTGTGCTCAGAACAATGAAGGGATCCCGGAGTGATGGTACCGGGTAGGGCATTTGCCTTGTACACAGCCAACCTGATTTGATCCTGGCACCCCTGTATGGTCCCCTCGCACCCCAGAAGTGATTGATTCCCTGAGCACTGCTAGGTGTGACCCCGAAACAAAACAAGCAATAAAACAATGAAGAAAACCGGTGGGGCGGATTAGAAACATCCTAGCAGGGATAGGGGGATGGGACACAGGAGTGAAGGCACTTGCTTTGCTCCAAGCCCACCTGGCTTCCGGTCCTGGCACCACATATGGTCCCCCAAGCCCCACAGGGCCAAGAGTAAGTCCTGAGCACAGCTGGGTGGACCCCCAAAAAATCAGGGAGAGAGCTTTTACCTGACACGGAAATTATTTCCTTTCTGGGCATCACCAACCCCAAGATCATGAAGGAAAAATTTTAACTCAAAAGGTAGTACGCCTGGGGCTGGAGCGATAGCACAGCGGGTAGGGCATTTGCCTTGCATGCAGGCGACCTGGGTTCAATTCCCAGCATCCCATATGGTCTCCCAAGCACCGCCAGGAGTAATTCCTGGGTGCATGAGCCAGGAGTAACACCTGTGCATCGCCGGATGTGACCCAAAAAGCAACAACAACAACAACAAAAAGGTAATATGCACACCTATTATTTACAAGATCTGGAAGCACCCCAATGCTCAACCACAGATGAGTGGTGAAAGAAAATGTCATATAGGGGTTACAGAGATAGTGCAGTGAGTTAGGTGCTGCCTTGCACAGAGCCAACGCCCCCGTCAATCCTGGGAACCCTAGATGGTCCCCTGAGGACCACCGGGAGTGATCCCTGAGCACCACTTGCTATGGCCCCAAACAGAAGAGAAAACAGAAGAGAAAAAGAAAATTGCAGTGCAAATCACAATAGAACACTACTCAGCTGTGAGAAAAGATGAACACAGCTTGCTACAACTGGAGGGAACTCAGAGTAAAGTAAATGCTAAGTAAAGTGAGTCACAACGAAAAAGACAAATACCAGATGATGTAGCTCATAAGCAAAGTATAAAGAAAGGAACTATCCCATCGCCCGTGGAAATAGACCCTGAGCTAAGGTCCAGGGAAGTGGGAGTGAGGGTGCTGTGTTTGAGTGTGTTGGCGTGAGGGCGCTGGGGCAGTGGGTGGGTATGATATGTCGACACTGCAGGGAGAAAACAATACTGGTAGTGTTGGAAGAAGTTAAATAAATTATTTTTTAAATTTTAAGTGAATGAGGGTTAAAGAGATAGTGCAGTGACTAGGTCACTTGTCTTGTATGTGGCTGACATGGTTTAATCCATGGCACCCCCATATAGTCCCCTAAGTCCTCCTATAAGTGATCCCTGAGTGCAAAGCCAGGAGTAACCCCTGAGCATCTCTGGATGTGGCCCCCAAACAAAAAGATATGCCCTAAGATACTGGGGAGATATTTGGTTTCCCCAAAAGGCCACTGGACCAGGGAGGCGGCTTAAAGAGCTGGACCAAGTGCCAGAGTCCAAGGTTCGATCCCTGGTACCACGTGGTCCCCTTAGCCCCACTGGGGGAATGAGCATCCAAAAATGATCCCGAAAACTGCGTTAGGGAATGTTAGACAACCCTTTCTCTTTTTAAGCTTTCCTTTAAAAATTGTGTTTCATGGCCTGCCCACTTCCTTCTCTTGGTCATTGATAGCAACTGTGCTCCCAACTGCAGTGTTGTGACTGTGGCTGTGTGGGTGACTGTTCCCACCGTGGCTGTGGGGTGATTGTGCTCCTCACCTGTGGCCATGGGGTGACTGTGCTCCCACCTGCGGCTGGGGAGCTCTGCTCTGGGGTCTTTGCGCCTTGACCTGCCCTGCCTGCCAGGCCGCCCTCTCCACAGGAGCCACCGTGCTCCAGCTTCCTCCTCGTTGGTTTGGTTTCTGAGCCACACTCAGCCACATCAGGGCCGATTCCTGGCTCTGCCCTGAGGGATCACACCTGGATGCTCAGGGAGTCACGGGATGACGGGAATCGAACCCGGTTCAACCATATGCAAGGCAAACGCCCTACTTACTGCCCTGTCACCCCAGGCCCCAGACTGCACATCTTCCTTAGTTGTGGTGCTCGCCTACACTGGCTGTGTTCAGAGCAGCCGGAAATTCACCTTGGGACTGGGGGTCCTGGACAGCAGAAGTGCCTGATGGCCTCAGCACTTGTGGAACTCCAGAGAGTCAAACTTGGGACCCCACAGCCCAGACCCCTGCACTGTTGCTCTGGGCCCTCTTCCACTTCGTTTAACCCCAGAATGATCTAAAACCCCAAAATGATCTAACATGATCATCCCATGTAAGAGCCTCAGCAGCACCACGACAACGGGGGCTACAGAATGAGGACTTTCTTGATGTTTTGTCTTTTTTTGTTTGTTTTAAGAAAATTTCTAAAAAACAAAAATATTTATTGAAGGAACACGGGTTCCATAAATTCTTACATAGATTCCAAGTAGACAGCATTGTCATTTGAGCTCTGAACTGCTGCGTTCTGATCACCACCAAAAGTCTAGATTTATCCATGGCAAGATAATCAGCCCCCTTCCTCAGTTTACCCCCCTTTATCCCTAGCACACATATCCCAGCTGCGGCCCCCTTCCCTCTGCGCCCCGTTCATCTGGGGGCCACTTCAAGGTCTTGGCTTGAACTTAAGGGCAAAAAGGAATCAATTTGTGTGGAGAATTGGAATGAAAGCGATTTCAATTGACCTTTGAATGGAGTTTTAATTTGCTTTATTACAGCCACCGGGCCTTCTGAAGAGCCCCTCGAGACTGCTTTTATCTACTAATGCTGCATTAGCGCAGGCTCCCGCCAGATGCCAGATGCCTGGGTGGGGGGGCAGGTGAGGACAGAAAGACCCGGGGGGCAGCCCCCCCTGTGTCCTCCCCCACTGGCATGTCCCCTTCTGGTCTACAGCACAGTCTTGCGGAGGGAGAGGCAGGATGGAAGCCCCCCTGGATGAACGGGGGCCTAGGTCCCCTCCCCTGATAAAGCTGATGGGGCCTGAGGGCTGAATGGTCCCTCGGTCCCTCCCAGATCTAAGGTCCTCTGGTTTGCTTTGGTTTGAGCAACAGCTGCAGCGCTCAGGGCTTACTCCAGACTCTGCTGAGGGGTCACTCCTGATGGTCCTCGGGGAACCATATTCAGTGCCAACGAGTACACTGGGACTGACCACAAGCAAGGTAAGCGCCTTGCTGCTCTCCAGACCTTAGGTCTGGTTCGAAGCTCTGATCTTGAGTAACACGGTGACCAATGGTGAGTTGGCAGAAGGTGGCGCAGCTCGGGGGCAGCTGGGCCCCTTGGACAGAGCAGCTAAGGATCTCCCAGGCCTCTCTCCTGTCCTCTCTATTTTGTTCTGGGTCCAGCTGCATCACCTCCTCAGGCCCGGCCAGTGTTCTGTTCCCAAACACCCAGAGCCAGCCCAGGAGGCAGCTTGGCCAATTCCCTTCCCTTCTTGTGGGTACACAGCCACTCTGTGGAGCCCAGGTAGCCTGGGCACATGCCCGCCCCCACCCCCAGAATCCCTGCAACTACTGGTCTGCTTGGGTCCCCCTGTGTCCGTGAGGCCCGGGACTGAGGCTTGTGGGTTCCCAGTTGAGTCCTGTATGACAATGTTGGGTTCCGTCGTCTGGGCCTTAGGCACACCTGTGCATGTCCCCAGCACAGGCTGGAGAAGAGTCGAAGAGACAGAGTCAGGGGTCTGGTGAGGAGGCCTGGCCAGGGAAGTGACAGTAACGTCCATTCCAATAGTTTCCTCGAGAAGCTCATACATATTCATGGGGGAAAATGATGAACACGTGCAGCTGAGGAACATGCAAAGCACACGTATGGGACCAGAGAGAGCACAGCAGGCATGGCACTTGCTGGCCTTATAACCAGTTCTGCCCCTGGCACTGCACATGATCCCATGAGCACCATCGAAAGTGACCCCTGAGCACTGTCTGGTGTGGCCCAGAAATAACAGAAACAAAGAAAACCAAACACCGTCCATGTCCAGACAATAGTGAAGAAATATCGTCAGGGGGCAGCCGGGCCACCTGGACAGAGCAGCTTCATGACTGTGAAGAACAAGGGAAAGGTGGGCTTGAGAAGCACGTTTCTATGCAGTGTCTGCCGGCCAGGCCGCGGTCTCACCAGCGCCCCCTCCAGGTCGGGCTTTGAGAATGCATGGGGGCAGCTTCTCCCGGTAAGTGGCGTCACACCCCCAAACTACAGGCCTCAGGCCAGTCTGCTATAGCTTCTCCTCACCCCCAGAAAGTCCTAAACTATCAGAGGAAAAGAGAAGGGGCAAAGTTGCAAAAATCTTTGACACCTGTTTCCCAACTGGGAGCAAGCTCGTGACTTCCCGGAGGTGGGGTCTGGCCTAGAAAGGTCAGGGACGCGGAAGACGCACGGGTTGGAGAAGTGGATCGGGCGCCAGCCACCCTTCTGACTCATCCGAGGCCTAATGGGCCTTTTGTGAGCAGAGGCCTTTGTTCGCTGCTTTCCCAGAAGAATGCAGAGTTCTCCAGCCCGGGTTGAGGTAAGGAGAGTGACGTCGTGGCCCGAAGGACACAGAGGACGCACATCCATTAGTGCATGGCAGAGGGGCCATCCACAGCCTGGAACTGTCTCCAGTTCCCAGCCCCCGCGTGACAACACCCAGGGACTTGGAGTGGTTTGGCGGCCACCACTCAGCTGGGCCCAGCCTGCCCTGGGCGTCCTGTTCAAAACCAGGGGACGGGCTGGAGCAATAGCACAGGGGTAGGGTGTTTGCCTTCCACGCGACCAACCCAGGTTTGATTCCCAGCATCCCATTTGGTCCCCTGAGCACTGCCAGGAGTAATTTCTGAGTGCAGAGCCAGGAGTAACCCCTGAGCATCGCCGGGTGTGACCCAAAAAGAAACCCCCCCAAAAAAACAAAAAAACAGGGGACAGTCAGCGGCACCTGGACACTCGGCTGCACCCCCAAGGCCCAGGGAGCCCACAAGTGCCCTTGAGTCCTGTTGTCCTGGGAGAATGACGTAAGGCCCTGCAGCCAAGCTGCCCACAGTGATCAGCCCTGAGTAGCCCCAAGAGCCAGCTCTGCACGTGCAACTGCAACAAGTGAGCGCATGCATGTGTGAGCTCGTGGTGCACAAATGTCTAAGTACAGGTGGGTTTTCAGCAGAATGGACAAAGCCTTCTTGTCCAGATAAAAGCAGCCCTGACCCATGTTCTCACTGCCCTCGCTTCGAGCCTGCGGCAGAACCCTAAGGTCAGGGGGAAAATTGCTTCCAGAACCTTCCACTCCCTTCCCTCCTTCCTTCCTTCTTTCCTTATTTCTTCCCTTCCTTCTTTCCTTCCTTCCTTCCTTCTCTCCTTCCTTCCCTCCTTCCCTCCTTTTTTCCATCTTTCCTTCCTTCCTTCCCTTCTTCCTTCCTTCCTTCCTCAGCCACCTAGGCAATGAAAGCACCTTAACCCTGTATTATCTTTCTGGCACAAAGTAAAAAACATTTTGATGTGCTACAGAGACTGTACAGTGGTTAGGGCATTTGCCTTGCATGTAAGCTAACTTGAGTTTGATTCCTGACACCACATCTGAATCCCTGAGTCCCAGTACAAGTGATCCCTGAGCACAGAGCCAGGAGTAAGTCCTGAGCACTACTGGATGTGGTCCAAAAACCAAACAAGGGGGTTAGAACGATAGCACAGCAGGTAGGGTGTTTGCCTTTGCACACAACTGACCCGGTTCGATTCCCAGCACCCATATGGTCCCCCAAGCACCGCCAGGAGTAATTCCTGAGTGCATGAACCAGGAGTAACACCTGTGCATCACCGGGTGTGACCCAAAAAGAAAATAATAATAATAATAAAAAGAGCAAGTTGGGCCTGGTTTTTGTTTTTGTTTTTGCGGTCATACCCAGAAATACACAGGGCTTACTCCTGACTTTGCACTTAGGAATTACTCCTGGCAGTACTCCGGGGACCATAAGGGATGCTGGGAATTGAACCTGGGTTTGGCCACGTGCAAGGCAAATACCCTACCCACTGTACTATTGCTCCAGCTCCTGGGTCTGGTTTCATGCAGAGACAGAGTGACGTCCCACTTGTATATAGTCTAGTAGTTTTTCAGAAAGTTATAGATATTCATAAGTCAACACAGAAACTATGCACAGTTGAGGAACATGCAAAGAACATAGTTTCCCACATATATAAGATGGCAGAGATCCATCATTAAGGTATGTACATAGCGTGGCGATGAAGGCCGAGGAGGTTGGAGGCCGAGAGCGTTCTGCAGCACAGTGTCCACGGGCAGATACTGCCTGGTCAGGGACCTGGGGTCCTTCTCAGTGCAAAGTGCTCCTAAGATTCTGCTTGGCCTAATGGAGCCAAGAGACCATACCAGAACAGCTTCTCTGGGGAAGAGTGCTCACGCGCTCCAAAATACAGGCCGGGCCTCAGGCCAGACTCTGTCAGCTTTCCTTCACCCCAGAGAGACCCTCTAAATTTTTTTTTTGCTTTTTATTATTCAAGTTTATATTTTGATTCTATTTTCATTTTATACACTGTGTATACTTCCTGGACTTTCTTATTCAAGCCTATGACTTTATTATTTTTTTATTATTGAATCACTCTGAGAGAGACTCTTACAAAACTGTTCATGATGGGGCTGGAGCAATAGCACAATGAGTAGGGTGTTTAGCTTGCACACGGCCAACCCGGGTTCGATTCCCAGCATCCCATATGGTCCCCTGAGCACCGCCAGGGGTAATTCCTGAGCGCAGAGCCAGGAGTAACCCCCCAGTTACATTGCCAGGAGTGACCCAAAAAGCAAAAAAAAAAAAAAGCCTGTTAATGATTAGGTTTCAGTCATACAATGTTCCAACACCCATCCCTCCACCAGTGTAAATTTCCCAGCACCAGTGTCCCCAGTTTCCCTCCCATCACCCTCACCCCACCCCCTACTCTAAATTTTTGAGGGGAAGAAGAGACAGACTGTGGAAAGCTTTGAAACCATATACTGGAGCAATTATTGGCTTCAGCAAAGGGGGTTCCTATTCTATAAAAGCAAAAAGACTTAGCCACACATATAATCATTGTGGTTGTGGTTATTTGGGTTTTTTGTTGGTGGTAGTTTGGTTTTGGGGCCAGACCTGGTAATCACCAATGCTTACTCCTGGCTCTGCACTCGGGAATCACTCCTGGCAATACTGGGGGACTGTATGTCATGCCGGGTGCAAGCACCCTACCCCCTATACTATTGCTCCAGCCCAGCTTGCGAACATTCTGGAAGAATATTTCTGCTCCACCAAAGCCCCATATGGGCCCTCAGATATGTTCTCTTTGACACTACACTTAATGGGTACTCAGGACTTATTATTGGCTTTAGGCTCAGAGATCACTCCTGGCAGTGTTTGGGGGACCATATGGGATGCCATGGATTGAACCCAGGTCAGCCACATGCAAGGCAAATGCCCTCCTCACTGTCCTTTCGCTCCGACCCCAGTTCCATCACATCTTGGCTGGAGCTTCATCCAGATTATCAATACAGTTGATCATCCTCGTGCGTTTTGGCTGTTGTAACAAATGCCACTCTCCAGGGGCTCACAAAGCACAGGCCTTCATGTTCAGCATTCATGAGGCTAAAGTCCAAGATCAAGGTGCCTCAATGGCCATCAGGCGGCCCTCCCCCAGCTCAAATGTCTGATTGTGTCCACCCATGGCGAGAGGCCTTGGGGTGCTCTTGGTGATTTGCTTTCAAAGCACTAATCCCGCTCCATAACCCACCAGAGATCACCAGAGATCACCAAAGATCATCTTGGGTTAAGATTTCCAGAGGAATGGGGCCCCAAATCTTCATCATACCCACAAGCACCGAATCCCATTTTCCTATGGACAGAAATCCTTAGACCTGTCACAGTGCCATCACCAGGGAGTATGTCTGGGAGCCACAATCATCAAACTTCAGCTTATCAAGGGAGGAGGGGAAAATCAAAGACACTAATCAGCCTTGGAAGATAATAAATCATCATTCTCATTGATTGAATTAGATTTCTTTGGGAGTTGCAAACATCTTTGTTGTTGTTTTTAATTACAGTATACAGAAATGACACAATGATGAAGGTATGTGTTACTGAAACTACTTCAATAAAACTTTTTGAAAAGTATCAGTGGCTGGAGCGATAGCACAGTGGGTAGGGCGTTTGCCTTGCACGGGCCGACCGGGCTGACTCAAGTTCGATTCCTCCACCTTCAATTCCTCCGCCCCATATGGGCCCTCGGAGAGCCTGGCAAGCTACCAAGAGTTTCTTGCCCACACAGCAAAGCCTGGCAAGCTCCCCGTGACGTGTTCGATATGCCAAACACAGTAACAACAAGTCTCACAATGTTACTGGGCCCGCTCGAGCAAATTGATGAGCAACGGGACGACAGTGCTACAGTTCTATAGTCATATATAATAATCATACAAGCAGATGGAATAAGACCACTGCAAACTGTGACAACAGGAGGGAAAGAAAACCAGAGACAATTGACACAATTAACAGGGTGGGGTGTGCTTGTGTGTGTGTTGCCTTGTCCCCCAGTGGTATTCAGCAACTCTCCCTGGCTCTTGTACTCCTGAGTGACCCCTGGTGGATACTCAGGGGATGACCATATGTGTACTAGGGATGGAACTCTACAAGTAGGCTGAATTACGCGAGCAAGTGCCCTTATCTCCTGAACTACCTCTCCTGCCCAGCATTTGGCCCCCTCGCTCCCAAAAAATCTTCTAAGGCTTTGGAATGTTGGGACTGGAGCAATAGCACAGAGGGTAGGGTGTTTGCCTTGCACACGGCCAACCCAGGTTCCATCCCCAGCATGGTCCCCCGAGCTCCATC
Source organism: Sorex fumeus (assembly GCF_029834395.1). Classification (NCBI taxonomy): domain Eukaryota; kingdom Metazoa; phylum Chordata; class Mammalia; order Eulipotyphla; family Soricidae; genus Sorex; species Sorex fumeus. Next base: position 12,126,823 of record NW_026606063.1, on the reverse strand, counting down.
AGGAGTAATTTCTGAGTGCAAAGCCAGGAATACAAGGGGTGTAACCATCCAAAAAGCAAAAAAAAAAAAAAATACTTGAACGTTGACTTTTACCCTTTTGGGGAGTGGAGGGGCTTGGGGGACTAGTTTGGGCCACACCCAGTTTGTGCTCAGGGCTTACTCCTGACTGTGTTCAGGGTCTGTCCTGGTGAGGCTTTGAGGACCATGTGACAGGGATCAAACTGGCATCAGCTGTGTGCAAGGCAAGCACCTTATTCCCTGCCCCATTCCTTCCTTCCTGGAATATTGACGTTTTTAGCCACCAAAGAAACAAAATAGCATGGGTTTTCTCTTTTACTTAGGTCTGGAATACTTATAAGGCAGTCTGGGTGACAGAGATACCAGAATCAAATCCCATACTGTAGTTTTCAACTCAAATACATTCCCTTTTCCTCCATATACATGCAAAGCTTGCCAAGAGAGGGAAACTTAGTTTTCTTGGAGCGTGTCTGAAGTCAGGGTGAACAACAGAGGGGCCAGTGGAAGGAGACAGCTGTCTTCTGTCTCCCGCACTCTAGAACAGTGCGGGGCTGTCGCCTGGACTGTTTCAGTAGATCACACGATGGTAGTGGGGAGGCATCTAGCCAGTGTTGGGGGGCCGGGGGGTTGCTGGGAGAACATGTGGTGCCTAACTCCCTGGGTCTGCAGCCGGCAAGGGAGAGAAGGACTAGGGAAGACAGGGCCAGGCTTGCTGAAAACAAAGAGACATGCGCCCAATTGTTAACAACCCGGCAAAGGCAGCTATGAATGGAAACATTGTCAGAGCATCCCACTGCTAAATGAAACCCACAGGGCAGCCCCTGCATCTGCTCACCAACCCCACACATGCCCCTCAGGCCACCATGGGAGGGTTGCCCTGCCCCGCAGAGAGGAGGCTGAGGGACAGTCAATGGTCAGGAGGAGGGAGAGTCCTAGAAAGACAGGGTTTGGGCCAGAGTCATTGTACAGCAGCTAGGGCATTTGTCTCACAAGTATCCAACCTGGGTTCGATTCCCAGCATTCCACCTAGTGGGTGGGGTTCAAAAACTAACAAACAAACAAAAAAGAAAGACAAACAGAAAAAAAAAGCAAGGGGAAGGCAGCGTGCTTCCCTTACAAGAGGTCAACCCGAATTCAATTCCCAGCACCACATTTGTTTTTGGTTTGTTGTTTTTTTTTTTTAATTTTTATTAGCGAAACACCATGAGGTACAGTTGTAGAGTTACAAATTTTTGTGCTTGGGTTTCAGTTATATATTAATCAAGTACCCATCCCTCCACCAGTGCCCATTTTCCACCACCACTGATCCCAAAATCCCTCCCATGCCCCATCACCCCAATCCCACCCTGCCTCTGTGGCAGGGCATTCCCTTTTGTTCGCTCTCTCCTTTTGGGTGCTGTGGTTTGCAAAAGAGGCATTGAGTGACAACCATGTTCGGTCTATAGTCTACTTTCAGCATGCTTCTCCCATCCTGGGAGGGTCCTACCAACACCCTTTACTTGGTGCTCCCTTCTCTATCTGAGCTGCCTTTTCCCCCCCAGCATGTGTGGCTGGCCTCCAAGCCATGGAGTGAACCTCCTGGTACTTATCTCAGCTATTCTTGGGTTAGTCTCCCATTTTGTTACTTTATGTTCCCCAGATGAATGCAATCTTTCTATGTCTATCCCTCTCTTTCTGACTCATTTCGCTTAGCATGATCTTTCCATGTTGTACCACTTGTATGTAAATTTAATGACTTCATCTTTTCTAACAGCTACATAGTACTCCATTGTGTAGATGTACCAAAGTTTCTTTTACCAGTCATCTGTTCTCGGGCACTCAGGTGTTTTCTAGATTCTGGCTATTGTAAACAGTGCTGCAATGAACAAACAAGCCAGCACCCCATTTGGTGCCTGGAGCCCCACCAGGAGGTAGCCCTGAGCACAGCTGGGAGAGGTCCAAGAACAAAAGAAATAAAACCAACAAGAAATTTTCACAGCGGGTAGGGCGTTTGCCTTGCACGCAGCTGACTCAAGTTCAATTCCTTCGTCCCTCTCAAAGAGCCCGGCAAGCTACCGATAGTATCCCACCCGCATGGCAGAGCCTGGCAAACTCCCCATGGTGTATCCGATATGCCAAAAACTAACAAGTCTCACAATGGAGACGTTACTGGTTCCCACTCGAGCAAATCGATGAACAACAGGAAGACAGTGCTACAGTACTACTTTAAAAAAAAAATGGGGGAGAGGGGACACTTAGAGTTAGTCTGTTAACCCTGGAACCACTTTCCGTTCAGTGCACTGCGGGTGACTCCCCATAGCCCCGGGTCAGAGCCAGGCCTCCTGCGCAGAGCGCTAGCTCCACTGTCATTGCATTTTCTCCCCAGTCCAAGACTTCGTGTTTGGTTGTTGTTTGTTTGTTTGTTTTAATTTGAGAGTCACAGCCAGTGGTGCTCAGGGCTTCTTCCTGGCTCTGTGCGCAGGGATCCCTCTTGTTGGTGCTTGGCCAACCATGTAGTACCTGGGCTTGAACTAGGTTGGCCATGTGTAAGGCAGGTACCTTCTCTGTCTTATCTCTCACACCCTAAGACCTTTTGGGTAGGGGATTTGGGGCCCACACCTGGCAGTGATCAGGGCTTACTCCTGGCTCTGTGCACAGGGATCACTCCTGGAAGTGCTCAGGGGACCATCTGGGATGCCAGGGATCGAACCCGGGTCAGCTGCAAATACCCTACCTGCTGTAGTATCTCTCTGACCCTCCAGAGACTTTATTTTTTTAAGCAGCTTTATTTATTTATTTATTTATTTATTTGCTTTTTGGGTCACTCCCAGCAATGCTCAGGGGTTACTGCTGGCTTTGCACTCAGGAATTACTCCTGACGGTGCTCGGGGGACCATATGGGATGCCGGGGATCGAACCCGGGTCAGTGACGTGCAAGGCAAACGCCCCACCCACTGAGCTATCACTCCAGTCCCTAAAGCAGCTTTAAGTGTAGCAGAAATATTGGGCAGATAATTCCCATATACCATCTATCCAGTTTACACCCCATCTCGCACAGACTCTGGATACGCTAAAAAGGGGTGCCATGACTCTGTTATCACTGGGTTCAGAGTGAAGTCCTATAGGCCCATTAGATCGTGCGTCAACCATTTCCATTCCAAACAGAATTATGTGCCCTAACAGTCCTCTGAGCTCATCCAGCCGATGCCCTGGCCCACCCCCGGCCCACCCCCGGCAGGATTGCTCATCCCTCCAACTCTCGAGCTCTGCCCTTTCGGAACGTCACACAGCTGCACGCGTCCAGACTGAGGCTTCCCAAAGTGGCTCCTTTCACTGGCAATATGCATTGAAACTTCCTCCAGGCTTTTTTGGTGACTTAATAGCTCATTTCTTTTTGTCACTGATTCATCGTTCATTGTCCGCATGCATCACTGTTTTGGCTTATCCATTTGCCCACTGAAGGACATCATAGTTGCTTCCTGGTATGGGAAATTCTGAATAAAGCCTCTTATCCCTGATGCTTTGAGCACATATAACCAGGAGCATCAATATTGGGTTTGTGTGTGCTTTTTAAAAAAAATAATGAAATATTCACAGACATCCTCCGTTTCCGTGACCTGAGTTTCTTGAACAGATTTGCTATATCCTGACCATCTCTCCACTGAGCGCTACTTTTCTTTTTTTCTTTTGGTTTTTGGGCCACACCTGGTGATGCTCAGGGATGACTCCTGGCTCTGAACCCTGAAATTAGTCTTAGCAGTGCGCAGGGGACCATATGGGAGTTGGGGGATCGAACCTGGGTCAGCCGCATGCAAAGCAAGAGCCCTACCCGCTGTCCCATCATTCCAGCTCCTTTTCTCTCACCCTCATCTGCCTCCACACCAAACCAGCTGCAGGGAGAAACTGAGACCATTTCAGTTCATTGCCCCCTCGTGCTGAGGACCTGAGCATTTATATTGCGAATTACAGACTTCTATCCCAGGTCGTCAGCTACTAGCTCTGCAGTTCAGATGTCTGGGCACGTGACTGAGTTCTCTGTACTGTGTCTCAGAAGGCACGAACCATGGCGCCAGCTGGCTGAGCTCTGGAGAACTCACTTCCCATTCCACTGACACTGACCGCCAAATTAGTTCCTGGTAGGTAGAAGTCTAAAGTTCTTGTTTCCTGGTTGACTGTCGGCTCCAGGAGGCAGCCCCAAGACAGGTACATGACAGACTCGGGAGCCCTACACAGACCAACAGGAAAATTTAGCAGCAGAAAAAATCTGGGTACCAAGGTCTACCGGGACCGGACCCAGATACTGGATAAGCGAGAGGAGCCTAGATTTAGGGAACAGTCTGATAAAACATAAATTCAGGGGCTGGAGTGATAGCACAGCGAGTAGGGCATTTTCTTTGCACACGGTTGGCCCGGGTTCAATTCCCAGCATCCCATACGGTTCCCTGAGCACCGCCAGGAGTAGTTCCTGAGTGCAGAGCCAGGAGTAACCCCTGGGCATCACTGGGTGTGACCCAAAAAGTAAAAAAAAAATAATAATAATTAATAAAAAACTTTTAAAAAAATAAATAAATTCATTGTTCTGCCAGAATGCTCATATCTCTTACTTGGGAAGGATTTGCTCCACCAATGTAAATGTTGGCACTTTTGCCCACAGTCAAAATCAAAGCTTCCATCAGGGCTACCAGTTCTACTTTTTTGAGTCAACGTCCCTTGTGGAAGGGGCTCTGCCCACAACGCCTTGTCTCCCGACACCACCGCTGCAAATGCATAGCTTTTGCCATCGGATACAAAACTGCTTCCGTCCATGAACATTAGCAATTGCAGGTTCTTGATCAGTTCGTCAGTCCAGCCGGGCCTGACACTCGTTATATGATGTAGCACTTCCTCACAGCTATGTGGGGCTTCTCCAGTCTCTCAGGCAGCCTAGTTGAGGGTTCAAGACCGGACACAGGGCTTTTCTCACCATCAAAACAACCTAGGAGACGATTCCCAGCATCCCAAATGGTCCCCCGAGCACCGCCAGGAGTGATTCCTGAGTGTAGAGCCAGGAGTAACCCCTGAGCATCGCCGGGTGTGACCCAAAAAGAAAAAAAAAAACCCTAGGAGATTATCCCAAACTACCTAGAGAGGGTCCCTCACAGAATCTTCCTCAGGCTCCAATCCTTCCTGTGAGCGCTCACCTGGTCGGGGCAAACTCACCAACAACACTCCCTCCTACTTAGCTGATTTGGGATCTTAATTACCTCTGCAAAAATCCCTTCACGGGCAGTATCTAGGTTCGTGTTGGCTTGAGAAGAGCTGTGAGGAGATAGGGACAGGATGCAGGGAGCGATCTTAGAACTCTGCCTCATGCTTTTTTTGTGGGGGGAGGGGGAAGGCACTCCTGTTAGTGCTCAGGGCTTGCTTCTGTCTCTGTGCTCAGGGCTCACTTCTGGTGGCATTCAGGGAACCTTATGTGGTGCCAGGGATTGAACCAGGCTCTGCCAAGTGCAAGGTAAGCATCTTACTTGCTCAAGCCTCTACTTGTTCATTGATCGCCAGTTCTTTTGTTCCTACACTCGCTTCTGCTAAGGACTTAGTTTGACTTATCTTTGAGTTTGCTACAAATTTAAACTGTTGTGGGTGGTCAAGGAGCAGCAGGGCTTGGGGAAATGAGGGACCTACCTGGGTTTCCTTCACTCAGTGTTATTTGTGAATTCATCTTTTTTTTTTTTTTTTTTTTTTTTTGCTTTTTGGGTCACACCCGGCAATGCTCAGGGGTTACTCCTAGCTTTGCACTCAGGAATCACTCCTGGCAGTGCTCGGGGGACCATATGGGATGCTGGGAGTCGAATTTGGGTCGGCGGTGTGCAAGGAAAACGCCCTACCCGCTGTGCTATGGCTGCAGCCCCATGAATTCATCTATGTTTTGTTATTGTTGCTTTCTTTTGTTTTGAGTTTGGAGACCACACTCAGTGGTGCTCAGGATTTACTCCTGGCTCTGTGCTCAGGGATTATTCTTTTTTTTCTCTTTAATTTTTTTTATTTTATAAAGTAGTTCACAATATTTGATTACATTTAAAACACCAATCCCACCACCATTATACCTTCCTACCACCATAATTCGGATGTTTCCATCCCGAACCCCAACCCTTGCCCCAAAGCAGAATCGAAATAAGATATTTTGTACTGTCTGTTATGGAAAACCGTTGAAAATGCTACAAAAAAGTTTCCTTAGAGGAAAGAGTGTGAAGATTGTCGTTTTTCACCCAGGGGTCATTAAAGCCCTTCTATAAGAGATGACTAACATGTTGTTAAGGGCTGATCCATAAATATATATATATATCTGTAAAAAATATTTCCCTCAAAGATTGGTTGCCTCCTACTACTACTCCATCAAACATGGTGTGGTATTCTTTGAGCATGTGTGATGTGTGGTATGAAGTGTCACATGGTCAGGGATTATTCTTGATGGTTTTAGGGGACTACATCTGGTGCCCTGGATCAAATTCATGCTAGAAAATAACTCCAGTTTTATCAACCCATTAAAATTTTTGGACTTCCTGGAGTGCACAGGACTCGAGACATCCCAAATTCTACAACACTGATACACCAGGAGTAGCATACCAGATTGGATGGGATGTAATGCAGAAGATGACCAATCTCAATCAATAAAATATAAACACAGAGGGTTTAACCTGTAGCAACATCTTAGTAATCTCTTATACAAGGTTTAATGGCTCCATGGTGAGATACAACAATCTTCACTAATTTTCTTCCATGGAGACTTTTTTTTATCATTCTGTTAGAAAATTATTGATAACAAGCAATATAAAAATATTTATTGAGGACCTGTTATGGGGGCAGTCCTGAGAGGTGGTTGGGAAAATTGGAAACAGCGGTGGAGGAAAGGTGACAGTGGTGGTGGAATTGGTGCTGGAATATTGAATGTCTGTAACAAATCATCATGAACAATGTTGTAAACCATCACATACAAAGTGAAAGGGGAAAAGAAAATTTAAAAAATAGAATACAGGGGGCTGGAGTGATAGCACAGTGGATAGGGCATTTTCCTTGCACGTGGCTGACCCGGGTTTGATTCCCAGCATCCCATATGGTCCCCCGAGCACTGCCAGGAGTAACCCCTGTGCATCACCTAAAAAGCAAAAAAAAAGAACAGTTTAGCTGCCTGCAAGGTAAGTGCCCTCCTTGCTGTATTATCTCTCCAGCCCTTCATCTATGTTTATTTTTTTAATTTTTAAATTTATTTTAATGTAGACAAAAACCACAAGTGTTGATACAACTCTAGAGTTGAAATTGATTAGATGATTAGGTAACAAAACTCCAACATTAAAATCAATTAATATAAAAAATCAATTTTATGTGAAAATTGTGGTACCTAATCACAGGGGTTGTTAAATCCTCATCTAAGAATTTAATAAGCTGTGTGTTGCTAGTGGAACCCTCTGTGTATTGCTTTTGTTTATTGAGTTTAGATTGGTTTGGGGTTGCTTTCTCACCTAAGTTGGTGTTCTCCTACTGGAATTTCACTCTTGAGGGATGAGGAGGTGTCCTGTGGCCCAGAGACTTAAGGATCTACGGTCTGGGCCAATTAGTTAACATGGCGGTGGCTATGGGAGTTGGGCGTGGTGCCAGGACCTTCAGGAGTATTGGGAGGAGGTGAGGGACTGCTCACTTGGACTCCAAGAAGACATCAGAGTTCTCAGCCTGGGCACTGGGGTACCTGAAATAATTCGCAGTTTGGAGTCTCTGCAGAGAACATTTGTGATGAGTGGAGCTGAGCCTGGGTGTGGCTAACAGTTGTGGGGTGTGGGTGTGGCCACCAGAGCTTTGAGACCTGGCCCGGCAGCCTTCCCAGGGCACCCCAGAGTTTTCAGCTGGGGATGGGTGTGTTCGTAAATTTTTAGCTACTTGGCATGCATTTCCTCCGTGATTTTGTCAAGAATGGGTTTGGCAAGGCCAGTTGGGCCAGTTGATGAGTCCCTGTGGCTATGGAAGGCGCTGTTGTAGCTTTTAAGAAAAAAAAAAGGGGGTGGGGTTGTGCTGGAGCAATAGTACAGCGGGTAGGGTGGTTTGCCTTGCATGAGGCTGACTCGGGTTCGGTTCCCAGCATCCCATATGGTCCCCTGAGCACTGCCAGGGGTAATTCCTGAGCTCAAAGCCAGGAGTAAGCCGTGTGCATTGCCGGGTGTGACCCAAAAAGCAATGATAATAATAATAATAATAATAATAATAAAATAAAAAAGGGGAAAAAAGAGAGATATAAGGGCTGGAGGGATAGAACTGCCGCTGAGGTGCTTGCCTTGCACGTGGCAGGCCCAGGTTCGGTCCCCCTTCTCCTGTGTTGTTGGTTGTGGTTTTCTCTTCTTTATTTTCACTGGTGTGTTCCCAGGATTGTCTCGGCGCCCCTTCAATTCCTGCCGTCAGCAGGCACCGAACTGGTTCCCAGCTAAGCTTCTGCAAACACGCGCGCCTTCCTTCCGTTAGCCTGTGCGCGCCTTTCTAGGAACGGAATCACGAGGTCTTGCTTGAGGGCCGCTGCTGCCAAACAGCGCTCCAGAATGTTCAGGTCCTGGGCCCTGGGCCCCCGAGGCGCGGGGGCGTGTGGCCGCGTGTGGCCGGGCTAGCATTCTTGCCAGTCGCGGTGTTGTCAGGCGAGCGCTCCCGTTACTGTTCTGCGGGCGTGCGCGCGTTCCCTGCAGCCTGAGTTTACATTTCCGTGATGACAGATAAAGCCATCTGCTCTCTCCTCCGGTGCGCGCCCCTCTTGGCCTCCTGAGAACTCCTGGCAGTCACTTCCAGGTCAGTTCCTCTGCTGACAACCCCCCCTGCCCCCACCCCAAGCACAAATGCCTAACAGAGACTGGCCAGGTACAGGTCAAGTCGGAGATGGCTGCCAAGCTGTTTGGGGGTTGCCTAACTGACTGCAGTTGGAGACAGGGGGCTCCGTGTCACAAACATCTCATAGCACCATTTCTAGTGCTGGGGTTAGGGGCCCTCCCGGGGAGGGCACAGAAGACTGCGCTCATTCTGCACTGTCCATGGCCTGGAGCTCCATGGAGATGGAGAGGCGTGATTCTGGGGATCCCCAACGGGTGAGGCCGAGTTGCAGGTGGAAGGTCAGCCTAGGGGGAGGGAGGCCTGTGGGGACTGCATTCCTCTCCTACTACAGCTTGTAAAAATGACTCTCCACCTAGTGCTCTAAAAACAATCCAGGGCGGGAGAGATGCCAGTCCTTGCACCCGGCTGACCCAGGGTTCGATCCCCAGCATCCCATGTGGTCCCCTGAGCACTGCCAGGAGTAATTCCTGAGTGCAGAGTTGGGAAGAACCCCTGAGCACTGTGGGGTGTGACTCAAAAAACAAAATTAATTAAGTAAAACAGTCCATGCTCCGGCTGGAGAGATAGTACTGTACTTAAGGCACTTAGCTTGCACACAAGTACCAGGTTGGAGTCCCAGCACTGCATAGGGTCCTCTAAACTCTGCCAGGAGTAAGCCTTGAGCATAGAGCCAGAAATAAACTCAGAGCACCACAGGGAGTGCCCCAATATTTAAAAAAAAAAAACGCCCAGGCTTATGATCCATCTCACAACTTTGTGGGCTGGCCCGGGTTGGCTCCCTCTGTTTCACTGCTGGAAGTTCCACAAGGCCAAGCCAAGGTGTGGCCTGCTGGGCTCTTACAATCGCCTCTTTGGGGAAGCATCATTCCAGACTGGAAAGGTGGTCGGCAAGATTGGCAACCTGTCCTGCTTGTCCTGGTTCTCCCGCTTCTGCCAGCAGGGGGCGACTTTTCTCTCCAGTAAAAGCACCTGACGGTTCTTGGACACCAAGCCCTCCGGCATTGACGCTCAGCTCCAGCTATGGGTCGAGTGCCATGGCTTCAGAAGGAGTATGTGAAAGTCTCACCCGCTCCAACCCCTAAAAAAGAAAACCCAGAAGGTGACTGCATTTGAAGACAGGGCCTGTCACTGAGATAATTACGGTAAAGCATAGATGTGTGCACAAACAAGGCAGACCCAGGAGAAACCAAACTGGCCAGACACTGATAATCTTGGGGTTTTTTTTCTTTTGGGGTCACACCCGGGGATGCACAGGGGTTACTCCTGGCTTTGCACTCAGGAATTACTCCTGGCGGTGCTCAGGGGACCATTTGGGATGCTGGGAATTGAACCCGGGTTGGCCGTATGCAAGACAAACGCCCTACCCACTGTGCTATCGCTCCAGCCCCAAGACCCTGAAAATCTTGGTTTTCCGGCTTCCAGACCTGCAGGGAAATTCCCTTGTAAGGTTTAAGCCTCTGTTCCGGCCCAGATCACACTGCTGCGGTTTCCTGCCCTCCACATCCTCCGCAGAGTTCCAGTGCCCAGCTGGACACAGCTCAGGGCTCCAATGGGACCGAGTACCAATAATAAGGGTGACTACCTTCTCCTCCTTGCATGTGTAGCCTCATTTCCTGCTGCCAAGTCCCTCTGCCCTGTAACCTGTCCTATGCACGGGGCTGCGGGCATCTGTGGAGGGTGAGAAGCCTGTTCCCAGAGGCGGGGGGTTATTACCCACCCCCCTGGAAAAATGGCTGGTGGGACAGAGGTGCAAGAGAGCAACGCGCTTGCCTAAGTGCACACAGGGGTGATGTGGTGAAGCAAACTCAAACTCAGGCCAGGCTCTCTCCGACACAGGACGCTGCTGGTGACTCAAGGCATGGGTCTGGCTTAGGGTTGGGTGGAAACTGGACTGTCAAGAGGAACAGAAATGAGAAAGAGCCGAGTCGCCCCGCAGAGCGGAGAGCTCTGAGAGCATTGCACATAAGAGAAAAAGGTTGCATGTGGCGGGGAGGGGGCTGGAGGCATAGCACAGCGGGTAGGGCATTTGCCTTGCACACGACAGACCCCAGTTCGATTCCCAGCATCCCATATGGTCTCCTGAGCACCGCCAGGGGTAATTCCTGTGTTCAGAGCCAGGAGTGACCCCTATATATCGCTGGGTGTGACCCAAAAAGTAAAACAAACAAACAAAAAAAAAGAGGTTGCATGTTGGAATGCAACAAAACCACAGACTTTTTTTTTTCTTTTTAGGACACACCCAGCCCAGTGATGCTCAGGGGTTACTCCTGGCTCCTGGCTCTGCACTCAAGAATTACTACTGGCAGTGCTTGAGGGATCATATGGGATGCCAGGAATTGAATCCCAGTCAGCTGCATGCAAAGCAAATGCCCTACTGTACTATTGCTCCGGCCCCTGAAACTATAAAAGTCTTAAAAATTTAGCATTAGGAGGCTGGAGGGGTGGTACCATGGGCAGGCCACTAGGTGTGGTCCCCCCAAAACAAAAACAAATTAGCACTAGGGAAAATTCTGATGAAAGATTTTTTTGACTTTTTTCCCTCAGGAGACACGGGACTTAGACCACTCACTGAGGTGCTCAGAGCTTACTATTGGCTCTGAGCTCTGGGATCACTCCTGGCGGGGCTCAGGGGGCCATATGCGATGCCAGAAATCAAAGCAAACACCTCTATTCTATCCCTGTGGCCCAAGAAAGGACACCAGTGCCACAGCAATGAGGAGGAAAGTAGAGAAAAGAAACCTCTTCCTACTGTGAAACTGAGTGTCCATGTATGCTGTGAAGAATGTGAGATTCGGTGAACGCCTGACTCTAACCGAGAAGGACAGGGAGAGTGATAGATAACACTCCTTACAACCACCCAGGGTATGTAAGACACTCTCCCAACCCAACAGTAAAGGCCACCGACCCAACTGAAACAAGGGTGAAGAGCTCTGAGGGACATTCCTGCCCACAAGCAACCCAGAAGCTGAGCATCACTGGTCACTCAGGACAAGCCCATGGAAAAAGTGAGCTGCACACACGCCCCCTAAGCTACCACCAACTTGAAATTTTAGCTCTTATCTGTATCATGCTGTTAAAAAATTGGAACTTCCAGGGCTGGAGCAATAGTACAGTGGGTAGGGCGTTTGCCTTGCACGTGGCCAACCCGAGTTCAATCCCCAGCATCCCATCAGGTCCCCCGAGCACCGCCAGAAGTATTTCCTGTGTGCTGAGCCACAGTAACCTGTGTAACCGATGCTCAGAGTAACCCCTGAGCATCTCTGGGTGTGACCCAGAAAGAAAAAAAAAGTTAACAACATAATTTTGCAGCCCCCGGGACTGTACTCCGTAGTGGCATGCCTTTGTGGCCATCACCCTGGGAGAGCCAAGAACATGTCAGTTCCACTACCCTCACACAGAGGGTGGGCTCAGCGGGCAGCTTAACAATGAAGGAAGGATGTGACCACACCCAAGAGCTGGGTTCCTTAATGGGCTTCTGGGGCTGGGTCCTTAGTATAGTGGAGAGGGTGCTTGCCTTGCACACAGCTGGCCTGGATTAAATCCCTGGACCCTGGGGATCCCCGACCCCAAAATACAATAATTTCTTGACTCACTCATGACCTCTATATGCCTCAAAAAATGTTTTTTGTGTGTATTTTGGGGTCACATCCAGTGATGTTTAAGGATTACTCCTGGTCCTACTCTCAGGAATCACTCCTGATGGTGTTCAGGGGATATATATAGATCTATCCATCCATCTATCTATCTGTCTACATACCCAGGGCTGGAGTGATAGCACAGTGGGTAGGGCGTTTGCCTTGCACGCAGCCGACCCGAGTTTGATACCTCCACCTTCGATTCCTCCGCCCCTCTCGGAGAGCCTGGCAAGCTACCGAGAGTATCTCGCCCGCACGGCAAAACCTGGCAAGCTCCCCGTGACGTGTTCGATATGCCAAACACAGTAACAACAAGTCTCACAATATTACTGGGCCTGCTCGAGCAAATTAACAAACAACTGGAGGACAGTGACAGTGACAGTGATATATATACCCCAGGTATATAAATCAAACATTTACTAATAATAAATAATAAAGAAATTTAATTTAAAGTGATGTTTTATGAAGTTGTGCACTCATATGTTTAAGAAGCTGGATTCTAGGGCCTAGAGATAGAACCGAAGGGCCAGAGCGTGAGGACCGTACAGCAGGGAGGCCATTTGCTTTGCATGCAGCCGACCTGGGTTCGATCCCCAGCATCCCATATGGTTCCCTGCCAGGAGTAATTCTTTTTCTTGTTTTGTTTTTTAATTTTTATTAGTGAGACACCATGAGGTACAGTTGTAGACTTACAAATTTTGTGCTTGGGGCCAGGAGTAATTCTTAAGTGCAGAGTGGGCAGTGATCCCTGAGCATCACTGGGTGTGACCCCCCCCCAAAAAAGGAGATAGAACAGGAGTTAAGGAAATTGCCTCACACGCAGCAGACTTTAATTCAATCTCAGAAACCACATGTGGCCCCTGAGCATGGCCAGGAGTCGATCCCAGAGCATGATGGGTGTGTTTTGGGGTATGATCTCCAAGGCAAATCAAAACCCAATAATGTAGCACGATCAAATTTTCAGGCATAATCCTCTGAAACGTAATGCAAACAAGGGGCCAGAGCAATAGGATATAGCAGATAGGGCATTTGCCTTGCACACGGTTGACCCAGGTTTTATCCCCAACATCCCATGTGGTCCCATAAACACCACCAGGAGTGATTCTTAAGTGCAGATCCAGGAATAACCCCTGAGCACTGCTGACTCAAAGAGCAAAACAAAAATAAAACGACGAACATTTGAACCTGCATCGTGTTACCATCCAGTGCTCAACAATGCTTAATGTTTGGGGTTTTTTGTTTTTCATTTTTGGAGAGGGGGAGGGGGACCACATCCATCATTGAGGGACCACTTCTGGAGATGCTCAAGAACCTCACAGGATGTTGGGAACGAATCCCAAGTCAGCCGTGTGCAAGGCAAGCGCCCCACCTGCTGTACTATCACTTCGGTCCACCAACGCTCAGTTTTGTTTTTGTTTTGTTTTGTTTTGTTTTGATTTAATAAATAGAAGCAGCAAAGTGAGCTCTGGAAAGACTCAACAAGCTGCCCACGTGCTTTGCATGCCAAAAGCCCAGGATTTCTCCTTGCATCTCATGGTTCCCTGAGCACACCAAGCATAGCCCTCCTGCCCCCACAAACAAAACAAAACAAACAGAGCTGAAACAGTGATGACATGGCAGCACCTTCAGCCTTTCTAGCTCATCGTGTGTAACTGCTGCATGCTATTAAGTGCCGGCAGGCTGCAGCCTGACAGCCACACAGCTGCTGAGGCCGTGTCTGCACCTGCCTTCACTCTCCACTGATTCAGTGAATGAGTACCGGGTGGCCAGCACGAGCCAGGTAGCAGAGCGCATTGATAAACCATGCAGGCTTTGTTCTAGAAGCTTGGGTTTCAGTGGGAGCGATGAAACCAAATAAATAAGCCAACAAATTCAGGATTATTGTGATAAGTACCATGGAAGGGGGAAAAAAAACCTCTTAAGAATCTCTTAATATGCTCATCATTAAAAAGTGATCGAGACAATGATGATAATAACACACGTGGCAGGGAATGGAACCGGCAGTTATGAGAGCTTGGAGAAGCAGAACAGAAGGCCAAGGAAGGAACTGTGACTGGGGCACGGATTTGTCTTGGCAGCCAGAGATGCTTCCACGGTCCTGATGATCTCACTAGTGTGAACTCTCCATTTGGAGATGATGGAATGGAGGTAACAGGGTCAGAGAAGTCACTGAGGGGTTAAAAAGGAATTAATCAGAACGAGCTGCCATCCCATGTTCTTTTGAGAAACAGATAATTACCAGGCAAGAAAAAAACCATGAGGGGGCTGGAACGATAGCCCTGCAGGTAGGATGTTTGCCTTCCAACGCTGCCAACCTGGGTTCAATTCCCAGCATCCCATATGGTCCCCCGAGCACCACCAGGAGTAATTCCTGAGTGCAGAGCCAGGAGGAACCCCTGTGCATCGCCAGGTGTGACCCAAAAAGCAAAAAAAAAAAAAAAAAAGAGAAGTGATTTGTGCTGGAGTGGGGAGAACGGAAAGAAAACAGCCATGTGTCCGATTTGACTGCTCTCCGCACACAAACTGAGCTACTTTGCTCTCAGGACATGCTCCAGCAGGTAGGGAGACAGGAGGAGATGAAACAGCCCCAAATGGGCATTTATATTCTGGAAGAAGAGAAGATAAATAAGATAAGAGCAAGCCCGGGACAAGGTGGAGAGATAGTACAGTGGGTAGGGTGCTTGCCTTGCATGAGGTCTGCCTGGCTTGATTGCCGGTACCCTCTGTGGCCAGGAATTGTGTACGGTGGACAGGGCTGAAGTAGGAATGACACAAAAGGTTAAGAGACAGAAATAAGAGAAAAAAGCATAGGATCAGGGCGGCTCACAACCAGATAAACTGAGAAACTGGACTGTCCTCCACAAATCATATTAATTGCTTAGAACCAGTAATTATCAGGAGAAGAACAACATTCTTTGGTCAAATGTCTAAGTATCTTAATCTATCTGGGCTACATATCTGAGCGCCTTAGTTTATCGGGATAAACATCTGGGTAATGGGCTTTCTCAAGAGGAGATTGGTCCAGGAGAAGGAGCAGAGAGAACAGGACCCCCTCCAGGGCAGAATTCTGCACTGGCACCAGTTGGACTGAAAGAATAAATATCGAGAACGTAGTGTTTGACCCTACTTTTTTTTTTTCAATGTAGGAGTACCGATTTTTTTTTTTTGCTTCTTTTTGGGTCACACCCAGTGATGCACAGGGGTTACCCCTGGCTCTTCACTCAGGAATCACTCCTGGCAGTGCTCAGGGGACCATATGGGATGTTGGGAATCGAACCCGGGTCAGCCGCGTGCAAGGCAAAAGCCCTACCGGCTGTGCTATCGCTCCAGCCCCAGGAGTACCGCTTTTTATTCAGACAGTGATTAAGCTGATTGAATTGGGCATGAACTGGACGTTACTATTTTTGTTACTTGAATCACCATGAGATACAGTTACAAAGCATTCATGTTCGATATTCAGCCGTACAATGATCGAACACCCATCCTTCCACCAGTGCACACTTTCCACCACCAGTGTCCCAGTATATCCCCCCACCCCTCTCCCAGTCCTCACCCTGCCTCCATGGCAGGCAATTTCCCCAATACTCTCTCTCTACTCTGGGGCATTATGTTTTGCTCGCGTTTTCCCGCCACCATTCAAGCCTCCCTGCCAGGGGCAGATGCTAGATCATTTATTGTCCGTTGCTCCTTTTGAATATCAGGGGTTTTGCAGCCGCGTGCTTCTGGAATCCTAGATTGTAAATGGTTGGGTTCCAGAGACATTTCTGTAGGGCACTAATCCATTTTGGGATTCAACTGGGCATCTCTGGATCAGGGCTGTTGGTGTGCCAAGATGTCACCCAGATGCACATCGTGGGTGTGATGGCCAGGCCAACAAGCGGGCAGGGAGCCGGGGAGGGGCAGCCCAGCACCTCTGCCTCCATGCGGCATGAAGATCTAGTTCTGGAACACGCACACCTGGGCCTTGCTTGTGGAAGCTCTTGGTCACTAGGGTTCCATCTGGAGTATTGACCCTATTGACCCTATCTTTCTTTTTTTTTACAATTTTTATGTATCTTATTTACTTTTTTAGGGTTTTTTATTTTATTTATTTAGTGTTTAATTTTTATTAGTGAAACACCATGAGGTAGTTGTAGACTTACAAATTTCTGTGCTTGGGTTTCAATTATACAATGACCGAGTGTCCATCCCTCCACCAGTGCCCATTCTCCACCACCACTGATCCCAGTCTCCCTCCGACCCCCCATCCCCCTACCCCCCAGCCTCTGTGGCAGGGCATTCCCATTTGTCCTCTCTCTCCTTTTGGGTGCTGTGGTTTGCAAAATTGATAGCACAGCGGGTAGGGCATTCGCCTTACACGCGGCCAACATGGCCGACCCGAGTTCGATTCCTCCGCCCCTCTCGGAGAGCCCGGCAAGCTACCGAGAGTATTCGATATGCCAGACACAGTAACAACAAAGTCTCCAATGGAGACATTACTGGGCCCGCTCGAGCAAATCGACGATCAACGGGAGGGCCTTTACCTTTACCTTTACCTTTACCTTACCTTTATTTATTGAATCACTGTGGGAAAAGTTACAGAGCTTTCCGGTTTAGGTCTCAGTCATGTAGATACCAAACACATTTCCCTTTACCAATACTCATTTTTAACCCCGAACCCCAATAGACCCCCACCTCCCACCCCTCCCAATTCTTGTGAGGCAGATGAGTTCTAGTTAATACTCTATCTACTTTGACTAGATAGATTATTTCGATAGAAGATGCACAATTATTATTTAGAGTTTACGACCCACCCCCCACAATCAGACATGCTGAAACAGCGTTGTGAAATGATTTGCTTTCTACAACTTGGTTTAAGAATAAAATGATTTTGAATTTCTGCTATTTTACTTATTGACCCTGGAAGAATTTCTATTAAAAGTTAGCTAGTTAAGAGATTGGTTTCTATGCCCTGGAGTCGTGGCCGTGCCGGAGAGCTGCTCGTGGGGGGCAGCTGGCGACCTCGGTGGGGCGTGGGGGACGGCCCACAAAGCCCCCCTTCCCATGAGGTCCCTGCCGCTCCCCCAAGCCCGGCTCAAACCTGCTTTCCACAAGGCTCCCGTGCGGCCGCCATCTTTCTTTCCAGAGCTGACCCTATTTTTTAAGAGAGGGTCCTGGTCACAGGCAAGTCCCAAGTCCCACCCTGGGTGTGGGCAGGGGATCGATGAGGGGTTCGAGTGGGGGCAGTCAGAGCCAGCGGAGCTCATCTGGATGAGAAAGTGGGAACACAGGTCCCCGGGCTATCACTGATCCTCCACTCAAAGTTACTGTTTGTTTCTCTGTTTGGGGCCCACATGCGGTGGTGCTCAGAGGTTCCTCCTGGCTCTGCACTCAGAAATCACTCCTGACAGGCTGGTGGGTCACGTGCAAGGCGAATGCCTTGCCTGCAAGGACTGTTGCTCTGGCCCCCCAAAGTTACCATTATTATAGTTAAGTTGTTTGTTGTGGGGTCACAGTGGGCTGTGCTCAGGGCTCACCCCTGCCTCTGTGCTTTTGGAGGACTCGGGGACCATACTGGCGATCGAACCTGGGCCAGTCAAGTGCAAAGTAAGCATCCTGCCTACTGTGCTCAGTCTCCTGAAAGTTCATTTTTCTTTCTTTCTTTTTTTTTGGGGGGGGGGGGGACTGCTTTTTAAGTTACACCTGGTGACCCTCGGGGGTTACTCCTGACTCTACACCCAGAAATTACTCCTGATGGTGCTCAGGGGGCTCAGCTATGAACCCAGGTTGGCTATTACCTACTGTACTATCTCCCCAGCCCCTGAAAGTTACTTTTATTTTGTTTTGTTTTGTTTTGTTTTTGGATTATACCCAGCAGGGCTCACGCCTGACACTCCTGGTTCTACACTCAGACATCAGTGATCACTCCTGGCAGGCTCAGGGAAATATATGGGATGCTGGAGATCGAATCCCAGTTAATCACATGCAAGGCCAGCGCCCCACCGGCTGTGCTATCTCTCCAGCCCCCTAAAAGTTCCCTTTGACGGCTTGATGTGGGTCGGGTCTAATTCTCTTAGTGGGGCAGCCCTGCCCTCTGGTGGCCACCGCGTGCAGTGCCACTAGTTGTGGAAAAGCTGATACGACGGGGTTTTCGTTCAACAGCAGGAGAAGGACTTTAGGGACAGAGACAAAGACACAGAGTAAGAAATGGAAAGAGATGAGTTTGGTGTCTTGGTGCCACTGAGCTTCTGTTTGTGGCCCTGTTGACCGAGCTCATGCATGGACAGAGCACCTCTGCATGCCGGACGCTGTCAGGCAAGCACGGGACAAGACCGGCACCTGGCTCTGTGCCTTACTCCCACCTTTCACCCTCCACTCACTATCCTGCAGCCCTCTGCCAACAGGCCCGGAGCAGTGCTCCCCACCCTCCACCAATCGCTGCTGATTCGGGTCTGGAGAGATAGCATTGCAGGGAGGGCACTTGCATTGTGCATAGCAAACCTGGGTTTGATCCCTCGTACTCCATTAGGGTCCCCCGACCCCCACCAGGACTGATTCCTGAGCACAGAGCCAGGAGTAAGCCATGAGCACCATAGGGTGCGGTCAAAACTAAAATAAATAAGTAGCACTGTAGCGCTGTCCTCCCATTGTTCATCGATTTGCAGAGCTGGCCCGGTAACGTCTCCATTGTGAGACTTGTTGTTAGTGTGTTTGGCATATTGAATACGTCACGGGGAGCTTGCCAGGCTTTGCTGTGTGGGTGAGATACTCTCAGTAGCTTGTTGGACTCTCCGAGAGGGGCGGAGGAATCGAACCCGGGTCGGCTGGGCCAGCCGAGTGCAAGGCAAACGCCCTACCACTGTGCTATCGCTCCAGCCCCTGCTATCGCTACAGCCCCCAAATAAATAAGTAAATAAATAAATTATCCTAGCATTAATAAGTTAATAAGTTCTGATAACCCACTATCATTGGACCAGCCTGCTCGAGCAAATTGAAGATTAACGAGATTGCAAGTGGTGACAAATGAAATAAATAAATAAGGGAAAAGAAGGAGAGCCAGAGAGATGGCCCATGAGCCGTCCTGTGCCACCAGGGGAAGCCCTAGTGCCCACCAGCCCGCCCCGGTCAGGGTAGCTCCATTTGCCACCACCCCCCTCGCAGGACCTGGGCAGCTGCATATTCTCAAACCCTAGCACTGAACTGTTTGTTCAGTGTGACTCGCTGTGTGACTCGGACCCTGTTCACCAGCGCCTGAACCCTGCAGTCACGACATTCACACATGCCACGCTGCCGTGAGACAGGCTACCTCTGGCCCCTGGAGCGATAGGACTACGGGTAAAGCATTTGCCTTGCATGTGGCTGACAAAAGGTTTGATCCTCGGCATCCCATAGGGTCCCCCGAGCCCACCAGGAGTGATTCCAGAGTGCAGAGCCAGGAGTAAGCCCTGAGCACAGCCAGGTGTGGCCCCCGAAAAAAAACAAACAAAAAAGAGAAAGTAACTGTGAGCAAAGCCATCTGAGCTCTGCCCATAAGCCTCCAGCGGGAGAGACAACAGCTCCATCCTACAGCTAGAGAAACTGAGGACTCAGTGCCAACCTGGATGCCCTCAGCGCTGCCTCCCAAGGCAGCTGCAGGGATTTCAACGCACAGATGGAAGGGCTCCCTCTGCTGGTCGTAGCTACAACCTACTGGACGGGGGACTGGGCAGGGATGACCCAGGAGAGATGGATGGAGTCCAGGGTCAACCACACTCAGGCCTGCCCTTGCCTAGGTCTCAGGGCTCTGAGTCAGACATTCTCCGAAGGAGGCAGAGTTAAAAATGGCCGTTGTTTGCCTGGATTCCAGGTTAGCCTGCCTTGACCAGGCACTTCCACGGAAACCCCGAGATCGGCAGGACTGTTCACAGCAGGGTTTGATGCTCACACTATCCCAACACCACACCCACCAGCGACCCTCCCCAGCGACCCCAGCGCCCTTCCCACCTCCCCTAAGGCCCTCGTCTGTTGGCCAACCCTGGTTCTGTTGCCTCTGGCCACTCTCTGCCCCTCGCAAGAGAGAGCCAGCCTGGGCCTGCCCCTCTCCGGCCCACCTTAGCCCGGTCCCCCCTGGGTCCATCCACGGAGCTGCGAATCGCAGGATTTCATCTTTCCTTCCAGGTAAGTCATACTCCGTGGGGTGTAGACACCCCAGTTTGTTTTTTTTTCTTTTGTTTAAAATTTAATGTCAAAATATTAGCGATAAAGAGCATCTTATATATTAGAATTTAAAAATTTTTTTTTAATTTGTATTAGTGAAACACCAGACTTACAAATTTTCGTGCTTGGGTTTCAGTTATACAATGATCAAGTACCACCCCTCCACCAGTGCCCATTTTCCACCACCACTGATCCCAGAATCCCTCCCATGCCCCATCACCCCAATCCCACCCTGCCTCTGTGGCAGGGCCATTCCCTTTTGTTCTCTCTCTCCTTTTGGGTGCTGTGGTTAGACACCCCAGTTAATCCCATCATTGGTTCTCGGGCCCTGAGCGGCTTCCAGATCTTGGCTACTGTGAGCAGTGTGGCCGTCGGAAGACAGAGAGTGGAAGGTCCGCGAAGTTCAGATGGAATGAGTGATGCCCAGGACGGACCTGGTGGGGTCGAGAGTTTGCCTCACATGGATGGGGTCCTGGGTCCATCCCCAGCACACAGAGGGGCAAATAAAGCAAACAGTGCTACAATAAAATATTAAAATAGATTTAAGTAAAAGAATAGAACTTTAAAAATCACATGAAGATGGTGCCGGGGTTTAAAACACTTACTTGTCTGGCTGGCACAAGACCACAAGGTCAAAATTTGTGTGTGCCCAGGTCTGAGTGGCCCTGACCATCCGCTGCCTTGAGTCCCCCCAAAAGGGAAAATTACTCATAAAATATTAAAATAGGGGCTGGAGTGATAGTAATATGGGGGGCTGGAGCAATAGCACAGCGGGCAGGGCGTTTGCCTTGCACACGGCCAACCCTGGTTTGATCCCCAGCATCCCACACGGTCCCCCGAGCACTGCAGGAGTAATTCCTAAGCACAGAGCCAGGATCACCACTGAGCATATCCAGATGTGACCCAAAATCACTGTCACTGTCACTGTCCTCCCGTTGTTCATCGATTTGCTCAAGCGGGCCCAGTAACGTCTCCATTGGAGACTTTGTTGTTACTGTGTTTGGCATATTGAATACATCGCGGGGAGCTTGCCAGGCTCTGCCGTGCGGGCGAGATACTCTCGGTCCCCTGAGCACCGCCAGGGGTGATTCCCGAGCACAGAGCCAGGAGTAACCCCTGTGCATTGTCAGGTGTGACCCAAAAAGCAAAATTAATTAATTAATTAATTAAAAGAAACAATTCATTTAGTTTCAAAAATTAAAATTATAAAAAAAAAACCACTGGTGGTTGCTGGTGTTTTGTACTTTTGGGGGGGTTTCTTTCTTTTTAATTTTTTTGGTTTGGTGCCACACACGGCAATGCTCGGGGATTACTTCTGGCTCTGTGCTCGGGAATCACTCCTGGTGGTATTCAGAGAACATATGGGATGCCAGGTAGCGAACCCAGCTGTGTGCAAGGCAAACACTGCTCCGGCCCCTGGTGGTCACTGGTGTGACCAGGTTCCTGGCCTTGGCATTCTAAGGAGATGGTTGGTCATGGTGTTGTTCAGGTGCCCTATCTGCACCCACACCTCACCTGTGGCCTCACCTGCGGCCTTCCTGGCAGGGAGGGGAAGAGATACAGCAGCAGAGAAAGTTCTGGAAGAGTCACTGCCCGGGGCTTCAGGATGCACTGGTCATGTCACACCTCACCACACACAGAACAGGTGAATTGTGGCCCTGTCTCCGCTGGGCACAGCCAGACAGGATGCAGAAGGCTGCCCAGGCGTTTTACTTATTTGTTACTTGGGGGCTGGGTGCAGGGTTCAGGGCCACTCCCAGGGGGTGCTCAAAGGACTGAACCCGGGTATCCCGCCTACAATACCCCCCAGAAGCCCCTGAATCGAGTTCCTGTGTTCTAGAACACTTTTTTTTTTTAATCTGAGAGACTGGTCGCCACCTCACTGCTATTGGTGTATGTGACTGGGGTCAAGGGCGTGGGTGTCCCCCTTTAGGACACCCACCAAGGTCCCGTGGGAGGGGGTGACAGCTCGCTTCCCAGTTCCTCATGGCCCCGGCATTCTGTCGCACAAATTCAGGTGCCCTTGCGTGGGTGGAAGTCGTTCTCCTACCATCTGAATGCCAAAAGGGAGAGCAGGAAATTTTTGCTTGTTGCAGGAGGAAAGCCAGTTTTTGCCTCAGAAAAGCAATAATAAAGCAATCATAATCCTCAGCTAATAAGACATATTCTAGCAAACAGCCTCTGCCCAGTGGCCCTACTCCCTAGGAATTTATCCTAATGAAATTGTTTGAATGCATCAAAGTGCTGGATGCGTGTAAATGTTCATTATCGCATTAATGACAGTGGCTGAAAATCAGAAACAGCCTCGGACCCAGGAAAGGAGAAATTAAGAAAGGGTTTTAGCCAGGGAGATGGAATTCTCTGCAGGCACTCAGCGACTGGGCCGGAGCTGCAGAAACATGGAGATATTTGCAACCTAATTTTTTTTTTTCTTTTTGGGTCACACCCGGCGATGCTCAGGGGTTGCTCCTGGCTCTGCACTCAGGAATTACTCCTGGTGGTGCTCAGGGGACCATACGGGATGCTGGGAATCAAACCCAGGTCGCCTGCGTACAAGGCAAATGCCCTACCCATTGTGCTATCTCTTCAGCCCCGCCGCAACTTAATTTAAATGCCTTGTTTAGTGGTGGTTGGTTGGGGGTATGAGGGATCAAATTCAGGGCCTCAAACATGCAGAGTGAGTGCTGTACCACTAAGCTACAACCCTAGCACTAAATGCAAAACATACAGCAGGAAGCAGTGGTTCATGTCTCAGAGCACCGTCGGAACTGCTTCCTGATTTATTTTTGGGGGACTGCACCAGACAGTGCTCAGGGGCTACTCCTAGCTCCGTGCTCATGAGTCACTCATGACAGTGCTCACAGGAGCATGTAGAGCTGGTGACGGAACTCAAGCCTCGTCCTGCATGCAAATCTGGTGCTTTAGCCCACTGATCTATCTCCCCCATCCAGACATGCTTTTCTTTCCCAGTGGGGGGTGGGTGACCACACCTGGTGATGCTCAGGGATGACTTCTGGCAGGACTTAGGAGACCATATGGGGTGCTGAGGAGCAAACCTGGGTTCTCAAGCAAGGCAAATGCCCTAACCACTGCACTATCTCCCCGGCCCACGGAAGGTGTTTCTGCCCTACACACTTTCTTGTGTTTGAACTCTTGCTTGTGAAATGCTTTTTTGTTTTTTTTGGTTTTTAGGCCACGAATGGTGGTACTTGAGGGTTTACTCCTATTTCTGTGCTCAAGATCAATCCTGGCAGGCTTGGGGGACCATATTGGGTGTCGGGATCAAACCCAGGTCAGTCACACACAAGACAAGCGCCTACCTGCTGCCCTATCGCTCCGGTCCCTGACATGCTTTTCTTGGGGCTCCTGGGGCCCCCGAAACAACCCAGACCTTCACCCTAGTTAGCTCTGCAGTGCCGAGGTCCCCCACCTTTACTTGCGAGATCAGTACCCAAGCCCTGAAAGCAAGAGTCAGCAAATGTTTTGGATTTGTTTGGGGGCCACACCCGGCAGTGCTCAGGACTTACTCTGTGCTCTGGGGTCACTCCTGGCCGACTTTGGGAGACCATACGGTGTGCTGAAAATTGTACCCAGGCTGGCTGTGTGCAAGGCAAGGGCCCTCCCACTGCATTATGGCTCCGACCCCAGTGAATACATAAAGAGACACAGAACCTGAGAAGAGCAGCTGAAGCCTCACAGGCCTGGTCATGAGTTCCACCCCCAGTGGCCAGTGGCCACACCAGGGCAGGACGGAGCCAACCCAGACAGGTCCACAACATCTCCATTCAGGAGAGCCCTCCAGCTCTGAGACCTGGGGTGGGGGTCCTCACTTCTGGGAAGCAAGGATTCCCCAGAAGAGGAAGGACCGGGAGCAGGCTGGGAGACCCATGGGGCTGGGAGGAGGCTGGTTACTGTGCCCATTTCCCAGAGGAAGAAGCAGAGGCCCCGACAGGTGACCTCGGTCGCTGCTGAAGAGAGAAGACCCGCCTGCTTCTGGGTTTGCCCCTTCCTCCCTTCAACCCCCTCCACTCCCTGCCTCCTTAGCGTAATTAAGGGGGCCGAAGAGATCATCAAGGCTTGAGGACCCCAAGCAGAGCTGGGGTTGGGGGAGACCGAAGGCACCGCTGCCATTTGGGCTGGGCTCGGGGGTTGTGGTCTGCACCCAAGGGTCACGCCTGGTGCCCTCGGGGAGTCATGTGGGCTTTCCGGGATTGAACCCGGGTTGGCCATGTGACAGGCCAGCACCCTCCCCACTGTACCCAACCAAGAGGTTTTTCATAGTCGGGCTCTTAGGGAGGTACAGGCGCACCGCTGGCCCTGGTCACTTCCCAAACCCCGTTCCCTGGCCAGTCTTCACGGGGCCAACTCGATTCTCCAGCGTTAGCAGAGGCCCTGCCAGGTTTGCTCAAGGCCACACAGCCTATGTGGACTCACCCTCTTTCCAACGCTCTTCATAGACAGAACCAGGGGCAGGCGGGGAAGCGGCTAGGGGAGGGGTTGCTGGCCCCCACCTTGGAGAAGAGGAAGAAAGGGTGGGGAGCGGGTCCACGAGGGTCCCAGGGCACCAGCCCAAGCTCTGAGGAACAGCATGGAGCGGGAAACTCGGGCCGTGTGCAGACAGGTTAAAACACAGGTGTGGCCGAGTCTGTCCTTGCCCTTGCGAAGGGCCATAGGGCAAGAATCGCATCTGGAAAAATGGGATCAGAGTTCCTGCAGGCTGGTTTCCGGTCCCTCCTGAGTAGTCTGTGTTTACTGTGAGTAACAATGACTCAGAGAATGTTCCCCACCTGCCTGGCTCTGGGGCCTTTGCGATAAGACACTCGCTCTCAGGGGCTTTCATTTTGGTGGGGAGAGAAAGACAATAACCCCCCACTAGGTAAACCTTTAGGAGGACAACAGCTAGGAAGCTAAGGAAAGAAAAAGAGCAAGAGACCCCTCTGCTTGAGTGGACACCCCCCTCCTTGAGTAACTACCCTCTTCTTGAGCAAGTCGGGGCGTGCTTCTCAGGGCACAGACCTGAATCAGGAGAGGAACAAGCCTTCCAAGGAGAGCAGCAGCACATGCAAAGATCCTGGGGCAGGAAGGTCTGATTGGGTCAGGGATTAGCTACCAGACACCCTCCCAAGTAGGGTTTATTCCAAGCACACACTGCCAATTTAAACAGATTTGCCATTAGCTGAGATCATTCTGTGCCTTCAGAGAGATGTGATATGCTGGGCACAAAGTCCACAGCAGGGTCTAGCACAAAAGCTGAAGAAGCAGACAGACATTAAACGGTTGAATTGAAGGTAGGATTAGAAGTGCGGAATCTCGGAACAAGCTGCTGGATGGGAATGTTTGTCTGTTTGAGGGGCACACCCAGCAGTGCCACTCCTGGAGTGATCACTCCTGGAGGTGCTCAGGGATCCCTCAATAGGGCGCCAGGGATCAAGCCTGTTTGGTCCTGAGGAGAGCAAGCACCTGCCCCTTGGTATTCTCTCTCTCTCTGGGCCCTGGGCTAGAATGTGGGGTGGAGCCCGATCGGAGCCCAAGTGCAGGGGTACGGTGCTTGCACATGTCTGAACTGGGTCGATCCCGGCCCTTCATACGCCCCGAGACCCGCCAGGACGACCCGAGTGCAGTCGGGAGGGAGTCAGCCCTGAGCACTCACTGCCAGGTGTGGCCCCAAACCAAAGCCAAACAAGGATGTGCTAAGGAGGGAAGGTCAGGGACCCTGTACTAAGTGGTGGGAGCGGCTGGGGGGGAGGCGGAGACCTTTTCCAGCCCAGCCGAGGGGCCTGACAAGCACCCAAGCGCAGGTCAGGGTGGGAGATGGGGGCGGGGTTAGCCGAGATCTGAGAACTGCCTTTTAGCGGTCCACACCTCAGAGGCCTAGCCCCCCACCCCCAAAACCCACCTGTGCCCACTCCCAGGAAGCCCCCTCAGAGTTAGCCAAGGAGGAAAGGGCTTGGGTTGAGGCCACAGGCAGCTGTGCGCAGGGATCCCTCCTGGCAGTGCTCCAAGCACCATCCACAGAGCCTGGTGTGGGGTGGGCAGCGAGGAGGCTAACGCTGACCCCCGCGTTGACGCCCAGCCTCAGCAGTCTCCCCCCATCCTCCTTCCGTTTCGGGGTCCAGGGATGCTGTGCTGATCCCACCCAGGCTGCGTGAGAAGCCTCAGTGGCCTCTTCTCTTCTCTCTTGTCCCTGCCTGGCCCCAGCCAGTGCGCCCCCTGCCCGCTCTCAGATCCTATCCACATACCGCCCCCCACCCCCCACGCCCCCACCCCTGCCCTCCCACAGGCTTCCTCCAAGGCAGGCACACCAGGGTGGTGCGTTTTCAAAATTTAGACATCAAAGGGTGTTGCTTCCCCCAGCTTGCTTCCTGCTGTAGATTTTGAGAGACTCGGAAAAAAAAAATAAAAGTCAAGTCGGCGTCTTCACTGCCCCCTCTGCCTCCCGCCCCCCCCCCCCCCCCGCATTTCTGATTGGCTCAAGCAGCGTCTGGTGTTCTCAGCTGAGAGCCTCCCAGGTGGGGACAGGCCGAGGCTTCTTCCCACCTGGAAGAAACGTGCCTATGAGCCAGGAACCAACCCAGCGGCCTCCTGCCCCCCACCCCCACCCCCGACGTCCCACTTCGTGGAATCGGTTTTTGTTTTGGTTTTGGCCCATCTGCTCTCAGGGCTGACTCCGGGCACCATGCAGGGTGGGACTGGACTCGGGTCACAGCCCTCATTTTAGGGATTCTAGGGCGGGGCAGGGGGAGGGGGAATCAGCCCGGCAAGACATTTATTGCAGTCTATTTAGTGCCCAAATAAAACGCACAGAGAGAAGCCAACAGCCAGCAGGAAAATGCCATGCAGCTGTTTAAACAAACAGGAAAAAGAACTGCACCGCCGCCGAAAGCCTCGGGAAGGGCAGGCCAGTCCATCTGCAAGTCTCCGGAGAAAGTGCGCCGCGGGAAACAGCGCTCCCTTTTCCGAAGTGTGCCCCTTCTCGGAGCCCACGGGTGGGGAGGGGGGGGCGGCTGTGGACAAATGCCCGAGTGTGGGAGAAGCCGGGAGCAGGCCTCTATGGCACTTGGTCAGCAAGACACTGTGTGCTCTGCGGTGTCGCCCCAATCAAGGCAAGTGTGCTCTCAGGGCCCTCAGCAGCCCCGGGGCTCAGGGAACCCCAGCAGAAACAGACACACACACACACATACATGTGCACGCACACGCACACATACACACACACTCACACAGATACACACTCTCACACACACACATACATGCCCGTGGCTGTTCAGGGCCTCAACACGAAGTCCGGCTACAGGGCGCCCCCTATTGGGCAGGGGGAGGAAAATGCTGTTCACCAGTGGAGCATAACCCGGTGGGTCCCAGCTGGAACCTGCCCAATCCTGGGGTTCGCCCTGTTCGCAACTTCTTTTCCTGAGCCAGAGGTCCAGGAGAGAGAGGAGAGAGAGAGGAGAGAGAGAGAGGAGAGAGGGAGAGAGGGAGAGAGAGACTCAGAGAGAGAACGCGAGCGCCAGGGGCCGTGGGGTGCCACGTGCTCCGGGACTCTGAAGGGGTCTCCAGTGTGCAAACAGGGAGGACTCAGCAAGCGCAGAAGTGACTGCGGGGGGGGGGGGGGGGGCTGTCTCACCGCCCCTCCTCCCCCCCACCCCGCCCCTCGTCCCAGGCTCGCTCCCCCCCGCGGAGGTGCTTAACCCCACAGCAGGAGGCTGCGAACGGGCCGCAAGACAAAAGGACATTATGACGGTGCTTTTTCCGGTTTTCCTTTTTGCACAAAAACAGTCCATTTATTCAAGTGTCCTCCAGCACAAGTACATTAGAAAGGAGCTTTATTATATTCTTCTGGGCACACACAAAAAATGTGATGAAGGCGGCATTGACAGACTTTTTCTACATCGGCTGTACGCATTGACCTCTTTAATTATTTCATAAACAGCTATGTCACGAGCATCACTTACACAGAGATACAACAGAACCCCGGGGGGTGGGGGTGGGGGGAGGCGGTGGGAGACCCGCGGGGGCCCTCGCACACATGCCCCTCCCGGGATGTCCCAGAACCAGACTGTGAAATGTACATTATTATTGTCAATAAATAGAGAAGCAACCCTAAAAACAAAAGGAAAAGAAGAAGAAAAAAGAGACAGTGGTGTGTGTGGGGGGTGGGGGTGGGGTAGGAGGGGGGTGCTGGAACCAGGGAAAAACCAAAACTGGGATCCAAAGAGGAACTGAAGAGAAAGGGGAGGGGTGCAGGGAGGAGGGCTCGGGAGGGGGAGGCGCTGGGGGTAAGAGTCGGGAGGGTGGGAACGAACGTGGGGGTGGGGGCGGGGCGGGGGGGGGAGTCCTGCATTTAGCTGCGTGGAATGTGGAATAAAGCGCTCGGCCGCCGGGGTCAAAGCGAAATTCGTGTGTAACAGGAAAAGTTATTACCAAATCAGCTACAGAGTTTATTCTTCAGTATGGATACATGATTCCCACAAATAGGTAAGCACCCGCTACTTCAATGCCTCAGCTAAAACACATGAAATCGCTCATTAAGTTTTCAAGTACAAAGTTAAAATGCCTTTTTAATAATAATATATCAGAGTAAAATAATAGTCTCTTTTAAACTCCACTACGAGAAAACAAAACAAACAGTCATTGTCCAGACAGCAGACTTAATTTAACAATATATATTTTTAATAAAATGTTTTAGCACCGTGTGGGGTCGCCTCCTCCCGCTGCGTATTCTAAGGAATTTCGGCATATTTTGTTGTTGTTGCTGTCGTCGTCGTCGTCTCGTCTGTCAATTCTAGGCCTTGGGCAGCCAGGTCAGTCTGGGCATGGCGGGGACTCTGGGGGGCACGGGGGCTGTCCTCACCCTGCTCATTGCCTGGAGATGGACGGACGGACGGACGGACTCAGGAGTCCAGTCTTTCTGCCCAAGGGGCCTTCCGTCCTGACCTCACGGCTGGGCTGGTCTCTCCCTCCCCTGGTGCCAGGGTCTGAGTGGGGGCTCTTCCGAGGTTACCACCCAGGGCCCCCATGTTGGCAGAGGGGCTGCGTTCCTTTACCTAAACCTAAAGGGTCTTTCTGCCCTGGTGGGTTCCTTCCCTCGCTCCCCAGATGCCCTGTGACAGGGTGTCAGGACCTCTGGAAGTCCAGGGCTGCAGCACCAGGGGAAGTCGCAGCTGCTTCGTGGACAAGCCACAGGGAGCCAAGCCCTGGACCCAGTGGCCCCTCCTGCCTCACGCCAGGGCTGCTTGCCACACCACAGGCGGCCCTGCGGTGGCCTGCTAACGGTCCAGTCTGCACCAGACACTCCCGGGGCCTCGGGCCAGCACGTGGTCTAGTAGCACAGACAATAGCAAGAAGGTTCTGGGGGTCTGGAAAAGGAGGACACGGACAGACCCCTGCATGGCAGCCCGGGTGTGGGAAGCGCCAGCATCAGCAGGGACCGCCCTGGCCCCAGCCCGGAAGCAAACCCTAGAATCTTCCTGCCCTCTCTGCCAGCCTCTGGGCCTCAAGAGCATGAAGCACGCCTCAGAGTGGGGTGGCGGGGACCCCTGGGTTAGAGTGCGCAGTCTGCACAGCACCCATGGGTGGGCAAAGTCCCAACTGGGACCAGAAGAAGCGTGGGCAAGGGGCAATCCCCAGCGAGGCCCCCTCGCTGAAACCCTGGCAACCAGCTTCCGGCCCCACAGGCAGGAGCCCGGGTGGGGCTTCGTCAGGGGGAGGTCAACCCCTGCGCCTACGCAGTGGGCAGCAACAGGCCAGAGGGAGGCCCCGCAAAGACCCGAGAGGGCCGTGGCCGGCAGGGAGGGAGCACCTGGGACCGCCAGTGGCAGCCCCTCTCCCGTGCTGGTGGGGTGTGGGCCAGGATGGAGACTGGCGGGGTGGGCACCGCCATCAGGTGCGAGGAACCTGCACCCAGGGAGCGGGCGGGCTGTCCTGGAGGTGGGTGTTGTGGGGTCCGGGACTGAACCCCCACACAGGGTGCGGGGCAGCCGCCACGGGAGTCATCTCCAGAGCAATGAGGAGGGGCTCGGAGCCCCCGGTTATTATTCCGTCCAATTAACTGATTGAGCTTTACGTCCCCTTCCTGCTGCCCCAAGGAAGCCTGCTGGCCCAGACAGACAGATAGACAGACAGACAGACAGACAGACGAGGATGCCAATCGGGGGCTGGTGGGGGAAGAATAGGTAGGGGGAGCTGAGGGCTGACCTGACCGGTGCCTTGAGCTGCAGGCCAGTGTCACGGGTCGCTAACACAAGAGTCTTGACATCACTGGGGACCAGAGACGGCCCCGTCCCTGCCAGAGGCGAGCACCTGCCCCTCCCTGCCTTCAGCACCGGGCAGCTCCTGGCACTGCCAGTCCACCTGCCATCAGGGCAACAGAGGTAGTGCCACGGGGCCCCATCCCCGGATCCCGGGGAACAGCACGCGGGGCGCACCCTGGCGATGCCTCTGTAATGCGGTCGATCAGAAATCACTTCCTGTGTCTGCGTGGGGGGAGGGGGAGGGGAGGGGAGGGGGCTGATTGATTGGGGGAGGCGGGCAGGGGCGTTCTGCCAGGGGGGCCCCCCCAAGGCTCAGCATCCTGAGCCGGGGCCTACGCCCTCCCCTAGCTTCTCCCGCGTGACCCTAGCTATGTGTCTACACGGTGCCTATCCGCATAGGCCCCATCGTGCGAGGGTGCGAACTCGGGCCCCCCCTGTGCTTGACGGCTCACCTCCTGGCCCTGCCCTGCCCAGGAGGTCCACCCCCCTCCCATTATAAAATATAAATCTCTATATGCCACATATCTACACCCCGACAATCCCGCTGGGCCCACCCGCGGAGCACCACTGGCGGGGGAGCCCCCTGGGCGAGGGCTCAGCCACCAGACCAAGTACTAGAAAAGAAAGACACAGCACCCCCACTTCACACGCGCAGGAGGGACGCCCCGCCCTCTCCAGCCCCGACACAGGGGGCTCGAGGGGGGTGGGGGAGGAGAGGTGGGCAGGCGCCCACGAGGCCGGCCTGGGGGGCGGGGGAACCCCACCGGCCTGGCTGCTGTGCCCTGCCTCCTGGTGGCCCACCTGGCCCCGAGGGGAGGAGCCAGGGCACCGGGGCCACCCCTGACTGAGAAGCACCCTGCTCCCCGCACCTTGGTTTGAAACCTTAAAGGGAGAGGGAGAGGGGGGCGGGGGCGGGTTTTTGATTTCTTAAAAAGAAACTCTGGAAAACCAACAGAACCAGAATCTTAAGAATGAAAAGATGTCCCAGGACCAGTCTGCAGCCTGCAGAGATGACCAAAAGCATGGCCTTCGGGGGCGCGGTCACCTGGTGCAGGGACATGGGGGCGCTTCATAAAAGAACACACAAAAGGCGACTTAGGGAAGCACCAGCACGTTTTGTATGTTTTTTTATTCGCTCCAGGTGAGGTGGGGTCGGTCACTTGCCCGCACTCTGGGCTTGGTTTTTTATCGTGGTTATTTTTCTGATTCCCACCAGGTGCCCTCGAATGGGCGAACGTGAAAAGTGGGGAATAAAGATGCCCGCACCCCCCAATCCTGCCAGAATGCAGAGGGCAGAGGAGCGGGGGGGGGGGGGGGTTCTTTTCCGTTTTTTTTTTTCCAAAAATAAAAAAATAATAAATCAAAAGGTTATTGCATGAGCCTGGATGAATCAACCCCACTCCCAGCTTTCCACACACACACCCCCACCCCACCTCACCGGAATCCACCCCCCCTTCCTTTGGCAGGGAGAAGGGGGAGGTGCCGTGTTCAAATTCTCCTCCTTGCCTTGTTCACAAACAAGGGGGCCGACGGGGAGAAGGCCCCAGCCCACCAGGATAACAGTTTGTCACCCCCCCCTTCCCATCCCAGCTGTCACCCAATTTTCCATCCGCGGTTAGAACCCTTTGCACATAAGGCAATGTGGAAGCTGATGTTTTGATACTCATCTCGCTGTTTGAAAGCACCATTATGAAGTCGGGTTGTACAGTAGTTGACAGTACCTTTTATATATATATATATATATCTCGCATCTATCATATATATATAAACTGTAAACAAGAGGTAACAGCGGCTTCTAGGAACTGATTTCCGTCAAGGTTTCCTGTGTGGTAAGCACCTGAAATGCTGGAGGGGTCTGGAGTGCTGGTCTCGGCTCCCTGCGGCTAGCTGGGGTCTCTTTTGCACGAACCAGGATGGCGCTGGCGAGATGTCTGGGGGTGGGGGGGCCGGCAGGGATGCAGGCCACCTCCAGAACGCCTCTCTCTCTGCTGTCCCCCGCTCGCTCGTGCTCCTATCTGATCAGGCTAGAGACAACAACGAAAAGTTATAGAGCAAAAAATATATATATATCTCTCCAATATATAAATTTTGATAGAATTTTCTCTTTTTCCTTCTCTCCTAGCTTTCCTCGGCAAGGTATTGTTACTCTCGGTTTGCTGTTGTTACTGATTTTTTTTTTTTTTTTTTTTTGCTGCAATCCACCCTCTAGTTTCAGTCACAGCAAGAAACAAAAACCCAAACAAACAGAAAAACCCCTCTGGAAGAGTAGAAAACAAAAGATCTGACCAAAAAAAAAAAAGGGGGGGGGGCGTGGAGGGCGTTTGGGAGTGGAGAGGAGGGAAGTGGGGGTGGAGCTCGGTTTGGTTTTTAAATAGGACCGAAGAGCGACACTGAAAACCATCGGGAGCTGTTCGCGACCTTCGTCGGCCAGGCCCGGCCCTCCGGCTCTTTCCGCCTCTGTGGGTTTGGTGTTAAATTCCTGTTTTCTCTTCTGGGTGCTGCTACTTCTCTCCATCTTCATGTTCTCGGTGTTTTGTTGTTGTTGTGTTGTGTGTTTGTGTTTTTTTTTCTCCGTTTGTTTGTGTGACTTTGCGGCGCTACCTCAGTTGGCCCCCACGTGTCCCTTACACACAAGCGAAATATTCCTTCAGCGGAGCGAAGAGGTGGCGGATGACCGGCACGCTCCAGGACCGGCCCAGCAGTCTCTGCCTGGCCAGGCGGCTCATGTTGGACACGTCGGTGTAGTGGACGGGGAAGCCGAACACCCTGTGGGAGAGAGGCAGAGGGGCGCCGTGAGCTGGGCACCCCCGGCAGACATGGACCGTCTGGGTCAGGGTGGGGGAGGCGAGGGGCACTGGACCCCTGCACGCCCACCTTCACTCCTGAGGGTCAGGCTGTTGGCAGACGCCCCAGGGAAAGTCGTCCGTTTGGGGAGTTCCAGATACCAGACGCTGCTTCGAGAGCCTGAGCAAAACGCTCTCAGCGCGGTCGGAAAAAGTCATCCAGAAAATACATTCGTGGTGCTGGCCTGGATCTGCCGACCCAGTGTGTTTGCCACGAGTACAAGAGGATCCACTGGGGGACTGGAGCTATCGATGGCACAGCGGGTAGGGTGTTTGCCTTGCACGCGGCAGACCCAGGTTCAATTCCCACATGGTCCCCCGAGCACCACCAGGAATAATCCCTGAGTGTATGAGCCAGGACTGTGCATCGCCGGGCGTGACCCAAAAAGCAAAAAATAAAAAAGAGAATCCACCGGAGCAGAGAGAGGGGGAAGGGCTGCAGCCCAGTCTCCATCCCTGGCACGGCCTGCTCCCCTGAGCACTGCCAGGAGGAGTCCAAGAGGAAAAAGGGCCGGGGGATGGTGGTAGGGGAGTGGGGGGATAAGGCGCTTGCCTGTGTCCCACCAACCCCAGTTCAATCCTCGGATCCACATGGTGCCAGCGCACCGCCAGGGATCACTCCTGGGCACAGCACCAGGGAGAGCCCCAGAACATCGTCCAGTGCAGTTCACATTAAACATAACCCCAAGAAGGGCCTGAGCGAGCGACAGTACAGCAGGGAGGGTGTTTGCCTTGCTTGAGGCCAACCTGGGTTCAATCCCAGGCCATCTCACGTGGTCCCCTGAGTAACTCCTGAGTACAGAGCCAGGCGTAATCCCTGAGCATCACTGGATATGACTCCAAAGACCAAAAGGAATGAAGAATGGATCGATTATAAAATAACCCCAAGAACTGAGGCTGTGGGGATAGTACAGTGGGTAGGGCTTTTGCCTGCCTGTCTTGCAGGCAGTTGACCCAGATCTGATGCTGGACCCCCATACAATCCCCGAGCCCAGCAGGAGTGACCTCTAAGCCTAGAGCCAGGAGTAAGCCCTAAGCACTGCCAGGTGTAATTTAATCAAAAAAGGGGTGGGGGTGGGGGCGGGAAGAGCCCAGAGTGATATTACAGCAGTAGGCCCCTTGCCTTGCATGCAGCTGACCTGGTTTGATCCCCGGCATCCCATATGGTCCCCGAGCACCGCTAGAAGTAATTCCTGAGTTCAGGAGGAATCCCTGAGCATCACGGGATCCCTCAGTCACCCAGTGGCCAGGATGAACTGACCCCTGGCCTCTCCCTGATGAGGAGAGGCAGCTGGACCCGGGCCTGGCTACTCGGGTAAAAGGCCTCTGCCTGGCTATAGCCTGGTGACACCAAGCCGGGTCCCCTCCTCTGCCGTCTCCCTCATGTTCCTAAAGCGAGCAGGGGTTCCAAGTGCCAGCAGCTAGGATGCTTCCCGGGGACTGGACGGGTCCTCTGGGGGCTCCGGCACAGCCCGGGGTCAGTCTTCCCTGAGCCCCACCCCCTGCACCCTCATCTCCCCGGGCACGGTACCTTTCCATCTCAGTGCACCAGAGAATGTCCTCCTTCTCATTCATGAAGACGGGGAAATGCTGGTCTTTGCCCTGCTTTATGGAGTTTGACCTTGTGGTAATGGTCCTCACTTTGCTGAACTGGAAGAGGAGGAGGGAAGGTGGGGTGAGCGGCCAGGGCCCTGGCAGGGAGGGAGCGGTGAGTGCAAGCCCCTCTCGCTGTCCTGTCCCTCCTACCTCGGCTGCCAGGACTGGGCGGCAGCAACGAAGCCTCTGTCCCTGCCTGATCCCCCCAAGAATGGCTTCTCCCACAGCGGCAGAGACCCCGAAAGGTCAGGGAGCTTGGGAACAGCCTGGAGCGACAGCAGGCCCTGGGCTGGGCTGCTTCTGAGCAGCTGGCCACCCTGCGGCCAGGCCTCAGTGGACAAATGGCTATGGCCAGCAAGGGCTCCTGGCCACTGTCTGCCCTGCGCAGGGGCCAGGCCCCTCCTCAGTTGCACGTGTCCAGCCCCCAACAGCCTGGCTCCCGTCCTCCGTGTAGGGGCTGACCTTGGCGATGCGGCCATGCTCCAGACACTCCTGCAGTTCCAGCTTGTCGTTCACAGTGGACGCCAGGGGCCTGGGAGGCAGAGGGGGAGAGTGACACGGGAATGGGCAAAAGGGCCGGAACCCCGTAGCTGCCTGACCCAACCCGCCTGCTGTGGCCACCTGCCCCCGTTCTGATGGTCCCCAAGTCCACGGGCCTGGCTAGCAAGCACCCAGCCTTAGAGGGGAGCTCAAGAGGGCGCCCGGCCACCCTCCGGAAGGAGGCAGCTGCCCACAGGAAACCCAATTCTGTCCCAGGCAAGAGAGAAGCGATTGTGGCCTTTTGCAAATACATTGAGGGCTTGTTGGTTGTTTTTGGGTCACAACTGGCGATGCTCAGGGCTTACTCCTGCCTCTGCACTCAGGGATCACTCCTGGCAGGCTTGGGGGACCATATGGGACACTGGGGATCGAACTCGGGTCAGTCCCATGCAAGGCAAGCACCTTACCCGCTATACTATGGCTCTGGTCCAACAATGATTTTTACATTGGGGTGGAGGGTGGTTTAAGCTCCTGGAGGAGCTCAGGGATTCAGCCCTGTGAGCCATCATTTTAACCCCAAATACATTGAGGCTTCTTCTCATGGGGGTGTGAGGGTTAGGGGCCATAACTAGCAGGACCCTGGGGGCTGGTGCTTGGGGGAACCACATGTTGCCAGGCACCCAACCCAGCCTCTAGCGTGCAAAGCCTGCGCAAAGCCTGCGCGCTAGCCCTTGGGGCCATCTCACTTAGGCCAAGTCCCCAGCAACCTCTGGGGCCAGTCTCTTCTCTCTTGACTACGGTGATGGTCACATGGGGGTGTTCAGTGGATGAGCCATAGGCCTGCACCCCTCTCCCCTGGGAGAGCCAGGCTGGTCCCCCGAGTCCGACTGATTCCCACAGCACAGGGGTCAGGGTCCAATGCCCACCCTCCTGTCTCCCGGGATTAAGACTTCCTGAAGGTGGGGGCTGGAATGATAGTCCAGTGGGTAGGGCATCAGCCACCCCAGGTTCAATCCCCGGCAACCCAAACGTTTCCGCAATCCACCTCCAGGAGTAATTCCTGAGTGCAGAGTCAGGAGTAACCCCTGAGCATCACAGGTGTGATCCAAGAAGCAAAACACAAAAACACAAAACACAAAATAAAACAACAACAACAACAGAGATTTCCCAAGGGTGTCAGTGTGGGAAGCTCAGCTCCCAGTGCACCCCCTACCCGAAGCCCTGGGCGGCCCCTGGGTCCCTCAGGGTCAGGAGCCTCCATCAGCGGCCCTGGGACTTTAGGGGACCCAAAATCACATGCAAGTGGCCCCAAGGCCCTGAGCACCAATAAAGTCTCACAAGAAACAGCAGCCAGGCGGGGGGAGGGGGGGAGGGCGTTTCCCCTAGCATCGCCCCCACAGGTGGGTCTCGCTCTGCCGTTCTACGGGGAGGAGAGTGGCTTAGGTTCCGGGGCTGCTCCCGGTTCTCCGCCCAGGGGACCATCTGTGGGCACTGGGCATCTGAGCCAGGCTCAGCCTTCTCCCACCATCTCTCTGGCTTCTCACTCTGCTTTTAATCAGATGATTTGCTCTGGCCCAGAGAGAAGCCAGAGTTCTTTTCTCTGTGCTGGAGTGAAGGGCAGCGAGGGTATCGCTTCATACGCAGTTGACCAGGGCTCCATCCCCAGCACCCCCTCTGGCTCCCTGAGCCCCGGCAGTACGCCAGGAGTACTGCCAGGTACGGTCACCACACATGAACTAACCAACCAACCCCAAACGCCACAGAACTCTATTCTCCTCAGAGGACTATGACTGTGCTTCAGCGAGCGGATGGGAGCCAGGCCTGGCCACCTGTGGCCACTGGGCCGGATGGTTTTAATGCACAGGTCCCGTTTTTCACACCCCTTCCCGGCCATGGATTCTGTATCGGAAGTCAAAGGAGCCAAGTTGGGAAGACGGTAACTCAGCAGAACAGGGATCTTTTCAGTCAAGAGGGCAGTTTTGTTTTGGGTCACACCCGGTGATGCTCACGGGTTACTCCTGGCAGTGCTCGGGAGACCACGTGGGGTGCTGGAAACTGAATCCAGGTTGGCTGTATGCAAGGCCTTACCCGTGGTACTATTGCTCTGGCCCCTCAAGATGATACTTTTTTTTGGCTTTTTGTCACACCTGGCAATGCACAGGTGTTACTCCTGACTGCACTCAGGAATTACTCCTGGCAGTACTCGGGGGACCATATGGGATGCTGGGAATCGAACGCGGGTTGGCCGTGTGTAAAGCAAATGCCCTCCCCCGTTGTGCTATTGCTCCAGCCCCAAGATGATACTTTCAGTGGCTGTTTGTGGCTTCTCCCCAGTGTCACCGAGGCTTCATCAGAGTTGCTCTGGGCAGTGCAGCAGAGGACACAATGGTGACCAGGATCTAGCCCGGGGCCTTGAGCACGCCACACACATGCTCCGGCATCTGACCGCTTCCCAGTCCAGAACACACATTTAAAGGTTAATCTTCAACTACTCGTCTCCATTTTCTCAAGCAAGTCCTCTCTGTACTCCAACCCCCTTCTTCCTCACAGAGAACATGACAGAGTAGCAACTCTCAGCAGGGGAGGCATCCGAGAGGCCCCACCCAGGGGCCAGAGAGAGCACAGTGGGTAGCGCTTGTCTTGCATGCATCTGACTCAGGTTGGATCCCCAGCACCCCTCATGGTCCCCCGAATCTGCCAGGAGCAACCCCTGAGCATTGTGGAGAGTGGCCCCAAACCAAAACAAGAGGAGAAACTCCACTCAAGGAACTCCCAC
The DNA here is from genome assembly GCF_029834395.1 of Sorex fumeus. Lineage (NCBI taxonomy): Eukaryota > Metazoa > Chordata > Mammalia > Eulipotyphla > Soricidae > Sorex > Sorex fumeus. The sequence continues at coordinate 12,088,233 of NW_026606063.1, read as the reverse complement.
CCGGGCTGTCAGCCATTGTCCTGTGAGCTGGAGAGGACAGAGGATAGCACACTTGCCTTGCAAGTGGCCGGCCTGGGTTCGAATCCCTGGCACCACATCCGGTCCCCTGAGCAGAGCCAGGATAAACCCCGAGCAGTGACAGGTGTGGGCCCCCAGCCCCCAAAGAAAAACCCCACCCTAACCCGCTACCGTTCTGCCCACAGGTCCCCTGGCCTGGAGGTGCCACCAACCTGTTCATGCCAGGAAGGTTCCCCCAGAAGTAGCGGGCCCTGTGTGCGGCTGACACTTCTTTGGCATCGATCATCACGGGGTTGGACTGCATGGAGGGAGACGGAGGTGAGTCAAGAGGATCAGACGCTGCAGGACACGGCCGGGCCAGTGACGGCCTGAGCCCCTCGCAGGCTCCTGCTCCCCTCTCGGGAGGCCCCAGGGAACAGCCTGGAGGGAAACCTACAGCCTTGCTCCAGGACACTCCCAGCAGCAGCTGCCCGGGTGGAGCTCAGGAGCATTTAGAAAGGAGGCGCAGATGCACGTCTGGCCAGAGGCCCAGCACCAAGCCCCTAACAAGCCCCTAGCCCTCTGCGAGAGAAGCAGCTGAGTCTCCTCTAGCTGAGCCAGAGTCTCTGCAGGCCCCCGGCTATTCCACAGCCCTGGGGGGAGGAGAGGGGCAAAAAAAAAAAAAAAACAAAAAAAAACACTGGGCTTGTGGGAGTGAGAATTTCGGGGTGATGGTAAACAGCCCTGCCCGGCTGATCGCACATGATGTTGGTTCTCCCAGACCCTCAGAGGAAGGGAGGCTGGTCACCACACCTCACGCCGGAGCGGCTCCTCTGATTCCAAAACTCAGGACACACTGGGCTCCCGGCTGGGTGCCCAGCCCCAGAAACCTAAGGAGTGAGCCCGGTTCAGAACCCAGTTGGGATCTATATCCGGGGCAGGAGGTAGGGCCTGCTGGGGAGGGCCAACCAGTCCGGCCTCCCGAAGGCTCCCTGCCTTGCCCCCTCCCTGTCTGCTGTCACCTCCTTTCCAGGAACATGCGGAAGAGGGGGGGCTCAGGCCCATGCCCCCCGCCCTGGGGGGCCCCTCGGAAAGCAGAAGCCACCCACCCCCACCTCCCCAGGGCTGCCGCCCACGGTGGGAGCGAGAGGGCAGTGGGCAGCCCCAGGCTGCTGGCTCTACCTCGAGAAACCGTGAGATGTCCCTCTTGTCGCTCACGCCCATGGCCACCACGTTCTCAAAGAGCCAGAAGAAGGGGCGGTCATCGCCCTCCTTGGGCCGCGCGTCATGCAGCAGGCGGTAGAACTCGAAGAAGAGCCGGCCAGTGCCCTCTGCAGGGGTGGGGGGGAGTGTGCGTCGGTCAGCCGGGTCATCCGGGACACGGGAGGGCCGCAGGCGGACCCCCAGGCCCACATGGCACCTACCGTAGAGCCCCTTGCGGGCGGGGTTGACGATGGACAGGTCGTTGCACGGGCTGCCCCCAATCACCAGGTCGAATGGGCCCCACTCCTGGATCTGGGAGGATAAAGGTAACGTGATGGGCCTGATGTCCTCGGACAGAGGCAGAAAGGAAGAGAGAAATTCTCTGCGAATTTGGCAAAAAAAGAAAAAAAAGTACTTTGGCACAGGAGAGATGAGAGAGTTGGTCACAACTCCCTTCTGTGGCACGACAGCTTGTGCTCGGGACACTCACACGCACGCACACACACACGGACACTCACACATGACACACAGACACACACATGGCCACAACATACACAAACACATAGACACACATGGACACACACACATGGGCACACATGGACACTCTCAGACACACTCACACACACTCACACACACGGACACACACACACGTGGACACTCACACATGACACACAGACACACACATGGCCACAACATACACAAACACATAGACACACATGGACACACACACACATGGGCACACATGGACACTCTCAGACACACTCACACACACGGACACACACACACGTGGACACTCACACCAAATAGGGATTTCACCAAACAGCGACTTACACATGGGACACACACACACACACACACACACACACACACAGGGACTCACACACAGACTAATACGGACACATACACACGAACATACACACATGGGACACACATGAAGACACTTATACACATGGGGATTCATACAAAGGCACATGCACATACCACAGGGACACTCAAACAGGGGTACACACACACACAGGGACACCAGCACAGAAACAAACATACACACACATACACACACATACACACACGGACACACACGGACACAGCCCCAGGCAAGTCCTGAGGCTCTGGAGGTTTGTCCGGAGTCATCAAGCGAAAAGGCCAAACTGATGACCAGAAGCCAGTGGGGAGCCCCAGATGATCCCGCCACCACCTGGGGGCAGCTGTCCAGGCTGGACATGAGGGTGCTTGTGCTCTACAGGCCGGTCATCCCTCCCAACAACTTCCTGCGCCACTGTGGGTCACGGGCAGGCAGTTCAGAGCCCCCCGGAAGCAGCTGGGATGCAAGGAGCTGGGGGTCCCGGAGCCCGAAGCAGCCAGTCCCTTCTCTGCCTTGCAAACGGCCCCCTGGGATTCGGCTCCCAGCGCCCCACAGGGTCCCCTGAGCCGCCCCTCCCCGGGGGTGACCCCTGAACAGAGCCAGGAGCCGGCCCTGAGCACTGCCTGGTGTGGTGCCCTCCCCCTTTCTTACCCTCCTTCCCCCCCAAATAAAAGAGAAGCTGCGGGGGGTGAGAAGGAGCAGATGGAAGGCCCGAGGCGGGCGGGGCCGGAGCGTTGGCGAGGCACGGACATACATGCTTCTGCGTGACGCTGCGGACGTCCCCGACGTACATGATCTTCCCCTGGTGGCGCACCATGCCCACGGTGATGGAGTCCTCACACACCTCGGAGGCGATGTAGCGGTCCACCTGGATGCCCAAGTCCTTCAACACCAGGAGTCCTACAGGAGGCGGCAGGATGAGCACGTCACCCCGCGCTCCCGGGCCGAGGGCCGGACACAGCACCCGCCCCAGGTGCCGGAAGCCTGGAGGGTTCTGGAGGGAGCTGGAGCACCTGGACAAGGACTCAGGCCGCCTCAAGCTGCCCTGAGCTACCGAGAGGAACCAAAGGCAGGGAGAGATGGCAGCTCCCGGGGAGAGCCACAGGTGACCTAGGGAAAACTTTCAAGGCACCTTTTGCTTTTTCACCCCCTTTGAGGGTTGTTTCAGGGCCACACCCTGTGATGCTCAGGGGTTACTCCTGGCTCTGCACTCAGGAATTGCTCCTGGCAGGGTTCTGGGGGACCATCGGGGATGCCAGGGATGGAAGCCGGGTCAGCTGCGTACAAGCAAGCGCCCTACCCACTGTGCTCTCTCCGGCCCCCTCCCTTTGGTTTGGATCCCACGGGCGGTGGTGTTTGGTGACTAATCCTGACAGGGTGTGTGGCAAAAACTGAACCCTGGCGGCTGCTTGCAAAGCATGTGCTCCAGCCCTTCAGGCTACTTCTTCCGTCCTGCATTTCAGTCTCTGAGCAGACTTGTGACCTGCGGTGCTGGTTATGGGACCCAGGGCTGCTTTCACACAGGCACACATGGCTGAGCCACACCCTCTGGGGTGCTGCTCTCTGCCGGCTTCACATCTTGCAAACACTAGTCCAGCTTCACTCTGTGCTCCCTTCCCGGCCTCCAATATTTCCTTCTGCCGCAACTCCCCCAACCAGACCCCATCCTGCAGGCCCCACCCATAAACTGTTTGTGTGCCTCCACCCACAGCCCCCCGGAATCACCTCCCAACTTCTGTAAAGCCTGGCACCCGGCACACCCCACTAGTGCATGGGTTCTGAGCCCTGCTCTTCTGGGCAGCTAACGGTCTTCCAGGGAGAAAGGCGGGACCTCCCCCTTCCTCCTGAGCTAAGGACACACACTTCCCAGAGGGCTTCAGAAGAGCTGGGGCGGACCTCTCCTCCTGACCCTTTCCTGCCACCATGCACAAAAGCCAACTCAAAAATGGATTCAAGGGCCTGGTATCAGGCTGGCATCCACAACACACATCAAAGAAAACAACTCTAGGACACACTGGAGGCCGAGGCACTCGCAAGGATTCAACCCCACAGGCCAAACAGCAGCAGAGACTCACAGACAGCAGCAGAGCAGAGTATGACGAAGAATGAGCGCACCTCCCGGTGGGGTTCCCAGCCCCTTGGGGAAGACCTGACTTCAGAGGGGCCCCCTGGGTCTAGCCTGGGAGAGCCACGAGGAGCAGGGAACAGAAGACATGCCTGGTCAGACGCCACCCGCGCCCAAGGGCCACACAGCCTTTCAAGTGGGGGAGGGGCCCTGCCTGGGGACTCTGGCTCAGCAGAGCTGTACGCGGCCCCCGTTCAGGGAAACGGGGTGCAGGGGCCAAACCCGGAGCCCTCGGCATGCTAGGCACGTGCTCGCACCCTCAGCCAACACTCTGGCAGAGTGCAAACACAAGGGTCTCTACAAATGGGGGTGGTCTTCGTGTTTGCTCAGAGTTCAAGGCTACACAGAGGCACAGAGCAAGGCGTCCCAGGGCGCCACCAGATTCAGGGGTGGGGAGGGGGTTACATCCGGGGTCAGTGGCACCCCCACGCAGCAGGTGCGAAGGTCACTCTCTGAATAGGCGGAGGCTAGAAAGGAATGACACCGGGGACAAGACACCATGGGGTACGTATTCACCCTCCTGTTTGGTCCGCAGACCTCCAGGTCCCTGATCCCAACATCCCTCTGATTACTTGGAGGTTTTGCTGCGACTCGTGATCAAGACAACCTGGGGCTGAGAGGGCTCCGTGGTTGGCCCATGGCCAGGAGCACCGCTGGGTGTGCGGCCCAGATCTAGACGGAACCCCACAGCGTGGCCAGCAGCCTCCTGGGAGATACCCCCCTGCTCCTTCTGCTTGGCCCTGGGCTCTACTGTTTGCCATCTGGTTTTGCCAGAACCGAGCACCCGTTCCACCTACTCACCTGTGGCGATTCCGTCGAAGAGGGACAGTACCCGGATGGGCTTCCGCTTCTCGGCGGGGACCGGTGGGTAAACCTTCGGTGGGTCCTAGGCCGTGGGCACGACAGACCAAGTGAACATCCGGGGAATGTTCCAGAAATCAGAAACCTCAAACCAACCGTGAGCGCCTGCCCGCCCGCCCGGCCCACAGGGCTCTCCCCTCACCCCGGGGCCCAGCCCCCCCCCCCCCGCTCAGGGCCCTAAGGAAGGCGGGTGGAGAGGCCGTGGAGCCCCGGGAACCAGCACTCACAAATTCCTGGTCGTGGTTGTTGGCGAAGAACATCTGGAGCCGGGAGGGCCAGTCGTCCCGCCGCCGTAGCAGCCCGTAGGTGCCCTTGTGCCCACACATGTAGCAGTTCCAGGGGTCTTCCTTGATGGCCGCCTGCGCCGCGCCCGGTCCCACCAGGAGGTCCACACACTCCACACAGAAGCACCTGTGAGGCAGCACAGGCTCAGCGAGGGCTCGGGAGGCCCCGGGAGGGCATCGGAAGGCACAGTGAGGGCACGCGGCCCCAGGTGGGCACGGGTAAGACCCAGGGAGACCCGCAGCCCAGGCAGACCCAGCGGGGTCAGAGCATCACCTGCAGCAGTTATTGTTCCCGCACATGAGCACCTCACGGCCCCCGCAGCAGATGGTGCAGTAGGACTGGTAGCCGTCGTCGTCGTACTGGTAGGCGCACTCCAGAAAGCAGTTCTGGGGGCACGTGGGGAACAGCGTCAGAGGTCACCGTGCGCCACCCCGGGCAGCCCGGGCGAGAAGTCCTGCCCCGGTAGCAGCCTGGCCTTGCCCGGGTCCCAGGCACGGGGAGAGGTCCGACCCCATCAGGCCCCTGGGCTCCTTTCCCTTCCTTCACACAGGGACACAGTAAGCCCCTCCCACCTCCACAATCAGGGTGGGTGTGCAGGGAGTAGGATGGTGGGGGGAAGAGGGTCTCATGGGGAGAACAACATTCGTGTCCGAGGCTTCAGGCCCTGGGGTGCTCAGGGGGCCACACAGCGGCAGGCTCAGCCCTGGGCTCACACATCAACGTGCTCCAGGTCCTCTTTGCTGCCTCAACCCCAGAGCCTGGTTTTCCTTTTTTTTTTTTTGGTTGTGGGCCACACTGGACGATGCTCAGCAGGGGGCCAGGTAAGGTAGGATTTAGGAGACTGAACCAACCCCATCCCACCTCCTGTAAGCCGCATGCAAGGCAGGCTCCCTCCTGTGATATTATCGCTCCAGCCCCTAGAGCATGTCTCACAGCTGTGTGTGTGTGTGTGTGTGTGTGTGTGTCTCTCTGTGTGTGTCTGTCTGTCTGCCGCCCTCTGTCCGCCCCTCAGCCAGCGCCAGCGGCGACCCCACCTTGCAGTTTTGGCACATTCCTCCAATGAAGAGAGGGTGCTCCAGGGTAACATTGAGGCTCCCGCAAGAGATGCAAATATCTGGGGAGCAAAGAGGGAGGCGCAGGGAGCCCGGTCAGGCGGGCAGGGCAGGCCCGACCCCGAGCCCTGTGGCCGCACATCAGCCCGGCTTTCCCGAGGTCCTGGGCACCACCACCACTCACTCACCCTCGATGTTCCGGCACTTCTGCCGCACCTCGTACACCAGCCGCTCTGCAGAGAAAAGCCAGGTGAGAGGCACTGAGGCAGTGCGGCCCACGCCCGCTCCCTGCTCCCCATGCCCCTGCGCCCAAACGCCCCCGCGGGCGGCCGGCGCCTACCTCTGGTGCGTTCGTCTATGATTTCCTTGACCTTGGGCTTCTCCGTGGTGCTCTTCCGCGGCTTTTTAGCTGGTGGCGGCGGCGCATAGGCGGCTGCCTCGGGTTCAACCCACATGTCTGTGTAGACTTCTTTGTACGGATTCTTCTCCTCTGTACAGGGGTGAGGTCACTGCCACCGGGCGATGCAGGGTCTCCGCCCCCCCATCTGCCTTCACAATCCCACCCTCCATGGGCACAGCCTGGTCCCCCCACATCCAAGTCAGGGGAAGGTGGGCTGTTCTGTGAGCCTGATCGGAGCTTTGGGGGCGCTCTCTACACACGGCTGCCCCGGCCCTGGCTCGGGCCCACCCTGGAGAGCAAGGGAGGCGGGGAGACCCCCTGTACTCACCTTCTGGGGGCTCCAGGCCTTTAGGACCCGAGGGCTGAAAGCCCCCGAGGGCCCACTCAATCATCTGCTTGTTCTGAGCCTCCACGGCCTTGCCAGTGTCACTCTCGTCATTGTCGTGGCATGCCGGAAACAGCTTCCCTGCTCGGCTGCTGGCCACCTGTGGGCAACGCACGTGTGCACTGTCTACACATCTGTGCATGAGTGTGGTAGAGGGCAGACCCACGTGTGCCCTGTCTGCACGTCTGTACACAAGTGACGGGGTGGGGGGTGGGGGTTCCAGATCCCAAGAACAGCGTAAGGAGAGGGAAAGGGCGACAAGGGCCTGGGGAGTAGGCAGAGCCCCACGGGGACCCTCACCTGCAGGACTTCGTAGATGGCCTTGCGGTACATGGGCTGCTTGTTGTAGGTGGCCTGGTGGAAGGCGCTGCAGAAGGAGCTCAGCGGCATCAGCTTCTCCACGCACACCTGGGGACAGCCATGCCGGCTTGCTCCTCCTCCCTCCTCCCTCCTCCCCTCGCACCCAGCCAGCACCCACCGGCTCTGCCTGGGGGAGCCCCAGGTTCACTCCCCGGCACTGCATGGCCCCACACTGCTGCTGGGGGTCACCCCCAGGACCAAAACCCAAAGGGAGGGGGAAATAAAGAATAAAAGGAAGAGACTCAGCAGGGAGGCCCCAGCAGCTCCTGGGCCAAGGTTTCTGGGACCCGACCCACGCATTTCAGGGCACAGCCTCGAGGCCAGCAGATTCTGTCACTTGCAGACACAGGCGTGGGGGGGCCCGCCTGCCCCCTTCTCCCTCCTCAATTCCAGCCCGTGTCCCCGGCCCACACTCACCACTGAGAACTTGCCGTCGCCGAACCACATGACCCAGCGCGTGCCTTCGGCCGCCCGGCTCCGGCCAGTCATCCACCAGGACACGATGCGGCCAGGCCACCAGGAGAAGCCCCGCAGCTTCCCCCAGACCAGCTCCCCGATGCCAAAGCCCCGGCCATCCTGGACCCCGGGGAGGAGAGACGTCATTAATGATGGTTAACCACGGTTCCAAGCGCCCCCCTACTCCCCTGCCCTGCAGCTCCGGGCCTCTGTGGTCAGCACAGAGGGATGGGCCATCAGAAGGGACCCACATGGGGGAATGGATGACCGACCGGCCCCGGGTCTGGGGAGAGGGGAGCCCAGACGAGGGAGGAGGTGGGGTGGGGGAGGGGCCCGGAGCAGGAAGGCCAGGAAGTGACGTATGCACCTCATACTCAGGCTCATCGTCAGCTGCTTTGGTGGCGTTCTTGTCCCCGGCCTCGGCGCCCACGGGCTCCGGCGTGGTGGCCACAGTGGGGGAGGCGGGGTCCGTGGGCTGCTGCACGGCCGGCGGGCTGGCCTCCTCCACCTTCTGGGGCTCGCTCGAGCCCTGGCTCTCCTCCACCGCGTTCATCACTGCAATGACCTTGGCCTTCTTCTCAGCCTGGAGAAACAGGGCCCAGGTTCACCTCGACCTCGCCCTGGAGGAGGCAGGGGAGAGGCCACCTGGGGCCCGGGGGGCTGAGGGCAGGAGGCACAGCTCGGGGCAGTTCTCCCCTCATCAAGCCAACTAACTGGTTTCCCGTGGCAGATAGGAAGGAGCGAGGGGAGAGCCGAGAAATTCAAATCACACTTGGCTCCATTCCAGGATGCCCACCCCCCCCCCCGCCCCGCCTCTGCGGGGGAGGGGGGTCCCTGGATGCAGCCTCCTCGGAGCGCTGGCATTACCAGCTGGCCAACCTCTGACACCGGAAGGTCAATCCTATTAAAGATTAGCCAAGGCCCTCGGCTCCATCGCTCCATCCTCTCCCAGCTGGCTTCCTCACGCCTGCTGCGCCAAGAGGCAATGCTTCCCAGAGTCACGAAAGTGGGAGAGGAAAGTAAAATTTAACAAACACTGTCCTCCCGTTGTTCATCAATTTGCTCGAGAGGGCCCAGTAACGTCTCCATTGTGAGACTTCTTGTTACTGTGTTTGGCATATTGAATACTCTCGGTAGCTTGCCGGGCTCTCCGAGAGGGGCGGAGGAATCGAACCCAGCTCGGCCGGGCTGGCTGTGCACAAGGCAAACGCCCTACCTACCGCTGCGCTATCACTCCAGCCCACTAAATTAAAAAAAATAATTAAAAAAATATATGTATACACACACACACACGTGTGTACATGTGTCTCTGGGTGCAAAAGACCCGGATGGTCCTGTCCTCTCCAGCATTCTCCCAGGTAGTCACTTCTCGTCCGGCTTCCAAACCCGCAGTGTCATTTATGCTCGAGATCAGCACAGGGTAAGACCATCTCTTCTCTCGGCCCCAGACGCCACCACCCCCTGCTCAAAGCCCACTCTGGGGAAGCTGCTCCCAGACTCTCCCTTCAGACCCACAAAGGCATTAGCTCCTCAACGCTGCCATCCCCAGACAAAACAAGGCAGACCCAATTATCCTGCCAACAGCCACACTCCCCGCTGCGGCCCGCGATGCCCCCTCCCCACGGAGAGCGGGTTCCTTGGTCCAGCAACTAAGGCTGGCGCTCCAGTTTTGAGAACTCGAGAACTAGACCTTGGGAGGGGGAAAAAAAAAACAAAAACCAAAACACAACACCGAGCTTCCCCCAAGAGTTTAGCCTAAGTGAACCCAGCCTCAAGATTTAAAGCAACACAGGGCTGGAGAGATGAGATGGCAGGGAGGGAGGGAGCCAGCCTGGCACGGGACCGAGCCCGTTCAGTCCCTGGTACCACATATGCCCCTCAGAGGCCAGCCAGGGGGGATCCCAGAGCACAGAGCTAGGTAAGTAAGCCCTCAGCACCACTGGGTGTGGCCCCAAACCAAACAAACCACCCCCCCCAAAAAAAGGGGGGGACCTTAAAGCAAAAATATCACGAACCAACTTGGGAGTAGAAGAGCTTTAAACCAGAAGCAGGGGCCCCTCGCCTTGGCCCTGCGGCTAATAGGGAGCCCGGCTGGAAGCGGCACTTTCTCTTCCCGGGGGCTCTCATCCGAAAGGGAGCAAAGGATTGCAGCTACTCTGCTGACTGGTGCAAGAATCTGACTTCTCAGCATCAAGAGTGCCAGGACCTCGGCAAAGCCCTTGCTGGGCAGAGCCGTCAATGGATCGGAGGTTCCTGGGGTCCCAGGTTAAGAACCTTTGTCTTCAGCTCAATGGTCTAACTGTCTTGTAGATGCATTTCATTTCAATCCTCAAGCCTCCGGCAACACACCCAATCCGGTTTGCAAGGCAGCAGGTCCAAAGTCTCAAATCCTCCTCGGCAAATTCTAAAATGCAGGGATGCATAGCCCCCCACCCCCCACCCCCCCTGACCTGCAAGAGTGAGCTCCTGGGGCCCTGGGGGTGGAATAATGCAGAGTAATTGTCTTGCCCTCCCAAGCCCACTCTCACCTGGCGGGGACTTTGCCCTCCCTTTCCTCCATCCATCAGCTTTCCCCTCGCTCAAGAAGGGGCACCCCACCTGGCCAGACTCAAACAGATGGGGGTGGGGGGAGGGGGGTTCTCTCTAGAAGCCGGGAGCAAATCGGAGGTCTCTTCCCTTCCCTCCACTGAGCCCCCCTGGACGGCAGGCAGGGTGCTGCCTCGCTGCACCCCAAGGCCCCATTTCCAGGGATGCCGAGGCCTCTCCGGCAGAACAGGGCACCAGGAGGAGGGCTTTGGAGGGAAGGATCCCCGCTCCCGTGGCAAGCCGCAGAGGGGGTCTCGCAGAGCACCGCACCTGACACCCCCCCTCCATCACCCCCCCACACACAGCCCCTCCCCGCCAACGCCTTCCCAGCCAGTTCCTGAACGTTCTTCTTCCCCCACAACTTCCCCCAACTTGTCAGCAGCTGCTGCTGCTGGCTGTGAAGTCCCCGGAAGCCCCCCAGGCCGGGGGGACACGCAGCCGGCACCGTGCCGGCGGAGGCCCGGGGAAAAGGGGAAGCAGGGGCATTCCGGGCTGGGGGAGGGGCCGTCAGGGCAAGTGGCCTGGCACGGGGCACCCCGGCCTGCCCCCCCAACCCCCCCGGTTAACGAAAGCAGGGCCAGGGGGTTGCGATCGGGGTTCCGGGCTCCTGCCCCCCACACCTCGGCCGCTCTCACCCCCCAGGGGCGCGGGAGGCGCGGTCCCCCTCCACCCCCGTGGCCCGGGCTGCGGGCGCGCTGGGCACTCGGGGCCTCCCCGTCCAGCCTGGCGCCGACAGCCGCGCGCCTCCTCCCGGGCTCACGCGCTTCCGTGCCAAAGGTCAGAGGTCCGCGCCCACGCGCACGCCCCGCCGGCCGCGGCCGGTCCCCCGCACCGGTCCCGCCCCGCGTGGGCCCCCACGCCCCCGCACGACCGTGCCACCTCCCTCCCCCCGCAGCCCCCAGCCCAGGGCCGCCCCGCTCCCTGGCCGCCGGCCTGGCCAGGCCGGGGGGACGCGCAGCCAAGTGCCTCTGGCTCAGTGGCCCCGCGGCCGGCCGGCGCGCGGGTCGGGGGGATGCCAGCGCGCCCCCGGGCCGGCCACATGCGTGCACGACCCTCGCCGCCTGCACCGCGGGAGCCGCACACCCCCAGCCGGGGCCCAGCTGCAGAAGGTGGGGGGGGGGGCGCGGCACTAAGTCACTCAGCACCTCCAGAACTCTGAGCCGAGCCGAGCCGAGCCCCGAGGGCCTCCCGCCGGCCCCGGCCGCCCCCCGCCACCGAGCCCCCCGAGCCCCCCGGCCCCCCCGGGCTCCGTCCAGGAACCTACCCATAGGGCCAGGTGCGGCCCCTCGGCGGTCCGGCTCAGGTGTGCGACCCGGCCCTGACGCGCGGTAAGTAGCCGCCCGGCCGGGGGGAGGGGCAGGGGGCGATGGGGCGGGGGGCGGCGGGGGCCGGGGGGAGGGGGAGGGGGGCTGCGGGGGGGAGGGCTGGAACATTTTCTTTGTCTAGAACTCCAGGTCACGTGGGCCCCGCTGGAGGGCCTGGTTGGCTGCGAGCGGCCCGGGGGAGGGGGCGGCCCCGCGACGCTGGCAGCGGGCCAGCCCCTCTCCTGCCGTCCGGGGGGCGCGGGGGGCCGGCGGGGCCGGGCTGGGCCTCCGCCCGTTCCCAGGGCCCCGCCCCGGCCCGGCGGGAGGCGGCCCCGCCCCTCCCCCGGCCCGGCCCTCCCCGCCCCCCGCCCCCGCGGGGGGCCCCCAGCGTGGGGGTCGCGGCCGCGGGGCCGAGGGAACCCCGGGCGCGGGCCGCCGGCGCGCGCGCGTGTTTCGGGCCTTCGGGGACGGGCGGGAGAAAGTTGCTTCGAAGTGAGTCGTGCCAGCACCAGCCCCCACAAAAAAGTTAGAAAGCGGAGGAAGGAAGGCGGCGGCGGGCCCGGCCCGCGCTGCAGCGCGCCGCGGGGCCAGAACTGCGGGGGGCGGCGCGGCCGGGGGTGGGGGGCTCCCCGACACACTACAGGTGGATGGGGGTCAGCTGCATCACGTGCGGGCCTGCAGGGGGTCGCGCTTTGGAACCATTTCCTTGCCAAGTCCCGGGGTCCCCTTGATCGCTGGGGGGAGCTCCTGGGGTTTTCCTCATTTTCCTGTTTGCAAGTTTGGGGGGTAAAGGAGGGGGGAGGAGATTAGTTCACAAGTACAGTCATTGATTTCTCCTGTCCCGGGCAGGAACCTAGACTGCTCCAGAAGATTCCACCGCTCTCCTGGGGCCTGCAGGTGGGGCCTCCAGGTGCGGCTTCAACCATTTCAGGTGGGGGCTCCGGAAGGAGCAGAGGTTCGTCCCCCCCCCCCATCAAGTAGGCCAGCAGCGCCTAGAAGCCAGCAAAGAGGGGGATCAGGGTGGGGGTGGGCAGGGAGAGTAGGGAGAGAGGTGGGGAGGGGGAGAGGAAGTGGCCTGCACCCTCCTCCCACACCCCACCATCCCACACCCCACCGCAGGCCCACTGCAGGCTTTCTGAGGGTGTTGGGGGCCTGGCTGCAGTCTGGGGGATGCTGGAGGTCACTGTCCCTACTACGCCCAGCCCTATGCTGTCCAATCAGCCTAGGACGTGGACGTGGGTTCTGGGTCAGCGCCACCTCGGAGAGAAAGCTGTTTTCTCACTGGGAACGCAGGCGGGCTCCGAGATGCTCTGCCGGCCACTCTGCTGGCTGGGGCGCCTCTTCACAGAGGCTGCGGCTGGCTGGCAAGGCCCATCGGGACAGGGGATGGGGCAGGGGCAGGGGTCGGGTCAGAGGGCAGCACTGTGCTGGAACAAAGTGTACAAGGCCGCACTCCATGTCGGAACGCCTTCCCCAAACTCCCAAGGCGGCTGGCCCGCGCATCCACAGAGCTGGAAAACAACGAGGCCACCGGCCCGGGACCCTCACGCAGCTCTAGTCCCACTGAGCAGCGAGTTAGGCATGTATTTTCCGGAGGTCCCAGTAGAGGGGAGGCGCTGCTTGTTCCTGGCCTCTGAGGAATGTAACACTACTGGCTTGGCCGCTGCCTCTCGCCTCTCCCAGTCTCCCGGATGCCGCCCAGTTCCCCGGCCTCGTCCACAGGCCTCTCTCGGCCTCTAAATGAATTTCCTTTAGCTCCAGCTGATCTCGAGACCCTCCAGCTCAGCGCTGCCTCGTTGGCCCAGGCTAAAGCGGTTTCACCCTCCCACTGTGGGCTCTGGGAGTGGAGGGGGGGGCGGGGAATCTCCAGTGAGCAGTGAGCAGCCCCCCTCCCCGCCCCCCTGCTCTGACGCTGCAGGTGAGAACTGCACCACTCCAGGGAGTTTTTCACTTTCTCCCGGCCCACTCAGAATGAACTGCGCTCTCAACCTCATTCTCGATAAATGGAGCTGAACCCTTCCCCCCTGCTCCAGACAGTCCCCGACATCCACAACCAGAGGAAGGCTACCCCCCAAGGAGTCCCCTGGCCTGACGCCCCTTCCCTCTCCTGGACACAAACACTTAAGGATGTGGTCACTGTCTTTCCTATGCACAAAGCAGGGAGACTGTCCTGTCGCTTGGTACTCGGGGTAGCTAAGACAGAACCCCGGAGCAGAAGCGATGGGGATGAGGGATCCGGAAGCACCAGGGTGGCCCTGGAGCCTGGACCGCCCAGTGTCACCTGCCAGGGTCATTCCCGGGACTGCTGGCCTTGTAACTGAGACACAGATGATCAGCCCCAAGGCGCACGACAGGCAGTGAGGAAAAGCATCTGGGTGCTGTGAAACGTGGAAGGCCCGTGGGGAGGGGGGTCTCTTGGAGGACCGGGGACAGGGTGGGCTGAGAGCCTAGACGTGCTAGAGAAGACGCACTGGCAGGGCCCTGCCCAGCAGCTGGCCCCGGGAGAGGCCCACCCGCCACCCGACAGCAGCAGAGGGCAGTGCCCCAAGCTGGCGCCAAGGCCCCCGTGACACTTGCTCTCTTGCCCCAAGCCTTGTCTTTGCCAAGCACGCTTCTCGTTTTAATTACATTTTCAGCTGACTCCAGGAAGTTGCCAGAAAGGCAGCGAGACAAGTGCTGGCCTGGCAGGGACAGGTCCTAGGTGTGACCTTGTCCCTGAGTCTCTCAAGGGCACAGAAGGGCTGTGAATTTCACGATCGAGATGAGACACTGCTGTACCACCCCACCTCTGAGAAACACTAGCTTACCCCGCCCCCCATGGCCAGCTGGGGACACTCTGGCTGGCTGGCACCGGAAGTCCAACCCTCTGCATGTCCCAGCTTCCAGGGCTGGCCACAGAGAGGACCCTGACCACCCGAGTCCCCTCTGCCCCACACTGCAGTGGCCTCGTGCCCACTGAAGCACCTGGAAGACAACATCTGCGGAAACTAACGCCTGGTCCCCACAGACAGACACAGCCCGAGGGCAGAGAGCTGGCCACCAACAACGCTCCTGTCATCCCCCTGCCTCCATCAGCACTCGACTCCTCACCCCTCACCCCTGCACTCTCTCTCTGCTGGCCTGGCGTCGAGGACACCCAGGATTTCGCTCCCCCTGCCCTCCCCCCTCCCCCGCCCTCCGGGCTGCTCTGTTTCTGCTGCCCCCTGCCCCCTCCTCTTCAACCACCAGCCCAGACCCAGCCCATTTGCCTATCATGTCCGGCGGTTGGATGCTCTACACCGTAGCTGTCCAGTGAGGCAGCCACTGGGGCCCAATGAGACTGCGCTTCCACACGCAGCTAGGGGGCGCTGTAACCGGGCAGCGCTGCCTTCTAAGCATTCCCAGGGCTGCCAAACTTGGCAGTGCCACAGGGGCATCTTACCCTCATTTCTCCTTTTGATGAATCACCCTGCTGCCCCCGCCCCGGCCCCAAACTCTCATCCCTGCCACTGCACTTGGCCAACACCGCCTGTGCTCAGAAGAAATATCACGCGGGCACAGCCAGGATTCACTTCCCAGGAGTCGGAGCTCCTGGCATGGGGTTGAGGGTCCGGCTGGGGTTCGCGGAACCCAACTCCGCACTGTCCCTAGAGCCTCCCTGGGTCGCTACTGCCCATGCTCCGGGCTGGGCTGGGGACAGAGGCCTTCCACCGCCAAAGGCTAACCGGGGCCAGAGGTGCCCGGCTCCCAGATACGCCCCCAGCTTTGCTTCCCGAGTCCTCGCAATCCATATGGCAGTTTGCAAGCCAGTGACCACCGCTGGGTTGCTGGCAGGAACGCTAAAAATAGCCACAGAGCCACAGCGGGAGTCAGCAGGACTTGTTGCTAGGGAGACCAGCAGGAAAGAGGGAGCAGCGCCCCAGCCATGCGAGCCGTGTTAGATCCTGCCCGAGAGGAGTCGCCTTGGGGTGTGGGGCCCCGGGATTCCGGGGAGGTTCCCACCTGGGGCCGCTCTGCCTGCTGGCAGCCCCTGACTAGAGCTCTGCATGGGGCAAATGTTCCTCCTGCCCCTCAGTTCCCCATCTCCATGGAAACCACCATTACTGGGGTGAAGTACCAGCCCCTGGAAGGGAGGCCTTGGCTGAGAGCTGGTTGTCATGACAACGTCCCCCCTTCCTGTCATTCTCTCTCCCCTGGCTTCTCCTGGTGGGGGAGAGGTGGGGGGCTCGACCAGCATAGCCAGGAAACCCCCCTATTTCCTGACATGGGTGACACACTCTCGAGAACCCCTCGGCCCGGCTGCCATTCCCCTCCCCAAGGCTTCAGCCATCCGCACCCCAAGAACCCCAAGTTCACTGGGGTTTAAGGATCAGGATAGCTGCATGGAGTTGTTTGTTTTTTTTTTTATAAACAGATGGTTGGGCGGAGGCTCAGGGCAGTGAAGGGGATCTAGGAAAACCTCCCCACGGAGGACGGGTACTAGTCAGGCGGGGGGCCGTGAGCAACTCTGGCTGTCCCTGTCACAAGCGGAAAACTGAGGCCCACAGGAGACTGCGTGTATCCAAGGATGAGGGCGTTCATTTGAGAGGACGGTCGGGCTGGAGAGAGGCACAGAAGGTAGGGCGCTTGCCTCGCACACAGTTGACCCGGGTTCCATCCCCAGCACCAAATATGGTCTCATGAGCCCCACCAGGAGTGATCCTGAGCACAGCCACGGCGGGTGCTGGGTGTGCCCCTCACCCCACCAAAAAAAAAATAAAAGATGGTCAAGGGAAGGTAGAGGGGCTACAAGGTAGAGGGGCGGCAGGTGAAGGACTTGCAGAGGAGAAAACGAGATGCAAGAAGTACAGGGGAGAGGAGGAGGAGAGGGGTAGGAGAGGCAGGAGGGGCAGGGAAAGGAGGAGGAGCAGGTGGGGTGCAGGGGAGAGGAAAGGAAAGGGGGCAGGGGAGGGCAGAGGGGGGAGGAGATGAGGGGAGGGCAGAGGGGGGAGGGGAGGAGATGCAGGTCCCAGGGCTGTTCGTGTCCAGGGCCTCCCTCAGGCCCCCTTTCAGGCGGGTCCAAGCCCTTCTCAGCTCCAGGCTGGCATCTGAAAACAGCCTCTCAGCAGACGGGTGGGGGTGGGGCCGGGGGCAGCTCTGGGGCTGGACAGCGGCTTCCCAGGGTGTCAGGGTTGTGACCACCTGGCCAGGTGACTTGCCTCAGGAGGAAAGCACGGGGCACCCGGCAACTGCAGAGTGGCGGTCTGCTGGGGCTCAGGGGGTGCCCAGCCTCCTGAGACACAGGTGCGCCGGCTCTGCACCTGGGGGAGGGCCCTGGGTCTTGTTACAGCCTGGCCCAGAGCCCCAGACAGCGCCCACAGCCCTCACTCAGGACAGATGCAGTTGCCGGGAGGGATGTGGGGGACAGGCATGGCGGGCAGAGTCAAGGAGGGAGGGCGGGCAGGTTCCTGGCATTTATCTGAAAGGGGCATGTGGGAGCGCAGAGGGGTGGGGGCCATAGGAGTCGCCCTGGGAGTCACATCTTACCCCGCACTCTCCTCCTCTCCCAGTGCTGCTGTGACCTGACCCCACACTCAGCCCTGCCTCAGTCTACCCCAGCGCTGCGCCTCCTTCCCTCAGCTCAGGACCCCTCCACCCGGGGACCTCCCTACAGGCTGGCCCTCCACTCCCAACTCCATCTAATTCCCATCTTGTCTGATGTGCAAGACTCCCACCTCCCAAGAGACCCATTAGGGGTTAGCGTCTCAGCCCTCTTCAAGAAAACTGAAAGGAGCAAAGCCTAGGTTTTTTTCAGGAGGGGTGCAGGGAGTGGGCGGGGGAGGGGTGTTTTCTGCCAGTGGAGACCTTGATTATCTCAGTTCTTTGGAGCTTGGTGTCCCCATCAGAGTGAGGTGCGAACATGCGCGCGCACACACACGCACATCCAAACGCACAAGTACACGTGCACACACATGCACGCACACTTTAGACAGACCTGCAGAGACCCTCAGATTGCTCGCAGGTGCCACCCTGTCATTTGGCTGTGGGAACCCAACCCCGGGGCTGGATTCACAGCCGTACCTGCAAGGGGCCTCCAGAAGGGAAACCCAGTCCCCCTGAGTGCAGAGTACCTTCCCGTCCCTCCCCCACCCACCCCCAGGCTTGGGGGACAAAGGGCGAGGCACCAGGGACCACCATTCAGATTCACACCTGCAGACCCTCTCGGGTTTCAGGGTCCAGGCACCCAGGACCGCCTACTGTGTCCATCCCAAAAGGAGGGGCTGAACCCCAGGATCAGTGCTCTCCACCCTCCCCTGCTGTGGGAGCCTTGGAGACTTCTCAGACATAGCTCTGGGGAACCACATCTTCCTGGAGTTAATCAAGGTGCTTGCCTTGGGGCGAGAGCGCTAGCACAGCCGTAGGGCACCTGGCAAGCAGCGACCCAGGTTCAACCCAGGATCCGAGTGACCTCAGAGCATAGCCCAGTGTGGCACAAATCCCAAAAATAAACAAGGAAACAAATCTGGAGACTCCAGACCCCTGCCCCAGGGGCTGCTCAGCCACCAGCCCTCGGACCCCACTGAGTACCCATCCCCCACGGTCCCTGGTGGGCACTCCAATCCAGACTCTTGGGTTCCCTCACGTCCCCTCCCCCACCCCAGGTTGGCCGGGTCTGAGGGTCCACAGCTGGAAGCACCCAGCTGGGGTGGGAGCTCTCCCCGGGGAGGGGGCGCCCCCATAGGGCTCTCCTCTGCACAGGGGAGCGTGCTCTCGTGGAAGGGGGGAAGGGGGGGTTCCAGAGGTGGGGAGGCCATTTTTGCACTGCTGTGGGCCCAGCCTAGCACCCAAAGCACAGGTGAAAGCACAGGGTGGGGCTGGGCAGGAGGAGAGGCCCGTGGGTGTGTCCCTGCCTCCTGAGCACGCTGCCTATGGGAGCAGAAGCCCAGGTCACAACAGTAAGCTCAGGGAGCGGCCTGGGAGCCAAACATCTCACTGAGACTATGCGCCGAGGGCGACACAGACCACACGGTCCAGCACCCTGAGCTCCCATCATGAAATGTTAGACTCTCAAGGGGCTCTCCATCCAGTCTAGTTCTGTCCTACTGCAAAGCAGGAGAAAGACCCCACAGCAAATCCACGGTGGGGTGAGCAGGGCCCGGAAACCAGGCCTCCGGAACCTCACCCCAACAACAAACACAGGACCCGGGAAAGCAGCAACCCAGGGGCAGGGAGGGTCCTGCCTCAAGGCAGTGACTGGGAGTGGCGGTCCCGAGGTCTGAAAAGGACCTGGCACAGCGGCAACAGGCAGAGGCCAGGGCTGGAAACTGGAAGATGCCCGAGCTGGGGCCTGGGGGGTGTGGAGCTGGGCTCGGCGTCTGCCTGCGGGAACTCTGAGCTACAGACCCCAGGGCGCTCAGATACCCCGAGCTAGACCAAGACGAAGGGAATGCCTACGGCAAGCGCGGATCCCTCGCTCTGCCTCGCGATTGGTCCTGCGCCCGCTAAGTCCCGCCTCCACCTCCTCGAGCCTCTGCGGGGATTGGCTGCTGGGCAAACCACCGCCCGCCCACCCTCCCTCCCTCCCTCCCTCCCCGCCTCTGGCGAATTTCTCCCCTACAAAAAGTGCTGGTGAAAGTGAGGGGTTGCAGCAACCATTCCCGCAGCGCCAAACATTCCACCCACTGGTGGCTGGTGGCTGAACAGCCCCTGGGGCAGGGGCCTGGAGTCTCCAGGGCGAGGGGAGGCGGAAAACTGAGAACTGTCCACGCGGTCAATTTCCCAGCCCCTGCACGGGGTCAAGCCCAGGAATTCACACTAACTATCGGCTGGGGGCCCCAGGGCGGGGCATGGCACCTTGGGTGTGGGGGCTTAAGGCGCACCCAAAGGAATCGCTGCCTGGCCCAGCAATGGGATGGGGGAGGGCGCTGCAGGAGCCCAGGTTTGCATTCACGTGCAGACAGTGCTTGAGCGAGGGTGGTGTGTGCGGGTAAGAACACCCCACATCTGCCGCTCACATCCTTTGCGGGTAACTCGACTTCCCTCCTTAAGAGTTCGACTTGTAGCTGCCGTGTATCTCAGGCCCGCTGGCTCAGACCCAGGAGCTCACAGTTAATTCAGTCCCCAAGCCCGCCTCACCGTGCCCGGCCACCGCTTCTTAAAGGGCCTGTCCCCCAGCGGGAGGGGCGCGGTGCACACGAGGCCGGAAGCGCAGCCCGGGGAGCCAGCAGGCTGGGCCAGCAGGAGGAAGCAACATTTGCTGGGTTCCCCGACGCCGCCGCAGCACAAATGGCCAATAAACATATGAAAAGATGTTCAACCTCACTTATCATCTGGGAAATGCCAATTACAATCATAACAAGACGGAGCTTTTCCACCCATTAGATTAGCAAAATATTGGCAAAGGCGGGGAGTCTCTTCCTCGTACCCTGTTTGCGGGGAGCAGAAATTGGCTCTGCCTTTTTTGGAGGGCAATTTGGCAGCTTTTGTGAAATGCAAACGACACCATCGCTGCCACCAGCATTTCTGTTTCTAGGTGGCTGGCGATGGCAGAGAAACGCAGATGCACCACCAAGCAGCTCAGGAAGCCGAGCCCTCCTCGCTCATGCAGTGAACTGCAGCAAACAACAGAAACGCCCACCAGCCAGGGAACTCGAGGAGGAATTGCGGAACCAGGGCAGCCATCAGGCAGAAAGCGGCGGAGATGACGTGGCTAGACTGCTGGCTGCGTTGCAACTGAAAAGCCAGGCTGTAAAATGAAGCGACACCGGGGTTCCATTTATATAAATAAGGAAAAGGATGTGTGTGTGTGGGGGGGGGCACAATACAGGAACACATTGTCTAATACTTATGTAATTGTGATCCCTTTCATAAATCAGGGGGTGTGGGGCCAGAGAGAGAGAGAGAATGGCAGGTACAGAACCTGCCTTGCCTGCGGCCGACCAGGGTAGCTTGATCAGCACCACACAGAGTCCCCCCCAGCACCACCCGGAACCCAGAGTCAGGAAGCCCTGAGTGCTGCTCGGTGTGGTACAAAACCAAAACAACTTAAAAAAAGAGGGCTGGAACAGTAGTACACCATGGGTAGGGCATTTGTCTTGCACAGAGTCGATCCAGGTTTGATTCCCAGCAGCCCGTATGTCTCCTGAGCACTGCCAAGTAAATTTAAAAATATATATACAGGGATGGGTATTTGATCATTGTATAATTGAAACCCAAGCACAAAAATGTGTAAGTCTGCAACTGTACCTCATGATTTCTCACTATTAAAAAAAATTTTAATAAAAAAATAAATAAAAAATAAAAATATATACACATATATTTTTAAATTATTATTCTGTAACTGGCTGTGATCAATTAATTGTAAACACCACTCCACTTGGATAGCACAGGGCTGGAGTGATAGCACAGCGGGTAGGGCGTTTGCTTTGCATGTGGCTGACCCGGGTTCAATTCCTCCATCCCTCTGGGAGAGCCCAGCAAGCTACCGAGAGTATCCCTGCCTGCATGGCAGAGCCTGGCAAGCTCCCCGTGGCATATTCGATATGCCAAAAAACAGTAACAAAGTCTCACAATAGAGACATTACTGGTGTCCGCTTGAGCAAATTGATGAACAATGGGAGGACAGTGGTACAGTGCAGTGCTAAATTATTATTATTATTATTATTATTTTATTATTATTTTAATGAGGGGACAGAGAGATAGCTCAAAGGGCTGAAGTTCCCAATCTGCCTGAGGGAAGTAGCGCTATGGGTGGTCCCCAAACCAAGACAAAACAAGAGATGGAGCTCCCCTTTCTAGGAACATGCACTCCATGACAAAGGCGGGCAAGTCCGCACTCAGAGCTCGGATTTAAACCTTTACCTTCCTCCCAAATGCCAGCCCGGGAGCACAGGAGTCCAGGCTGTAGGTGCTGAACCAGCTCAGGGAAGACAGAGCAAATCACAGCGAGCTGCTGCTCTCCAGAAGACACCCAGGGGAGCACGGTGCCCCGAAGTGCACCCTTGTGGAGGGACCTCAGTTTGGTGAGGTTAAGTGATGCCGGAGGCCTCACACCCGGTAAGTGAGAGCAGTGGCCTCAGGGGAACCCAGCCCAGAGCTGGGGCAGCTGCCTCAGCTGATTGGCTTCCAGCACTATCAGTCCGGGCTGCCTGGAAGGATGCTCCAGTACCCCCTTTCTGGCTGGGGCTGGGGGAGAGGGGTGCCGCTGGCGGAGCAGGTCAGGGCCTCTCGGCTTTGCTCCCTCCCTGAAAGCCTGGGGCAGCCAGGAGCAACAGGCGCCCGGGACTTGGAAGCCCAGAAGGGCCATCCGGGCCCTCAGCGATGACACTGCTGGCCTGGGGCCGGGGGCCACCCAGGAAGCACAGAGGCCACCCTGCAGCCCCAAAGCCTGACCCAGGTCCCTTCTGTTGTCAGCGTTATCAGGAAGTCACCTGAGGAGGCCTTACAGGAGGAAAGGCCTCCCTATGCCCTCACCCCTGCTGTGCCCTCACCCTCATACCCTCATCCCTTACCTCTGCTCTCACATCTCCCACACTCTCGCCTTTCCCCTCTCCCCTCTGATGCCTTCAGTGCCCTCACCCCTCCTGTGTTCCTCCCCCCCACCCCACCCCCCCGTGCCTTCCAGGCTGTCTGCCCGCCTTTCAGCTCTCAGCCCTATGAGCCCCCCTCCCCCCAGAGCCTGTGCTGGTTCTGCCAAGCCAATGGTGGTTTCCCTGATGAGAAGACTTGGGGTTCCTGCCTACACCTGTCCAGGTACCCCTGCCAATACACCCTAACTACGGGCACGGGCCCTCACAGTGTTCAGCCAGGACCCGAGCTCCCTGAAGAAGGTTCCATATTCACCAACCACCTGACTGAAGGCCAACAGGCAAGGCTGTGAGCCCAGGCAAGGCTGGGTGTGGAGCAGGGAAGACCCAAAGAACAGGAACCATACGCCGATGACACAGAAGGGGAGGCTAAATATGTAATAGTAAGGGCTGTAGGGGTGCAGGCAGGAAAGAAACATGGGCCAGAGAAATCCCAGAGTGCTTCTTGAAGGCAGAGGCAGTGGCAGGGGCAGCTTGGGCCTCCACCCTGAAGACTGCCTGGGGCCCAGACAGTGGGAAGGGGGCGGGGAGGGGCGAGAGGCGGGAAGGAGCTGGCTTCCTGACAGAGGGGGCCGGCCCAGAGGGGCTTGTGGGGCCTCCTGGGGATGTGTCCTGCCAGAGAATGGCAGTGGGAGGGAGGGGCTGGTTCTGAAGCTTGAGAAACAGCTGGAGGATGTGCGGGAGAGAGGAGCCACCGGGAGCACCGTGGGCCCGTGGCAGGGTCCGGTCAGCATGAAGCCAACTTCAGCCCTTAAACGGGCGAGTGAAGGGACTGAGAGTCCAGGGGCTGAGGAGCTGGGCTTGCCATGTGGCCAATCCCTGGTTCTGCACAAGATTCCCGAGCACCACCAGGAGAGACCCCGGGACACAGTGCCCACAAGCTAATAGAGCAGCTGAGTGATAAGGTGAAGGGAAGGGGGACAGGCCAAGGCCCTCTGGCCACAGGGAGCAGGGAGGAGGCAAGGGCCCTCTTTCTCACCCGTTTCTCCCAGCATCACTCTGCAATGAGCCGTGTCTTCCTTTGTGTGTATTGGGTTGGGGTGGGGGGCAGGCATGGGGGTCACACCCGACACAGTGCTCAGGGCTTACTAATGCTCTGTGCTCAGGGATCACTCCCTGACTGGGGCTCAGGAATCCAAGCCGGGTGAGACACATGCAAGACACACGGCCTATCCGCTGTATTCTCTCTCTGGCCCCCACTGCATCTTCTCTGAGGGGTCTTTAGACAAACCGGGGAAGGGGCCGTGCCAGGTGAACAGGAAGTAAAAAAGAAGCCTCCATTCAGCATCAGGGTGGCTGCCAGTGGTTGTGGCTCAGAAGGGAAGCAGGGGGCTGTGTGTGTGTGTGTGTGTGTGTGTGTGTGTGTGTGTGTGTGTGTTTACAGAGTCCTCGAGGCATGAGGACCAAGGAAGGGGCTGGGGGGCTCCCCCCCAAAAGGGCCTGGCGCCCTCAGACCCATCCTGTGCCTACTCACCATCCCAAGTCACCCCCCTTGCGCCTCCCAGCCCTACACCCCAGGCTCCTCCTTGAGTTCCCTCCCCAAGAAGGCCACGGCCTTGGACAAGCACCAGGGTCCACCTCTCTGCTCTGCCCTGAAATTCTAGTTCTGTCTCCTAAGCCAAAGCCCTGTGGGGTTAACGCCTGGGCAGCCCCAGGCAGCCGCCCCCAGCCCCAGGAGACATGTGCGGAGCACATGTCCACGCTGGGGAGGGGAGGCCGTGGGCACTCAGTGTGTCCCCACTGGGCAGGAGAGGCTGTGGGCACTCTGCGTGTCCGCACTTGGCCGGAAAGGCCACGGGTGCTCTGCGTGTCCCCTCTGGGCAGGAGAGGCCATGGGCCTTTGTGTCCCGACAGTGGCCTGCGGCCTCCGGGGATCCCAGGGGGATCTGCATGGCAGGACCCGGGAGCACTGCAGTTGGGGCCTGCCTGAATGCTCAGAAGTGACAGGGCTGGGGAGTGGCAGACAGGGGACAGGGACCCCGCTGGGGAGACGCGGCTGGAGAAGGCGGACAGGGCCTGGGAAGCAGCGAGGGAGGAAACGGGCAAAGCCTGAGCACGGAAGCCACACCGAGCCTCTGTGACAAGCACCAAGGGAGCAGCCGAGGGGGGCACGAGTGGCGCTGTACCCACCCCCCGCAGAGCCCAGAGGGGAGGACACAGGGTGTGGGGCTGAGCCCTGCCCCAGCCCGATCAATGACCCGAGCCACCCCGCACGCCCAGTCACGGGATTCTGAGGTTCAGGACTACACTCAACAGTGGTCAGGGGACCCTCGGGGCTGGAGATGAGTGATGTCCCTCTCGGTGTCCTTCATTACCGCCATCCCTGCAGAGAAGCTGGCCTGTCTGTGGGCCCGCAGGCCCAGTCACGTGCCCCTAAGACCTTTCCAGTCACAGCCACGTCTGCCTGCAGGTTTCTGTGGGAGCCCACCTGGTACCTGGACCGGCGGGGGTGGGAGCGAGGGGAACCAGAGACCTAAGTGACCAGGAAAGCGTGTGATGCTGGGACGGGTCCGTAGGGCTTCGCAGACCTGCTCTGGGTCTCTGTGGATGCTGTCACAGAGGCTCATCATTGCGTGACCTTTGCCTTGTTTGGGGCCACACCCAACGGTGCCCATTGCTGACTCCTGCCCGGCACGAAGGCATCACCCTGGTAGGCTTGGGAGACCCTATGGGGTGCCGGAGACCGAACCAGGTGAGTGACCTAACTGCTGTGCCATCTCTCCGGCCCCAAGTTTTAGTCGAAACATTCAAGTCAAGTAAATGTGTCATCTCAACTCCCCCAGAGAGTGCGTGGAAGACCCCCCTTCTGTTCTTCTCTGATGTTGGCTTGGGGGCCACACCTGACGGTGCTCAGGAATAACTCCCAGCTCTGCACTCGGGGATCAGTCCTGAAGGGTCTCGGAGGACCCGGCACCCGACCCCCCGTGCGGTCTCTCCGGTCCTTCCCGCGCCCTCTCAGGGCCTGAAGTTTGCTTTATGGGGCCCTGGCTCCGGCCTCCCCCAAACCCTAGTGCTCACGGGGCTGCGGGGCCTTGTCATGACCCAACTTTGGGGTGCTGCCCTCCGCTTCCCCACTCTGTGTGGCCCAGGCACCAGGACCCTGGGACTTTGCATCTGTTGCCCCCAAGGTCTGCCTCTTCATCACGCTGCCATCCGGTGCAGAGCTCTCCTCTCCGTGTCCACGCTCCTTCAGGGTCCTCCCAAACCTCCCCCCACACAGGATGCAACCAGCCACTGGCCAAGACCCACGACCCCACTCATCCCCTTGCCCCCTTGGGCCCATGATGCTCTGCTGTCTGACCTGCCCGCTTCCTGCCCAGAACCTTCTCCCAGAGCCCACTCCACACCACGCCCATTCTTTCAGGTCTCAACTGAAATGCCCCCTCCCCCGGGAAGCCTCTCCTGACCACCCCCCCCCCACACACACACACACATGCTCTACTGATCTCAACCCGCCTGTTTCCGACACCTCTGTCTGATGGTGAAGGAGGCAGAGCCCTGGACGCTACCCTACCCGGTCCTGGGCAGTTCGCAAAGCGTTTGTGGCAAGAAGGAAAAGGGGGCTCCCCGTAGCTGAAGGGGAAGCTGGGGGGCTGAGGCTGGGCCCCCTCTCCCCCCCCGCAGGCAGGCGCTTGGAACGCTCACTCACCTCCCGTTTCCAGCGTGCCAGCCACTCGTCCCGCTTGCGCTTGCTGATGTAGTAGGGGTCCCCAGCCTGGAAGGTGAGCCTCGGCATGGGCCGCTGGCGCAGGCTGGACTCCCAGCCCAGGCCCCCCCGCAGCCGGCCCCGGGAGCCCTAGGACAGAGAGACACACAGGCATTAGCACCCACTGCAGGCGGGCGTGCGGGTCCTCCCTCCCCCTCCCTGGGGAGAGGGCGAGGCACAGGCACCCTGGCTCTGACCCCTGACCAGAGAGCTGGGAAGCAGACTGTCAGGGCCAGCGGGCAGTGGAAGGGCCCGTGGACGTCAACTATGAGGGGTGGCGCCCCCTCCTGGAGGGCGGCCAGCTAGCTGCCTTGGGCAGGGACGAGAAGATGGGGGGGGGGGGAGGGGGGAGACTTCCAAGGTCCACTCCCACTTCCTCTCCTCCTCTGCAGGAGTGGGGGCCACTCAGGGTCCCACACACTGAGCGGGGAGTGTGGGGTGAGGAAAGCACTTGCCTCAGTTTTCATGGGCTCGATGGTGGTCTCCTTCTGCTCTTTGCCTGTGGAGAGGGAAGAACAAAGGCACTGAGGCAGGCTGGCTGAGGGAGAGGCCAGGGGCGCCCCTGTGGGCCTGGGGTCCCTGGAGCGGGGGGTCCTCCCACCCTTCAGGTGGTCTGTGTCCCAAGGCTCAGGTCAGGACACTCGAGCACAGAGAAGGTCCTAGAAGGGGCCAGAGCACTAGTATAGCGAGTAGGGCATTTGCCTTGCAATGTGGCCAACCCGGGTTCGATCCCCGGTACCCCAAATGGTCCCCCCAAATACCACTAGGAATGAGCCCTGAATGCAGAGCCAGAAGTAACTCCTGAGCATCGCAGAGTGTGACCCCCAAAACTACAACAACAAAAAGGTTCTAGAAGATTCCCACATCGCTCCTCACGTCTAGTGCTCCCTTGCTAGAGGAGGTGTCGGACTGTTCCACCTCCCTGGCCTGGCCAGGAGGTTTTGCTGCTGTCTGTGGGGTGCAGCAAGGATGCTCTGGGGAGGGGGGCTTGCCAGGGGATCTGGAGTGAGGCTGGGGGCAGTCTGCTCACGGGGAAGGCAGAGATGCTGGCCACAGCTGCTGGCTGGTCTGCCGTCAGATGCCTCACAGCTGCCCTGGTTCCCCACCTCACCTGCCAGGTATCTCACCTGTCTCCCTGTGCCCCCTGTGACCTCTCCTTGGCTTTCCCAAGGAACCAAGGTCAGAAGCCACACCAGGTTCATGGCAGATGGCAGCTATGCAGTGCCAGGGGCTGGGCTTGGCATCAAATAGGAGCCCAATAAACAATTCCTGGACCTCAGCTGGGCTTCTAGTTCCTGCTCAGGCAGGTGCTCCTGAGGGCAGTATCCCTGGAGTCAATTCCCTCCCCTCCCCCAGCCCTCCAGCCCCGCCGGAGGGAGACCACAGGCTTTAGAACCCTAGAACTCCTCCGTGAGGGGGGGTCTCACTTCTGCAATGCCCACCCCAGGCTGTAACCCCTCCGAGACTGCACCTCTCTCCGTGAAGGGCAGGGGGTCTATGACCCCCATTTCACCTGGGCTCCCCATGGCCCATTGCTGGACTGAGCCCCCCAAGCTGTCTCCCAGGCAGGAAGGTCACTGGGGCTGGTGCCCGCAGCTGGAGGGCGGGGGGAGGGGAGACAAAGCCCAGAGCGGAAAAAACAGCCCCCACCGTGTCTCCCGCTGTGAGCGGAAGCCAGAAGGCCTGGAGGGCTCAACCTACCCCCGGCAAGGTTCCCCTGGGGCTCACTGCCCCTCACTCCCCTGAAGCCGTGGAGCTGAGGTGGGGGGGGGGGCCGGGCGAATCTGGGCTCCAGGACCCCCGCCAATCCTGGGGGAGGGAAGGCAGGGCCGGCGAGAGCAGGGGTACTGGGAGGGGCTTCATGGCTACCTGCGGGGTGCAGTTCAGGGAGGAAGCCAGTGTGTGTGGGTGGGGGGATGCATGGTGTGAACGTGAGTGGGAGGGGGTTGCATGGTGTGTGCCGTGGGTGCATGATGCAAATGTCAGTGCATGTGTGTGTGGAGGTGAGGGGGGTGTGTGTGGAGGTGAGGGGGGTGTGTGTGGGGTGTGGGTGCACGGAGAGGTGCATGTGTGGGGGTGTGAGGTGCAGGGTGCGTATGGGGGGCATGTGTATGTGTGTGGGGCATGTGTGGAGGTGTGTGATGGGCTGCGTGTGTGAGGTCCAAGGTGTGTACGGGGATGTGTGTGTGGGTGCATGTGTGGGGGTGGGAGGTGTGCATGTGGGGAGTGTGTGTGGGAGTGTGCAGGTGCATGACTGTGCACGTGTGTTCACACATGTGTGGGCGGGTGCATGCGTGTGAAGGCATGTGTGCAGTCTCAGGTAGGCCTCACTGAAGCCTCTCCTTGCTCTTCCCCCCTGCCTGGCTCCCTAACTTTCCCCCCTGCCCCTCAGACCCCCACATTCTGCCCGACAAGGCTCTGGGCTAGGAGCCCAGAGCGGGGCTGAGGTGGTTTTTGTGGGGGCCTTTGAAATGCTAAATGCTGGAAACCCCGGTGTTTCCTGTATGCGATCTGGTGTCTTCATCGGAATGAAAGTTGATCGGGGTGGGAAGGAGATAGTGCGGTCCTGGCCCAGCCCCGGAAGTTCTGACAGCAGGGAAACTGAGGCTGGGGGAATTGTCTGACTAGATGCTGCATCCTGTTTGACACTGCACCTCTGTGCGCTTCTCCCACTGGCCTGTGCCCCCCCCGCCCCCCACTCTCCCAAATCAAAGGAATCCTGACCCAGTTTCTGATGGCTCTTTGGAATTTTCTCCCTGCCAGCCGCCCCGGGTGATAAGCACAGGGTCAGGCGTGCACACAACATACACGCACACGCGTGTACCCTGCAGCCTGGGCAAGCACAAGCAAGGCTGCCCTGGAGGTGATGCTGATCAGGGTCACGAGTCAAAGACGGCCACTGCTGGCCAGCCCCAGGGCACACACGGGTGTCAGGCCTGACAGGGTGGCCCCGGCCAGCACCCCCCTCCGGGACCTGGGGGAGCACCAGTCACCAAACTGTGACTGAGCCATGGGAGCGAGACTCTACCCATCAGGGGACCACCCCCAATTCCCTTTCAAATGAACCGCAATCCCAGGGCCAGGCTGAGGCCAGGCTGCGCAGTGCTCACCCCACCTGTTCCCTGCTGGTGACACCTCGG
This sequence comes from Sorex fumeus, assembly GCF_029834395.1. Classification (NCBI taxonomy): domain Eukaryota; kingdom Metazoa; phylum Chordata; class Mammalia; order Eulipotyphla; family Soricidae; genus Sorex; species Sorex fumeus. Next base: position 12,058,967 of record NW_026606063.1, on the reverse strand, counting down.
CACCTCAATCTCCCACGTGGCCAGGAAGAATTCAGTGAGAGACTCAGGGTGCTGAACTGCTCCAACTCTCCCGTGCAGGGAGAGGTGGGGGATCTCTGTACCCCAGAGACGGGGGCTCAGTGAGGCCCCATTCTCCATCCCTGACTTCCAGATGCACTGCAGGACCGTGGTACCCAACACAATCACTATTCAGGGACACAGTGACCACACGCCCTGGTCCCCGTCAGGATGCCATGGCGGGGTGGGGGAGGGGGGAATCTATTAGCTAGCGCCCACTGCTCCCCATCTTTTCCCTGAGGGACTGGCAGGACGTGGTGCTCCTGCATTGGTCTTGTACAGGAACTAATGACAGGGTCCCCCACGAGAAATGGGGGATCACGAGAAAGTCACTTTCCCGAGGGGACCCTTCACCTCCGTGTAATGGGAACTCCAAGCTGAGTCTGGGTTGTGGGAGGCCATGTGTGGGAATAGGGGCCAAGCCTCCAGCCCACGGCCGCCCTCCTATAGGTGATGCCTGGCCAGTCCCAGCACCCAAATAACTCCCAGGGGGCCCTCGGGGGCACCACCCGATACTGCCCGCACCCCCACTTTCTGGAGGGCCAGGGAGGAGCACCTTGTGCGGCTACCCAGATTCAAGGAAGAGCCCCCCCCAACCCATGCGTGCAGAAAGAGGAGTCGCTCCTGGCCCTGGTGTCCCCGCCTGGCCCAGCCCAGCCCCTCTCTGCTGCCACCTCCTGGCCAAGAAACCTCCCCTCCCCCGCACCAGGCCTGCCCGCAGCCCCTTCCCATTCCCCAGCCCCTTCCCGGTCCCGGGGAGCTGCCCCCTACACAGGGTGGGGAGGGGGCGCTCTGTGGCTCTGCCCTCCGCTGCCTCCACTCCAGCCTCTGGGGTTGCTGCTCCCAGGACCTTTACACAACTCTGGCTCCCCCACACCAGGACCGTTCCTCATGGGACAGGAGCAATCCACGGGTAGAGGAGGGCGTCTCGGGGTCGCCTGCTTCCCCTGCTGGCCGGGGGCGGGGGAGACTGTGAGGGCTACAGCGGGGGACCCCCGATGCTGGTCTCCCACTTCTTGGTGGCTCATGCACACCTTCTGAGTGACTGAGGGAGGAAACCGGGGGAATGCCAGGGAGCCCTAAGCGGTAGGAGCTGGGGCTCCGCCCCACATCCCAGGATGGGGGCTGTGCCCAGGCCTCTCTCTCACCTCTGAGCACACGCCCCCTGGGAGGCTGGGATGGGGGGGCGCAGACCCCTTGTAGAGCAGCTGCTGCCGCCAGAGGCTGCCCCACGGAAGCAGGTGGGACAAGTCCACTCACAGGACCCTCACTCCGTCTCACTCTTTCTCCACCGTAAAGCGGGGGAGCCGGAGCCTCCCGAAAGAGTGGTTCGGAGGCGGCACATAAAAATAGGGATTGCAAAGCAGTCAAGGAAGCGCCCTGCGCCCCGGCGGCAGCGTCGTAAATATTCCTGGAGGAGATACCGGGCAGGCGGGCTGGAAACCCTGCCAGCCGGAGGGGGCCCCAGGAGGGGGAAGGCGGCGGTGCCCGCGCCCAGCCTATCGCTCCGAAGAGCCCGGGTGAGATTAAAATGCACATATGCATAACAACCTGGCAGGGCCCCGGGAGGATCCAAAGTGCTAATGTCTGAGCCAGCGCTGGGTAAACTGTGAAGCCAGGACAAATGCTAGGAGTCCTCATTACTAACATGTTTACAGCTCCCTTGGCCCCGCAATCTCTGGCTTAACCTGAAAGAGAAAAGTGGGCAGCATGCCAGGGCTCCAGGGGGAGGCCAAGCCGGCCCCGAGGAAGAGGCCTGGGCGGGCCACCCCACCCGCCCCACCCCCACCGGCTGTCACTGCCAGCGGTGGGGCCACCAATGGGGCTGGGCTCGGGGCCACGGTCCTGGAAGGAGAACTGGACCTTTCACGCCGTCTGTCCCGCTCTCTTTCCGGGGGAAGGAGGAGCGGGGAGCAAGGCTGCAAAGGCTAACGACCAGCCCATGGCCGGGGGTCATCGCGGAAGCTAGCCAGCGCCAGCATTCTGCAGGTCCCCGTCTAGCTGGGTTTGCTGTGTGTGTGTGTGTGTGTGTGTGTGTGTGTGTGTGTGTGTGTGTGTTAACACGAGAAGCCAAGGCTCCAGATTTCGATGTCAAATTTCTCGATTTTTGAAAAGCTGGCAAACTAACTTTTCAGAAATGTTTCAAACATGCTGTGGGCCAAATGGAACACGTGGGCTGGCGCACCACTGGGCACCCGGCCCTGGCACTGCCAGTCTCCGTGGGCCCGTGCCCTGCGGGCCTCCTGGGAGGAGGGAAGCCCTGTCTTTGCCCCCTCGGGGAACCCTGGCAAATCCCGCAGAGGAGCCAGGCGCCAGCGACTCACCCTCCTCGGCCTGGGCGCCTCGGCCATCCTTGGGGGTGCAGCAGCCGTTCTCCACCGCTCTGGAAGCTTCGGGCGGGGTCTCCGCGGCCCCCTCTCCCTCGGCGGGGGCCCCGCCCTTCTGCCCCGCAGCGGGGCTCCCCTCCTCGGGCTGGGGTTCGCTCCGCTTCTCCAAGTCCCCATTGGGTAACAGCTCTGCGGGGCCGGAGTCCTGGGCCATGGACGGGGACTTGGAGGCCACCGCGGCGTCCTTGGGGGCCTCGCTGCTTTCCACCTGCAAGGAGGAAGAGAGGGCCGGGCGCCCGGTGAGGGCCGCGCTCCCCCGCGCTCCTCCGGGGGTGGGCGTGGGGGCAGGGGCGAGGCCCCCCCACGCCCGGAACTCGGGAAAATCCCACGGCCCGGGCCGGGCACCCCGCCACGCGCGCGGCCACGCACGCACACGCACGCCCACGCATGCACGGCCCGGGGCGCACGGGACTTCCTGCAGTCCAGGCCCGGCTGGCCAGGAATCCTCCCCGCCCACACCCCCCTCCCACATGCCGCGCCTCAACCCCACTCCCCTCCCCAGACGCCTTCCAAGATTTGTCTGCAGCCCCATTCGACTTCAGGCTTTTTTCCCACTCTGGAGAAGCACATGTTCCCTCCTGTGAACATGTGTGTCTGTCTCTTAATTTTTTCTCAATAAAACTTTTTTTTTCGTTTAAAAAAAATAAAAGTTGGGCTGGAGCAATAGCACAGAGGGTAGGGCATTTGCCTTGCATGCAGCCGAACTAGGTTCGATTCCCAGCATCCCATATGGTCCCCTGAGCACCGTCAGGAGTAATTCCTGAGTGCATGAACCAGGAGTAACTCCTGTGCATCGCTGGGTGTGACCCAAAAAGCAAAAATTAAATTAAAAAAAAAATAAAAGCAACACTCTAGGGTCGTAGAGCAGGTTCACCGGGCAAAGGGCTGACCTTGCACTAGGGGCTTCCTGGGCTCCATCCCTGACACCACTTACGGTCCATCAGGCCCTGGCCCCCCCAAGACTATGGGGAGCTGGCTCCTGAGCTGCACGCAGGCCCCCAGGTTCCAGCCCCAGTCTCCCGAGCTCCACCCGGGTAGCGCCCAGCCGGGGAGACTCCCCCAGCCCCACAGAAGGAGGAAGACCTCTTCGCCTCAGGAGAGTACCCAGGGCTGGCTGACCTGAGTAGTCGGGGCTCCCACCAGCCCCATCCACTCCCCTTCCCCCTTGGAAAAAGGGCTCTGTCCTTGTGCACGGTCACTTGTCTCTGGGATTCCTGGCGACAAGGCCCACATTTCGGGGGGTGCCTATGGGGCTGTGCTTGGCTTGTAGGACCCTGGCCCTCCTGGGTCTGTGTCCCCAGAACCAGGAACAAGGGGAAAGGACCGTGCTTGGTCACTGTAAGTTCCAGCCCAGGAGGTGGCCCCGGGCTCCAGCTGTGCCCCTCTGTGCCCCAAGCACGGTCCTTTCCCCATAGGCACCCCCCGAAATGTGGGCCTTGTCGCCAGGAATCCCAGAGACAAGTGACCGTGCACAAGGACAGAGCCCTTTTTCCTTGACCGCCCCCTCCCCCAGTCTGCTGACCACCAGGGGAGGCTCTCAGAGCCCTTGGGAATTGATGCCAGGTCACCCAATCCTCAGGGCTTAGACGCAGGAGAGTGGTCAGCTCTGTCCTTGGCCTTCTGGGGGACCATAGGCCAGGACATCTCAGAAGGGATGGAGCTGTCCACGCAGGCCACAGGGGCGGGCAGCCCTGCGCTAACACTCTGCCCTGTGCCTGGACATCAGGCTGCCCTCAGGTGTCCAGCCCGCCCCGGAGGGCGCAGTGACACCCGCTCAGCGGAGACTGCGGACGCTGCAGGTCAGCACACCCCCCGAACAGGCTAGACCAGTGGGAGGACTTCCTTCTTGGACAATCCTTTTCATTTTTCGTATTTATAAAAGACACAGACTCTAGAATTCAAAACCCTCACAAATGAGTAGTGTCAAAAGGCTAAAAAGCTCCTTTTTGAATGCCCTTCCTGCAAAACCACTCCCTCCAAAGCCAGCCATTTCTAGCAGGTGGTAACAACAGGGGAGCATCCTCCCAAGTCTTTACTAGCAGGTGTTAAAAGACGGCCGAGCACCTTGGGGTGAAGCCGGTACCTGTGTCTTCAGAGCCATGAATGAGGTGCAGGTGTACGTCTGTATTTGCACCCGTACATACAGACCAGATTTTCTTTTTTGTTTGTTTTTTTGGTGTTTGGTTCACACCCGGTGATGCTCAAATCACTCCTGGTGGTGCTCAGGGGACCCTACAGGGTGCCCGGTATGAAACCCAGGTCAGCTGTGTGCAAGGCAAGCGCACTCCCCAGCACTGGGCATGCCCACACCCGTGGGGGTGGGGGCATTGCAGGGGGATTCCTGCCTCCATCTGATGGGACAGGGGACACGGTGAAACACTCCAGTCACTGGATGGGGCCCGGGGCTGACTAGCTCTGTCCATGAGCCACCTGCATGACAGTCCTGGCACCTGGGCACTTCTGTCGAGCAGACAGCCCGAGGAGGGGCCTGGCCCCAGGGGAGAGCTTGCCTCCCGCAGCGTGGGGCTCCCTGAAAACAGTACCACTCTCAAATCTGGTCTGGGTCCCCCGTGGGGGATGAAGAGGAACAAGGGCCTTGGAAACACAGAAACCAGAGCAAAGCCGGTGGCCTCCGCTGCCAGCCCCCAGCATGGAGCGGCCCTCAGGGGCAGGGCGAGCTCTGGGGAACTTGCCAGCTAAGGCTGGGATGACGCGGGGCAGCCGCGTTTCCGTGGAAAGCGGCGACTGTGAGCCGTTCTCAGGGGTGGGGGCGCTGCAGGAGGAAGAGGAAGAGCAGGTCCTGGAAGGGAAACACCGGCCAGATCTCAGTCGCTGAGAGCCTCACCCTGCAGAGCGGGCCGGGCCGAGGGTGTCGGGCGCTGCAAGCCCAGGAGTCCTTGACTGAGAACGCCCTTCCGGCACCTCCCCTCTCCCGCCAGGCCTGGCTGGGTGGGAGCCAGCAGGGATCCACTTTAGGGCTGGCTCTGCCATGTCCCTCGGGGCCCCCGACACAGCACTCCAGGGAATGGGGAGCTGGGGTCGTGCAGGCCAGCTCAGTCAGAACCGTGGCCCTGGCCGGCTGGTGCCCGGCCACTTGCTGCCCCACGGACACATCCGGCTGGGGCAGGGCCCGCTCAGGACGGCCGATGTCACTCACTTCCTGCCTGGGGACCACATGGCCCCCTGGCCTGGACTTACTTCCTGTTGACTGCCAGCTCCCGAGCGTGGAGCGCACGCCCGGGGCCCAGCCCACACCAGTGGCCCCTCCCAGGCCTGCCCTGGAAGATTCCATCACGCTGCTGGGTGACGGGCGCCAGCCTTCCTGAGGTGGGCGATGAAGGACCCAGCTCCAGGGTCGCCCCCCGCCCCCGCACCCACCTCTTTCAGGTTGGCCACCCGCTCGCCGCAGTCCCCAGTTCCCACTCCACACACAGTGGAAGCAGGTGACAGCCGGCCCAGGGGACTCTGGCCACGGGTCTGAGCCATGCTTGGGTGTCATGTAAAGGGACCTGCTGGCTTGGGGGCCTTGCGGTCCCTCTGCAGGACACAGGCAGCCCCTAGCCCCACAAGGAGTTATTCGGCCTTCAAACATCACCTATGGCGTGTTGAAAGTCTGGGTGGGTGGCAGCAGTTTTGTCCCTTTTTCTGGGTTTCAGGCTACACCCACCAGTGCTCAGGGGTCACTCCCAGCGGGGTTCAGGAGACCCAGCCGTGAAAGGCGGCCCCAGCCGCTGCCCGGTCCCTCCAGCTCCGAGCTCTGTCTCTGCCTAAGGACTCCTCTTCGTCTCCAAACCTCAGCTCAGCATGGCAGACAGGCACGAGACCCTGGATGCTGGGCTCAGATGCTGGAAGGCTTAAAGGGAAGCTCAGTCCCCAGAAGAAGAAGACCCCCACCCCCAGCCCCCTGCAGCCCCCACCCTAATTACTGTCCCTGGTAACTTCTAGGCTTTCTACCTTTGGGGGATCATTTTATTTATCCACTTAATTTATTCATTCGCTGTTCCCAGCAGTGCTCATGGGGCCTGGGGGTCCCACCCATCCCACCCAGCATATTCGGTCTGATGTTATGTGCCCAGCAGTGCTCAGAGATAGAACCCAGTCATTTCCTGCCCTTTTAAAAAAATACACACACACACACACACACACACACACACACACACACACAAAACACACCCGCATCACACCCGGCGATACACAGGGTTACTCCTGGTTCTGCACTCAGGAATTACTCCTGGAAGTACTCGGGGAGACCATATGGGATGCTGGGAATAGAACCCAGGTCAGCCGCGTGCAAGGCAAAGGCCCTACCCACTGTGCTATCACTCCAGCCCCTAAGGAACATATTAAAGTCAGTGGGGGGTCGGAGTGATAGTGTAGTGGGTAGGGCGTTTAGCCTTGCCCACAGCAGACCAGGATTCAATCCTCGGCATCCCATATGGTCCCCCAACTACTGCCAGGAGTAATTCCTGAGTGCAGAGCCTGGAGTAACCCCTGAGCATCACTGGGTCTGACCCAAAAAGACGAAGAAATTAAAAAATAATAATAATAAAGTCAGTGTGCCTGTCTCTTTCACACATACACAAGTCTGAGCCCTGGTCTCTGAGGCCCTCAGGCTGACCCCCACACCCCCTTCCGCCCAGCTCAAACCCTCCTCCCCAGCATGACTGGCAGGCTGCCTGGAAGGGGAGGACTGAGCCCCCTCAAGCATGTCCAGCCCCACCCCACCCCGGGGCCCACTGCTGCAGCATCTGTGTACAAGCCCCCTCAGCCCACACGGGCTGCGGTTTGCGGGTCTCTTTCCTCACATTTCTCCTCCCATCCATCTGTCCATCTGTTCATCTCTCCGTCCATCCTCTCCCTCCCAGCCACTCCCCTGCAGCTTGCAGACCCAAGCACAGGAGCTGCGCCTGTGGGTTAGAAAATGAGTCAGTGCCGTGACCCCGCTTCCTCCCCATCTGGGGTCTTGGCAAAGGCCTCCAAGACATGGGGGGGGGGGTGTCCAACACCTCCCAAGGGGCCAGGGTCCTAGAAGGCATGAGGGGCCTCTGGAAGCCAGGATTGAGTCTCCTGGTCCCAGAGCAGGCTGCAGGGTGTCCCGCAGACCCTGGGCAGTGCAAGGAGCCTTCTGCAGAGAACCCTCCCCATCCCGGTGGCCCTACCCTGATATTTTTTTTTTGTTGGTGCTCAGTGCTCAGGAGTCACTCCTGGAGGTGCCCGGGGCAGCATATGGCAAACCCTGGTGGGCTGCATGCAAGGCAAATACCCTACCCACTGTACTATCATCTGGCCCCTGACCCTGATTTGCTGAAGTCTGCAGGGTACTCCAAGATTCCCATCCTCCCCATAGAGGGGGAGCCCCGTCTCCCTGAGTGCTCCTAACAGGAAGTGAGCTTTTATGAAGATATTTCCACATGAAAAATTAAAGCCTGGAAAAGGAGAGGTGAAGCAGATGGGGCCCAGGCATCTGGGGGTGGGGCAGGAGCCCCACAGTGGGGGGAGACGTGGCCCTGGGGGGGCCCTTTGCCCTCCTCCAGGAGCCAGGCCGGGTGCTAGGGGTCTGCCTCAGCCTCCCCTCCCGCCCTCGCCCCGCACCAGCTCCCGCGGTGGCTTTCAGGCCTCTTGCTCAGCTCCATGCCAGCCGGGCGCCTGGCAGCAGGCCCGCCGCGGACGGTTGGTTAAAGACACATGATCACAGGTGCAGGCGTGAGCAGGGTACAGGGCAGCCCAGACGCCTGCCCGCCTGGCCCGGGTCAGCCGCTAACCCCGGGGGCCCCCTCCCGTGGGCCTATCCACCCTCACCCCCACCCCTGGACTTTTCCAGCCTGACTCCAGTTTCAGGAAACAGCCACAGCTCCCTGGCAGGGCACCCTGCCCCCACGCTGGCGCCCGGCCAGCCGCCCTGGGCCTCTGCTCCAGGCCTTCCTCAGCCCCTTCCTGGGCAGCCTCTGATCCTCTGAGCAGCGGCAGAGTTGACCTTGAGGCAGGGAGAGCCTGAGCGGGGTCCACCCCACCCACCCCGCTCCCTGAGAGAGGGCCCCCAAAGCCTCGGAGAGCCAACTCGGGAAAGAGGGGGCCCCAGCCTCTGCATCCACCTCGGGGCCCCATCTCCTGGACTGCGAGTTGCCGCATCTCCCTCCTTCCCCAGAGACCTCTCCGCTATGCCTGTGTGCGTGTGGTTGGGTACCTGCTCGTGACTGCGTGTGCCTGTGTAAATATGTGTTCATGTGCATGCCTGTGTATGCGCACATGTGTACAAGTGCCCGTGTATGCATGTGGTTATATGCATGCCCGGGGCCAGGTGCATACCTGTGTGTGTATACATGTGGTTATATGCATGCCCGGGGTCAGGTGTATGCCTGTGTATGCTCATGTGTACATATGCCTGTGCACGCATGTGGTTATATGCATGCCCAGGGTCAGGTGCATGCCTGTGTGTGCGCACATGTGTACAAGTGCCCGTGTATGCATGTGGCTATATGCATGCCTGGGGTCAGGTGCATACCTGTGTGTGCGCTCATATGTACATGTGCGTTTGTATTCACGTGGTTATATGGATGCCTGTGTGTGCTCTCATGTGTACATGTGCCCGTGTATGCATGTGGCTATATATGCATGCCCGGGGTCAGGTGCATGCCTGTGTCTATGCTGTGTGTGCATGTGCCTGTGTATGCAAGTGGTCATATGCATGTATATGGGCGGCTGTGTGCTTGGGCATGTATATGTGTGTGCACATGTGTGTGAGAGAGACAAAGAGACTCAAGCGTGAGAAGCTGTGAAGCTTAGATTCCCCCGGCTGAGCCCGGTTACCATGGCCAGGGAGGGGCACAAGAAAGGGCCATGCCTGGCCAGCCACATGAGGTTCCACCTTCAGCAGGGACACCTGTCCACCCGGAAGAGGACGTGCGCGTTACCTCTGAAGTCACCTCAAAGGGCTGGACCGGGGAGTGAGGCTCTGTCGAGAGCCGCGCACATGTTGACAGCCCTCCTGCAATCACCAGTTTCCCCTCTGAGGAAGAAGGGAACCTGGTGCAGGAGACAGCCCAGCGCCTCCGACGGCGACTCCAACGGGGGGACCCCTTCCTGGGCTCCTCCAGGGCCCCAGCCCCAGTTTCCTAACTCCCAGCCCGCTCAGCCCCTGGTTCTCCAGCCCCTGGGCCGCCCTGCTTGATTCTCTGTCCATCTGGCGCTTCTCCGGGGGCACAGCCAGTGCGGCTCCACTTCTCTGGGTGGGGGCAATAATGCCTGCACCCCAACTGCAGCAGCGTGGGGTCTGCAGGGTGGGCTGAGTGAAGCCCCAGGGAGTAAGTAACGTTAGCCGTTAGCCGTGAATGGCCAGGGTGACGGTGACGCTGGGGAATGGTGAAAACAAACATGGAGCTTTGAAAAGCAAAACAGGATTCTGGGGTTTCATTTTGATGCTCTCCTGATGACCAGAGGGCAGGGACACCCTTCAGATGCCCCTGTTCTGTTCTGATCTGTTCCCTTATGGAAGGATGGGTGCCTGGGGACACCACGTATTCCTGGGGCCTGACACTGGCCCGCAGTCACCAGCAGCGTCGCCCTGTCCATCCCCCCCCACCCCCGCCTCGCCCCACCGCCCCGAATGTGGGTCCATCTCTGCACTCAGCTCCCGGCATCCTCTTGGCACTCAGCCTATCTCGCTCCCGAACGCCAGAGCAAACTCCCCACACGATTCTCGTCATGCCACACACCCACCCCAAAATGTGAGGAGAGGGGGCTGAAGCGAGAGCATTCGTAGCGGGGAGGATGTTTGCCCTGCACACGGCCAGCCCAGGTTCGACCCCTGGCATCAACTAGGTCGCCCCCCGAGCCCCGTCAGGAATGATCCCTGAGCTCCGAGCCAGGAATGAGCCCTGAGCACTGCCAGATGCGGCACCCAGAAACGGATAATTTGAGAAGACACAGGGGAACTCATTCGGGCTCTCTGCTGTCGCCCACTCTCACTGACAAGGAATGTGCTCCTGAAGGGGACCCCTGTCCACCTGGCCAGGCCAGTGTGCTCAACCAGCCACTTTCGGGCCTCCCACGGCCCACCACCCTTCTCTAGCCTCCCTTTCGGGTCCAGGGCCAGCTAAGCCCATGCTTTGCCTCCTCCCAATGCCTCTGACTAAAGAGTGTGGGAACGAGCCGGTGAATCTGCAGGATTCTGTTAACAGAAAGTCTCTGATCTTGGGAAGGTTGTGTGTGAGCGAAGCCAGGGAATCGAACCCAGTACCTCATCCCTGCCCCCGAGTCCTCGTGGGAGACATCTGCTGCTGCTGCTCCACTCTCACCTTCAAAACCACGAGACCAGGGCAGGTACGCCATGCAGCAGGTCCAGAGCCCCTTGAGGGGTTGGCCAGGGTGGGGTAGGGGTGGCAGAGAAGAACTTTCTGGAAGTTTTGTGCATTCAGGAAGGGGCAGCAGCCGCTGGGACCAGTGCAGGAGTGACTCTCCTTGGAAAACAACTTGTGGGACTGGAGCCATAGCACAGCGGGTAGGGTGTTTGCCTTGCACGTGAGCAACCCGGGTTTGATTCCCAGCATCCCATATGGTCTCCCTGAGCACCACCAGGAGTAATTCCTGAGTGCAGAGTCAGGAGTAATCCCTGTGCATCGCCGGGTGTGACCCAAAAAGAAAAAAGAAAAAACAAAAAACAACTTGTGGGCCCTGGCCCCGTCTGAACTTGGAGACCAGTCAAAGGTCCTATCTGGTTGGAAAATGAGCCTGGTCGGAGGGGGCGCTCAGCAGCTGAGCTGAACTGCGACAACACCCTGGGAGGGGGTGGGGTCCTCTGTGGACACCCCAAGTCCTGCTGTGAGGGGAGGTGGCCTCCCTCTCCTCCCTCTCACCCGGGGGCGGAGCTGCTGGCTCTGGTGCCCGCCCCCCTTCCCCCTCCCCCCTCCCCCCTCCCCCCATGCTGGGTTATTCTTAGCTAGAGAGGTCACCTCAGAGTGCTCCCTGAGCAAAAATAACCCAGAGGAAGTCGGTGGGGATAAATCTCCGAAAAGTAGATGCAGATACAGGGTACGGGGCCCGCGGGGCTGTTCCCCACACTGGGGTCTGACTGGCGAAGGCAGGACATGAGCCCTCCGCAGCCCCCTACGACAGGCCTTCCTCCGCCCACTGCCGCCCACTGTCCTCACGAACTGGCCAGCAGGAAGTCTCCTCTTCCTCCCGCCCCGCTGCTCAGCCCAGCACCGGCCAGCAGACATGGCCGTGCGCCCCGTGCCCTCCTGGCCTGGGCCCAGGTGCCAGCTCCTGGCTTGCCCCGCCCAGCTTTGCTTCCTGTTTCCTGCTGCCTCCAGGTTGAGCCCTCCTGGCCCGGGGCCCAGACCCCACCATTGCTTTGGGGCATCAGCTCTCTGGCGGGAGTGGGGGGTGGGGAACACCTTCAATCAGAATGTGGGTATTTTTTTCGGGGGGGGGGAGAGGGGGGCGGGGGGTTGGGTTTGTGCTTACTCCTAGCTTTGTGCGTAGGGGTCACTCCTGGCAGAGCGAGGATACCATACTCAGTGCCAGAAACCAGAAAGGGAACTGCTTTAACCCTTCTTCTGTCTCACCAGCCTTTGGTTTTTTTTTTTTTCTTTAAATGAATCACCATGAGATAGAACATCACAAAGCTATTCATGGTCGGGTTTCAGTCATACAATGTTCCAACACCCGTCTCTCCACCAGAGTACATTTCCCACTACCAGTGTCCCCAGTTTCCCCTCCCACCCCGCCATCACCCCTTCGGATGGTTTTTGATTTTGTTTTGTTTTTGCTTTTTTGGTTCACACCCAGTGATGCTCAGGGGTTACTCCTGGCTCTGCACTCAGGAATTACTCCTGGCGGTGCTTGGAGGACCATATGGGATGCCGGAGATTCAACCAGGACGCTGGGGATTGAACCCATGTCAGCTGTGTGCAAGGCAAACGCTCTCCCCACTGTCCTATCGCTCCTTGGGATGGTTTTTGGACTGGGCCTTTTACTGCTTGTTTGTTTGTTTGTTTGTTTGGGGGCCACACCCACGGAGACTCAGGGCTTATACTCAGGAGACCGTAAGTGATGCTGGGATCGAAGCCAACTACTGTGTGCAAGGCAAGCACCCTCCCTGCTGAGGTAGGGCTCGGCCCCCGCCCGGTTTCCAAATAGCCCTCCCTGCCAGTAATCTCTGGAGAGCTGGGTGCTGAGGGGGAAGGAATCCGCGTGCAGGCTTGCAGTCCAGAGATGTGGGGTCCCCCCTGCTCTCTGAACCTCCGGCTGTCCATCTGGTTGGGGGTCGGCACCCCCAGGGAGGCTCTAGCAGCCAGGTGGTTACAGGAGGGGACCTGGCGGGCATTATGGTGGTGCCCATAGCGGGCATCCTCCTTCGCTCTCTCGGTCCTGGGTGGAGTGGGCCCACTGGACATCAAATCCAGCAGAAAGAAAGACACCGGCCCTCATCTCCCTTGGAGAGGCGGTTCATCTCATTTCTGTAGTGCTCCTGCCGAGGGCGCCACACGCAGCAGTGCTCAGGGCTACAGCCCAGCCCGGATCTGGTACAGACTTGTCACATGCGCCACGTCCGGCGGAAGCCACGTGAGAGGCGCATGGTCCCTGCCTGTTGTCTGGTCTTTCATCTCTGCAGAACTGAAGCTCTGTCTGCTGTGGGGGTGGAGGCCAGGCCTCCCAGGGCCGTGCAGGTGGCCTCTGGCTGGGCCACACCAGGCCTCCGTCTTTTACTTCTCAGCGTGCGTCTTGGCCACATTTACTAATGGTTCAAAAGGGACAGCCCGCTGGGACCCCAGGGCAGGAGAGGCAGCGGGAGAAAGGGGTACGGCCAGAAGGCACGGTGCTCAGTGGCCAGTGACGTACTGGGACAGGCAGGGCCCCAGCTGAACCGAGGAGACACATCTTGTCCCAGAAGATTCAGAGTTCCTAGAGGGTTTTTTTTGTTTGGCGGGGGAGGGGGGGTCGGGGGAGAGTCCTCACACTCGGTGGTATGTAGTGGTTGGGGGCATGGGGGATTGACCCCAGCATGCTGCCCAGTGCTCTAAGCTCTTTCCCAGCAGGGGTAAGTCTCATTCGTGCTTAGCCTCACACCATAGTGCTCAGCAGACCTGTTGGAGGCCAGGGAGGCCTCAGATGAGAAGCCACATGGGGGGCTGCTCCAGATAGGGGGGAGGCAGAGGAATGACAAGATTTGGGGGCAAAAGGAATTAAGAGGTTTGTTTGGGGCCGGAGCGATAGAGCAGTGGTACGACGCCTGCCTTGCATGTAGCTGACCTGGGTTTGATACCTGCTACCCCATATGGTCTCCTAAGCCCACCAGGAGAGATCCTGAGCACAGAGCCGGATGTAACCCCTGACCACTACAGGGTGTAGACCCAAAACAAACAAATTAAAAGATTCTTCGACCTCGGGAAGCAGGGGTGATGCATCTGAGGACACTAATAGCTACACCTCATTCCTCCCTGCCCTGTGCTGGTAATCATATTCACTCACACACACTCACACATACACACACATACACACTCTCACATGTGCATTCACACATATACAAACGCATACATACACACTTACTCACATACACTCATACACTCACAGGCTGACATATACTCATACACTCTAACACACTGCACACACTCACACAAATACACTCATTCTCACATACACCCATACATACACCCACACTCATACACACTCATGCCTAACACCATATTCACATACACTGCTCATAAACACACTCACAGCTCACAGACTCACACATCCTCTCACGAACACTTACACACCTCACACTACTCACACATACACTCACACACTGACGTGTACACTATTAACAATGCCCACACATGCACATCTCAAATACTCCCACACACCATGCACATAGTCGCACACTCTCACTAACCCCCTCGCAGACTCCCACCCCCGCATGCACACACAAAGCACCCCCTTGCCTCGCGGTGCTCCCCCTGGGCTCTCTAGGGGTCTGTCTGATTTCTGCTCCCCCATGCACCCGGGGTCTTCTATCAGCTGCCCGCACCCACCCTTGATGTCAGCACCCTGGGCTTCCTCTCCCATCCTGACCCCTGACCGCACCCGACAGAAGACCAACTGCTCAGGAGGTTACGGCCAGTCTCCTACCTCCAAACCCTTGGTGGCGACAGCCGCAGTGGCACCCAGAGGGGAGCAGGTGCTACTGCACACCTTTCAACCCCTCCCACAACCCCCACCCCACCCCCGGGGCAGGACACGACACACATCCCTGGAGGCCATATATGAGCAAACAGGAAGCAGATCAGACAGGTCCAGCAGGAGGCTGGCGGTCACACAGCAGGAGCGCAGAGTGGCTTCTGCTATCCCTGTGAGGCTGCCCTGGCCTCCAGACGAAGCAAAAGGAACAGGAAGGGCAGGGCCAGGCTCTAAGACACCCTGCCCAGGTGACTCAGAAGGGGAACAAGGTCCAGACAGTGGGACTGGCAGCCACACAGCGGCCAGTGAGTGGCAGAGCAGGGATTGGAGCCGGGATCTGCGGCTCCGGCAATAGTGCTCCCCCTCCACCTGGTCCTGGGCCTGGCTGGGGGTGCATAGCTCTCTGGCCGGAGGCCCCAACTTATTGGGCAGCCACCCCCTTTGCAGAAAAAAATATCAACCAGCACCCACCCTCTGCCACGCCATTCTCTAAGCAGATGAAGAGAAAGTGTCCTCAAAGGCTCTGAGGGTCCTACTGACCCCCCCACCCCCATGCTGCCCCAATCCCCCCTGTAGGGGGCGGTGTTTCTCACTTTGGGAAACACTGAAATCCCTTTCCCCTCTGGGGTCACCCCCTGGTTCCTGCCCTGGGCCCTCAGTGCTGGGCCCTCCCTCTTGTTCCAGGGTCTCAGGAAGGGGGGCTTTATTTGCTCTAGATGGGCCTACCATGTGCTTGCCTGTCTCAGCTGCTCCCCACCCATTCCAGCCTGCACTGTGGGCAACCCTCCACTTCCTCCCTCAAGAAGGATGCCCCCCCAAAAGGACCCCAGGAATCGGGCAAGTGCAGCGTGGGGTCTCCGTGAGCCAGAAAGTCTTTGGGGCGGGGGCCAGAGTGATAACACAGCGGGTAGGACATTTGCCTTGCACGCTGCCGGCCTGGGTTTAATCCCCAGCATCCTATATGGTCCCCCAAGCTCTGCCAGGAGTAATTCCTGAGCACTGAGCCAGGAGCAACCCCTGAGCATCACTGGGTGTGAACCAAAAAAGAGAAAAAAAATGCTATGGGCTACCCTTTATTGGGGGGGGGGGGGGCATACCAGGCAGTGCTCTGGGCTTAATCCTGGCTCTGTGCTCAGGGATCACTCCTAGCTTGGCTTGGGAGACCCGAGGTGGTACGGGGGATCAAACCCAGGTGCACTGTGTGCAAGGCAGTTCCCTCTGCTGTACCCGCCAGCCGGGGTCGCTCTCCTAGCCTTGAACTTAGGATCAATGCTTCCATCCAGGCCTTTCAAGATCTGGGTTTGCTTTAAGAAGAAAATGTTTCTGGGCCGTAGTGATAGTGTTGAAGGTAGGACAATAGTATGGCAGGTAGGATGTTTGCCTTGCACATGGCCAACCTGGGGTTCCATCCCCGGCATCCCAGCCAGGACTCATTTCTGGGTGCTGAGCCAGGAGTAACCCCTGAGCATTGCAGGGTGTTACCCCAAAAGGCAAAAAAAAAAAATGAAAAAGATTAAAGTGTTTTCTAATCACTCTTCTCCTTCCTGTTCGCCTAGACCCCAGGGTGGGTTTCTGAATCTCCCACTGCGAGCAAAGTGCTCCCCAGCCCGCGCCCTCCCCACCGTCCCTCTGCTGGGAACACAGCACGGCCCGCAGAGAGCCTCTCCTTGGAGGGCAGTTCCCGCTGCCCAGACGCCCTGTTCCAGGCCATCTTCAGCAGCGAGGGGTTAAGAGAAAAGACCCAGCTGTCCTGTGTACCAGCCAGGAGTTCCAGGCTCTGAAAGGCTCCTGAGTGCCCGCCCGCCCCAGACTCAGAGGTCACGGCACCCCGAAGCTGGTGGCAAGTCCTGGTGGCCCCATCCTCAGGAGAGGACACGAGGCACGTGGGCCATGGGGCCCACCAGTTCCACCAGTTCCAGCTGTGTCCCTTCCACCAGGCCTCGGGGCAGGGGGGTAGCTGTGTGGGTGGAGTGGGGGTCTGTGCCCCACCCTACCCCAGGGTTCGGCCCCCCCAGCTGGCCCCCTCACTGCCCTTCCAAGGGGATTCAGGACTCAGGCCTGGGGGAGGCCTCAGCACAGGCCCCTGGGCCCTAGGGAGCAGGGTGGGGTCCATCCAGTTCAGTGCAGACAGTGGGGAAGGTGCGGGGGTAATGGTGGGGAGCACAAGACCGGAAAGGCTGGGAAAAGGGCCCCCTGCTGGAATGCTGGACCCAGGGCACGGCAGGGGGCATGCGGGGAGCCGCCACTCACCGGAGGGTGCTTGCGCTTCCGTCCGGGCCGCCCCACCTTCCGCGCGGTGGTGCTCGGCTCCTGCCGCTCGTCCTTGCCGCGGGCGTCCTCCTGCTCCTCTCCCTCCTGTGGGGGGCAACAGGGCTGTGAGCGCGGCTGCACCCCGGGGCCCCCGCCCTGCCCCCAGCCCACCCCACTCCTTGGAGCCCCACTTAGGGAGGCTTCGCCGCCTCTGCTGAGCACATTTCAAGGGCCGTCAGAGCCCCCCAGTCTGGAGCCCGATGGGATTCTGTTTCCATTTTTTGTTTTCCTTTTCTTTCTTGGCTTTTTGGGCCACCCCCGGAGGTACTCAGGGCTGTCCCCTGGCTCAGTGATCAGGATCACTGGATCTCTTGAGCCTATGCCAGGGGGCCATACGGGGTGTCTGGGATGGAACCCAGGTCAGCTGCGTGTAAGAGGAAAGGAGTTTGTTTACATGAAGACAAAGCACGAAAATTGAAAGTAGCTGGAAGTGGGATGAGTGCTTTTCTTTTTTTTTTTCCCTCCGGGCTTTAGGTTTAGGATGAGGTGCAGACTCAGGGCTACTCCCAGCTTAGTGTTCCGGGGTCACCATGCCAGAGGTGAATCCTGGGACCTCAGCCCCATGAGCTGGCTTTCCGGGCCCCGAATCCCTTTCTCTTGAAAAGGGCAAATGTCAATTTAGAAGAATCGCTGATTTGGGGCTGGGGGAAGGATGTAGCCCAGTGGCAGGGCACTAGCCCCACATGAGAGAGATCCTGGGTTCCAACCCCAGCACCACAAAAAAATTTTTAAAAAAAAGGAGAAACTGAAGTGTGCACGTAGCCTCTGGAGACGGCTGTCCTTAACCGTGGCACTAATGGGGCCCATGGCACCTCAATTCCGATTCCAGGAGTTCAGCTTTGCGATGCACTCCATCCCCCAAACACACACACACATACACACACACACACACACCCCCCCCTGCGGGGCCACCAGCAATGTCATCTGGGGGGCCCAGGGACAGAAACCTCGAAAGTCCTGCTGCCTCACTGCTTCCGCTGGCCACAAACCACCCTTGAGTCCCTTCTGAGTCACCGCCCGGCATGGCTGATCGCGAGCAGAAAGCATGGAGGGAAAGGAGAGGAGGGGTGGGCCCTTGGCCGGCAGAGCGGGCCCCCTGCTGCCCCACGGGAGTCCAGGTGCCAGAGGGTTTCAGGGCCCTCCCCACAGAGGACCCTGCCCCAGGGCGTGGGCAGCAGCTGCCCCAGCGCCGGGGCTGTCACCAGGCTGGCCCTCGATGTCCCGCTCCACTTTCATTTTCTGTGACTTGAAAGGAGCTGTGGTTTGCCACATGAATTTTCAGGTGATGGGGGCGGTGGGACGCGCGCTGGAGCCCTGCGGTGACCAACCGTAGTGATGAGATTCACGGGGAGCATGGACCCCCGCTCCGTGACCTGCTCGAAGACCATGGGTGGGATCTCGGGTGTCGTGGCTGAGGCTCTGAGAACCAGAGGAGGAACAGGAAGAGGGTGCCGGGGGGTGCACTGTGGGTGCAGGAGTGGATGGCGCCACCCCCGGAGGCCAGAGTCAGCGGGTGCTCCCAAGTCTGGGGACCAATGTGGCTGGAGGTGGCAGCCTCAGCGCACGCGCGCAGCCGAAGCGAGTGAGGGCTTCGGAGAGAGCGCCAAGGAGAAGACCTGGGACAGGAACCCAGTGGAGTGGGGTCCCAGTAAAGGGACAGAGGTGGCACAGGGACCAGAGCCCCACCAAGCCCTCTTCGAAAGAGCCAGAGCAGCAGCGAGGGCTTAAAGGAAAGCTGGTTCGGGAAGAGAGTGATGCAGAATCTCTTGAGCCTATGCCAGGCTGTCTTCACCGGGGAACCTTGGAGGGGGCGAGTTGAGTTTCCCTCCCCGCCCCAAGCAGAACCCCAGCAGCCGAAAACCTCCAGAAGCCAGCCACAGCCATGCTCAAGGCCACTCTCAATACGCTGGGACAAGCCTCATACATGAAGGAACCGGCAGAGGAATCCAGGTATGCAGGACCCGTGGCTGAGATCTCCAAGCCTGCTCAGATCAGGACTGGGCCTCCTCCACCCAGATCCCCAGTTTTCCAGTAGCTTGGCAGTCACACCCACAAACTGCCCCTGGTGCCATGTAATCTCATCAATGGCAAAGATCCAGAGACTATAAAATAAAGTTCCCAAGATAGAGCGATGCAGTATTTCCTGGAGCAAGCAGTCGCAAATGCGGCCACACAACCTCTTATACTCTGGCCCACTGATGTACCTAAAGTAGCACACATTTGCTTGGTTTTAACATACTTGCTTGTATTCTCTTATATCCAGGCTTAATTTGCTCCAGAATGAAATACAACAACCTTCATACATTTCCCTCTTATTGTGGTGGAAAGATGCTCGCTGGTGGGGTGGGTGCTTGAATATTATCTGTAATGAACTATTGTGAACTACTTTATGAAAATAAAATGTATAAAAATCGCAAAAGAAAAAAATAAATGAAGAAGAGCTGGGAAGGACGTGAAAGATGATCCAGGGATTGAGGCGCTCGCCGACCCGGTTCCATTCCTGGCCATGCAATGAGTATCCCTGAGTGCAGAACCAAGAGTAAGGCCTGAGCACTGCCAGGTACTACCCAAGCAATCCCCTATTAAAAAAATCTGGGGGCTCCTGGAGTCCAAGTCATGTGGGGGACCAGGTGGGCTGGTCCTCAGCTGTCTGCTGACACCCTCCCCCAGGTGAGCAAGGACTCCTGGAGGCTGGGAGACAGCTCAGGGGGCTGGAGTCCTGCATGCTGAGATGCTCAGGGCCGACTCCTGGCTCTGCACTCAGGGATCTCTCCCGGCTGTTCTCGGGGACCCTATGGGGTGCCAGGGGTCAAACCTAGGTTGGCCACATGCAAAGCCAGCACCTTAGCTGCTGTGCTCTCACTCCAGCCCTGAGTTTTGGGTTTGAACCCCAGCAGCACTGCTGGGAGTCATCCCCAAGGGTGGCGGGGAAAAAAAGAACAAAAGGTCACTTGGATGTCAGAAGAGGAGGTGGATGGGGCGTACACACCCATGCGGATCTCAGGGCGGGCACCCACCGTGGCTAAACGGTGAGAACACTGATGAGAGCACTGATGAGACTGTGGGCGAGTCAGTGAAGGTACTGACCCAGGAGAGTGTGGGTAAACCCATCTGTCCATCAGTTGGGTCCAGCCCATCCACTCCAAGCCTCAGTAAAATGGGAGCAAGTTACCCATTCAGCCTACATCTACATCACAGGGATTTGGGGTCAGACAGGCAAAAGGTTGTTTTATTCCCCCTGAAAGCTAGAGCAGCCCGGTATTTCTGGGGGGTTCTGTGTCCACACTCCCTGGCAGCAGGGGGCCCACCCTGCAGAGCCCCTGTTCTTCCTCCAGGCCAAGCAACCAGGCTGGTGTGCGTGGACTGAGCCAGCAGGAAGGGCCCCAGTACAGGCTCCAGGCTCTTTAATGCACACCGTCCCTTCCGGGAGGGTCATCCCATTCCCTAGCTTGTGTCCGGAACTGATCAGAGATGCAAAGAGCCAACCAGAGAAATGAGATTCACTGTGTCCCAACAATCTCCACACAGTCACTTCAGCCTTCATGCGGGCTTCGCTTCGGGGTCCCTGCTGGGCAACCCACATGCCATGAGCAGCCACGCTCTGATTGGCACCTCGGCAGCATACATGCCCATGGCCGGGAGATGCGACCCAACCTCCCAGGCTGAAGTGATGTAGCATGATGCACCTGAGGAGGGGGTGAGGCCTCTGGTACTGCAGCTGTCCAGGTCCACTGTCTGGAGAGCGTGGGGGTCCCCAGGGCAGCTGTCAGCTCTGGAGCCTTAAATTCGGGCTGGTGCGGGCCAGGAATTGAACAATGCCAGCCTGCAGACCCAGGCCCCCTTTAGGCTGTGTGGGGGGAGGCAGGTCTCCCCAAAGGTCTTCCTCTGAGCAGCTGGCTGTGCCCTTCGAGCGTGTCTCCAACGGCCAGCCGCCATTCTCCATGCTGTGGCCACCTGTCACAGGGACCAGAGCAGCCTGACTAGGTCCACTCCGATTCACCCTGGGAGGCGGGGAGTGGTGGGGGGCTCACAGACGGAGAGAGGCAAGCGGAAGGTTCTGGGGGGCCTCCCAGAGATGGACCAGTGTGTCACACGGGGTGAATTTCACTCCGGCTCCCATGCGGATGGGCTGCGTGGAGGAATGTGAACTATGCTTGTCAAATCTGCAAGGAGCACGGGATTAGGAGGGGAGAGGAAGACGCAGGGGCCAAGCAGCTGGCAGCCAGGGACGCCCAGCGCAGGAAGCGCTCTGTCAGGCAGGATCTGGACAAGTCCATTCTTCTGCGGGGGGGCGGGGGGGGCAGGGAGTCACATTCCGTTAGGCAGGCTTGGGGAAGGCTGGACTTTAGGGAACCTCTCTGAGCCCTACTTTGCTCAGCTATAAAAATAGGGACAACCGGGGCTGGAGCACAGCAGGTAGGGCATTTGCCTTTCACGTGGCAACCCAGGTTCGATTCCCAGCATCCCAGATGGTTCCCTGAGCACCGCCAAGGGTAATTCCTGAGTGCAAAGCCAGGAGTAACCCCTGAGCATAGCCAGGTGTGACCCAAAACAAAACAAAACAAAAATAGGGACACTGGTGCTGGAGTGATAGTACAGCAGGTAGGGCATTTGCCTTGCATGTGGCTGACCTGGGTTCGATTCCCAGCATCCCATATGGTCCCCTGCGCACTGCCAGGACTAATTCCTGAGTGCAGAGCCAGGAATAACCCTTGTGCATCGTTGGGTGTGACCCCAAAAGAAATAAAATGGGGACACTGGGTTAGAGGGGGAGCTCAGAGAGATGGAGAGTCACAGACAGGGGTCCCCAGTTCCAGCCCCAGCACCACATGCTCAGCCCTCTCGACCGGCCTCCACCCCACCCCACCAGCACCACCAACCCCAGGGCAGCCCCACATCACTGCGCTGGCCTCGAAGCAGCGGGCCCACCGGGCTGGGCATCACTAGGTGAGAGTGAGCCCTAGCCCTGCCCCAAGCAGCACAGCTAGGCCCCAACTCAAGTCCTAAATAAGGGGGCTGGAGCAATAGCACAGCGGGGAGGGCGTCTGCCTTGCATGTGACCAACCTGGCTTCCATCCCTGACATCCCGGACGGTCCCCCCGCAGCACTGCCAGGAATGATTCCTCAGTGCAGGGCCAGGAGAAAGCCCTGAGAGTTGCCGGTGTGACCCCCTCCAAAACAGCGGGGAGGGACGTCCTGAATAAGAAGGGGATAATCACAGCGACCTCACAGCCCACCATCCAGAGACGGGAGACAGGCCAGCACCCAGATTCGCAGACTCCCTCCCTGTCGCCCTGTCTCATGGTGCCTCCTGCCTCCCGCTGCGCCCGCTCCCCACCCAGCCTCTGTACCCTACATGTGCAGCCGTCACTCACCGCCGCCGACAAAACCCGACATCTGGCTGCGATCCCTGCAGTGAGCTGCTCGGGAACCCTGCAGCTGCAACATGCGACACTGATGACGTCACCCTGGGGACCAGGAGCCTGAGCCCCGGGGGGCCTGCAGGATCAAGGGTCCTAAACCCTGGGAAGGCAGACAGGCCCCCAGGATCCGCCCGCGTGATGGAATCTTGTCTGCGCTCTCTCCTTCCAGCCCCCGGCAAACAGACCGCGCCAGCTGCAAAAGCAGCCGGCGGCTCTCAGCGGCCCACATGGACACTCAGTCAGGACCACCCCAAGGCCCCTCATCTCCAGCTTTCCTCTTGACACAGGGTCTCTGGGTCCTTCCGTCCCTGCAGTGACCACTCCCAAGCTCCAAGGTCCATCCAGGAAAAGAACGGTGCCGTGGCTTTCCAAAAGCCTAGACTGGTGTTTTCCAAAGTCGGATACTTGGAGGAGCTGGAACTTGTGTGTGGGGGGGGGGGGCAGTAATTACCCTAGGGTGCAATGGGGGAGGGGCCTATTTTGCATGTCCGCTTAGAGAAAGTAGATTTCCAGGGGCACGTGGAATGATTATTTTCTGCAAAGGTCAGACAAGTTTGGAAATCTGTGGCTTGAACCAAGGTCTCTGGCCCAGGGCAGGTGCTTATGAAAACTTTCTGAGGAATCTGGGGGGGTGGGAGGAGGGCAGGGGGTGGAGGCTGGTGTGGAGGCTGGCATGGACGAGGCTCTCAGGGACGGAGGGAGGGAGGGAGGGATTTTACGAGTGCCATCACATAGCAGGTGCTCAGTAAACAAGTCTACACTTACACCAATGCTCATATAAACATCCTGGGGCATGCATGCGCTCACACAAACACATGTGCGTGCGCACACACGCACGCACACACACGCACACACACATGTGCGTGCGCACACGTGCGCGCACACCCACCCACCCCCCCCCCCCGCCCACACACACACACAGCACCTCTCCATGAACCCAGGCAGGAAGAGGCTCCAGGGCAGCCCAATCTTTCTGACCCGGGATTGGCCAACTGGACGGCCGACGTGTTCTCTCCAGTGTCACTGCGATTCGTCACTATCCCTGCCCGCTCCCACTGGCAGCCCGTCCAACGAGGCACTCGTGACCCTCAGCTGTCTAAACTTCGGAGGCAGGGGTTTGACCTACATTTTACCAGCGCTCACTGGGTGGATTATTTGAAACCACAAGCCACTAGTCTTTTGGATGAGCCGGGCCGTGACAACCATCATCTCTCGTCTTTGTTCCGCTGGTAATTAACAGAGCGCTGCACCTTCCTTATGTCCCGCGTTTATTCTCACGCTCCCGAAAGGAGAGCGGAGAGCGGCGGGTATGTTTTTCCACGGCATGAGCGGGAACTCTGAAGCTCAGAGAGGTGATCTAACTTGCAGAGATCAGAGTCAGGAAGGGAGGCCTGCACCCCCCTGACTCCCCCTCCTGCCCCCAGGGCCGTGTGCTGCTGACAGGTGACATGTGTTGGCCTGTGCCCCCTCAGGGTGCTCCTGCCTAGACTCAGGACCCTCCCTTCCCACCCCCCACCCAGGCCTCACCCAAGTGCACGTGAGGTATATGTGTCGAGTGGGGATTGGTGTGGAGGGCGCGAGCTTGCCCATGCCAGCCTCTGCCAGGGGCAACCCAGGACCTGGGTGGGGGGGTTGGGGGGAGTGGCAGGAGCCTGTCGTCTTGGACAGACAGAACCCTCCAGTCGTGTGAAGACTCCTGTCCTGCACAGACCATGGGGCAGAGCTCACACTGCTGCCCACTCTCCCTTTCTCTACGGGCTGCAGAGAAGGGACAGGGAGGGCCAGGCCACTGTGGGGGTAGCCCCAGGGCCCTCCCAAACCCCCAGCTCTCAACCAGGTAAGTCAGGCCTGTCCCCAACCCTTGGGTCAACAGTATAAAACAGCCACTGGCCTCGTGGCCGGCTCCGTGTTGTGACCCCCTGTGAGCCAGCCTCAGAGAAAAGCCAATGGGCTGACTGACCCAGAAGGCCTGGACTGAGTCCACTGCTGAGACATCCCCACCCCCCACTATCAGGTAGGTCCCCCCAAACTATGGTTACTCAAGAGGACCTGCCCCAGACACTGTGCTTCTGGGATTTTTTGTTTGTTTGTTCTTCTTTGAGTCACACTGGCAGTGCTCAGGGTTTTGTGCTCAGGGATCTCTCGGGGGAACCTATGGGGTGCTGGGGATCGAACCTGGATCGGCCGTGTGCAAGGCCAACCCCCCACTCGCTGTACTATGGCTTGGGCCCCAAGACGGTGCTTCTTGAGGGCCACACGCCCGGGGCCTCTCGCCAGTCCCCTGCACAGAAGAGCTCCACGGAGCGCTGGAGACGGGGGTACACCCAGGCCTCCCCCGCAACCTGGGGGTCATCCTGGGGCCTCCTATCTGGCAGCATGGACGCAGCCCCAATGCTGACCGGGCACGGGAAGCCAGCAGGGGCGTCAGTGCGGGAAGACACGCCTGCAAACTGGTGAGAGCTGGGCACGGCTCTGCCTAGCCCCCCAACTCCCCGCCAAACCCTCGAGGCCTGGACGCTTCAGAAGGACAGGAGTCCCGCTAAAACGACTCTGCAGCTGGTGCCCTTGCCAATTCGTACCCTGAAGCTCACCATGCCCCAGGGCTCAGCCAGGACCAGCCAATCGGGTGAAGGAACACTATGATTCCCACCCCACCTCACCCCCCCCCCCCCCCCGCCCCAGTGCCTCTGATTCTCCCCAGAGGCAGCTTCAGGCCAGCGCACACCCCGTGTCCTGCCCAGGAGCCAGGAAGGGCCTTCCCGCCCCTGCCCCTCCTCCGGCCCAGTTCCCAACTCCACTACAGCACCCATACTCAGGACCCAAGGGACCTTCCGCGCAACAGTGACCCCTCACTTGGGCCTCTGAAGGGAGCCCTGGCTTGTACCACCAGGTGCCAACATGCACCCCCCTACAACTCCGCCACCCTGCCAGCTGATCTACTCTTCCTTCTGCTTTAGTTGACCTCAGGCTGGCAGTGGCCCCCCAAAAAGTGACCTTCCTGAGTTTGCTGTTTCTGGGGGCACTCTGAACCCACACCTTCACTGTCCGTGGACCCACCGTCTTCTCCAGCTCCTGTGACCCCACACGTGCAGATGCCAGGTTCAGAGAGAGATTAACTGATGACAGAAGACAGATGATCGAGACTGACCCAAGGCAAACCTTTTCATTATTTAATTTTATTGGTTTGGGGGGACCATGCTTATAGGTGCTCAGGGATCACTCCTGGCTCTGAGCTCAGAGGTCACTCCTGGTGGGGCCTGGGGGACCCCAGGGGGTGCTGGCATTGAACTGGGAGGTGGCTATGGGCAAGGCCTTACCTGCTCTCCAATCTCTGCACCCCTTTTGCTTGTCTGTAGTTTTTGGTCATTCCCAGCAGGGCTGGGGAGCTACTCTCAGCTCAGTGCTCAAGGGTTGCACCAGCAGATGCTCTGAGGGAACATGTGGAACCCAGAGGCTCCACATATAAAGCCTGTGCCCCAACCCTCTATCCTGAGATCTCCACTGAGCTCTCCGGCCCTTCCGAGGAAAACCCCAAGGGACGACCGTGTGCTGGCTCCCCGCTGAGTGTGCAGACCCCATCTCGTGTGGCCTCTCACTTCCTGTCACACCATGGTCACACACAGACCTGCCCCCAGGCAACGGGACCTCACTCGAGACCACCACTGCAAGGCCAACCGAACCTCACAGTGTGTAAACATCAACCTGAGAAGTCTCGAGAACACAAAACTGCACCACAGACCTGATGTACCACAACTATAGCGTGTTCCTGAAGAGAGAGGTAGAGCTGCCTTTGCTGTAAATTGCTTTAATGAGCTGAAGATTTAAGTAATACTGGCCAGTGAGTCTTTGATAAAGGAGCAAAAAATAAAAATATGAAGTGGAGCAAAGAAAACCTCTTCAACAAGTGGTGTTGGGAACACTGGTTGGCTATAAGAAAAAGAAAAAAAGAACTCTGACCTGTTTCTAATGCCGTGCACAAAAAAATCAAGTCAAATGAATTAAAGACCTCGATAAAGCAGATCAGAATCCATAAGCTACATAGAGGAAAACACAGGCAGAAATCCCCATGGCTTTGCAGCTAGAGGCATCTTTAAGGGTGAAGCACCACTGATGAAGCAAGAGGAAGCAAAGATCAACAGGTGGGGGGCTGGGGAGACAATACAGCAGGTTGATGGTCTCTTGAGCCCTGAGTGATTCCTGAGTTCAGAACCAGAAGTAACCCCTGAGCAGTGCCAGATGTGCCTTCAAACTCTCCCCTCCACCCCTCTGCCCCGCTGCACACACACATACACGCGCGCGCGCACGCACACACACACACACACACACAAGATAAACAAATGGGACTATATTAAATTAAGAAACTTCTGCACCTCAAAGGAAATGATGGCCAGAATACAAAGACAGGCCACAGACTGGCAGAAAGTATTTGCCTACCTCTCATCTGACAAAGGTACGTGAAGCACTGGTAGAATTCTACAAGGAAAAAAAAACCACCTAACTCTATCAAAAGATGGGGCGAAGACATGAAAACAGAAACTTCCTCAAAGGAGAAATACAAATAGCCAGAAAGCATATGAAAATGTGTGCTCTATTACTAATCGGGGAAATGCAAATCAAAACAACAGTTCGATATCACCTCATACCACAGAGACTGGCACTCATCAGAAAGAACAACCAGGGCTGGTGAGGATGGTGTTGGAGAAAAAGGGCGCCCCTTCTTTGATGGTGGGGATGTCGATGGGTCCAGCCTTTTGGGGAGACAATACTGACATTTCTGAAAGAACCAGGAATTGAATTTTCATATAATCTAGAAATTCCACTCCTGGGAATATACCCCAAGGGCCCAAAAGCACAATGCAGAAAATACATTTGCACTCCTATGTTCACTGCAGCACTATTCACCATTGCCAAAATATGGAAACAATCCAAGTGTTCAAGAACGGACATGGAACAGGGATAAAGAAACTCTGGTGTACTACTCAGTGGTAAGAAAAGATGAAGTCATGCAAATTTGCTGCTATACAGATGGACCCGGAGAGTATCGAGCTGAGTGAAATCAGTTCGAGGGTGAGGGAAGACACAGAATGACCTTCCTTATATGTGGGACATAAAGAAACTCTGAAGGGGAATATCAAATGCGCAAAGGCATTAAATAGAAAGGAAGAGCAGGAGAACTGGAATTCAGTAGGACACTTGGCACTGGGATGGGGGTGAGGACGCCAGGATAATTCCAGGGGAAATGTGCCTGCCACAGAGGCAGGCTGAGGGGCAGGAGGGAAACCGAGGACACCGGTGAGGGGACGTGGACCCTGTGAAGGGGCTGGCGTTGGAACACTGCAAGCCTGAAACCCAATCATAAATATCTTTGTAACTCGCAGTGATTCTGTTTTTAAAAAGTAAATAAGCGCTTGAATACTAGCTCAAGTCCTTCAAAGCACAGCTCGCTGAGGCCACACGTGGGGATGTGAATGCACCCAGGGAGGGGGAATCAGCCTGGGAGAGCCGCTGAGGGCAGTGGGGTGGGGGTGGGCGGCAACAAGGACATCCCAGGGCTTCTGTGCCAGTGCACTGGAAGTGCTTGGAGCCCAGTGGAAAGTGATGCCCACCAGGCTTCTGAACTGGATATGGTACAGAGGGAGGTGGCCAAGCTGCAGTGATCTCATACGTGTGCGTGTGCGTGTGCGTGCACGCGCGTACATGAGCACACGTGTGTGTTGACCTACACATGCCAGAAGAGGCTGCACCCCTAGCGATGACCGCAGTGAAGAGGATGTGGGGGTGGGGAGAGGGAGAGGGAGCAAGAGTGAAGGAGAACAAGAATTCCACTAGCTCCTGTGAGCTCCCGGGGATGTGGCGCCCGATATGCACCCAGGCGAGAGCCCAGGTCCACAGAGACGAGCTGCCCGGCCCCATGTATTGTCGACAGGCACACATGTGAGCCTGCAGTGGGAGAAAGTCTGGAGCCTTCCAGAGGGCAGCCCTTCACCCCATCCTGCCACAGGGAGCTGTAGTCCGAGAGAGCGCTCGGCAGGGCTGGGGGCCCGGCTCCCTGCCCGACACCACCCCTCCAGTGCTGGCCTCTCCAGGGGAAGGGGCACCACCTGCCACGGCAGCCCACGGAAACACGCCCCCTCCCCCCTCTTCCTCCCAGCCTTCTCCCACAGGCCACGCGCACCCACAGACCCACCCTGGCCAAAACCTCAGTGTGCAGCCCTCCCCTTCCCACGGTCCTCCCCCTGCCTCCCATGGGTGGGGTGGAAGGCTGGGAAGGTTGCAGAGACAAGGGGTGGGCAGATGCCAGGGGCCTCCAACTACAAGGCGCGCTATCTCACACTCTCTCTGTCTCTCTGTCTCCCTCTCTCTGTTCCTCTCCTCTCAGTTTCTGTTTCTGTTTCTCTCTCTCTCTCTCTGTCTCTATCTCTGTCTCTCTGTCTCTGTCTCTGTTTCTTTCTCTCTCCTTCCCTCTCTCCCTCTCTCTGTTTCTCTCTCTTCTCTCAGTTTCTGTTTCTGTTTTTCTCTCTCTCTCTCTTTCCCTTCTCTGTCTCTGTCTCTCTGTCTCTGCCTGTCTGTCTGTCTCTCTGTCTCTCTCTTTCTCTCTCTCTCTCTCTCTCTATATATATATATATATATATATATATATTCCCACCATGAATGAGGCTGCCTGCACCCAGCACCCGCCGCCAGGCACCCTTCCTTGCTGTCCCGGGCTGTCCCCACTCCACAGAGGGGTCCAACTATTAGTTCTCCCGCATCCCAGTCCGGATTCTGTGTCCACCTGCACTGGGGCACTGCCCTTGGGGGCAGCAATGGGGCCAACGCTGTCCACCTGGGGGCTTCTCAGGCCTCCAGACAGCTGCCTCAACCCCGAGCTCTGGACCCCGGTTTCCTGCTTCAGGAAGCTGTGGTGGGACCTGGGCACTGGCATCGCTCCGCGCTGGTGGAGTTTGGGGCTGACGGCAAGCAGGGACGGCCGAGACAAAGGCCAGGCAGTTCCCGGAAGTCAGGGTAAAGCGTGCGGGGAGGCTGGCAACGGCACCTGGGGCGGCCTCTGGGAGCAGAGGGGCCAGCACGTGGCCACACCCCTCACCTTGGGCTCACCAAACAACGTCTGTGTGCCAGGTGCCAACCCATGGCCTCCGTGGGCTGTGGTCCAAGCCCGTCATGCCTTCTTCTGCAGCTCCCAGGCCCTCCTGCCCCAGGTCTGGCTGTCAACAGTGTCCCTGGCCCCGAGCTGCCAGGAGGAGTGAGTGCCAGGTGAGGGACGTGTCCCTCCCCCCATCAGCCTCGGGGGACCTGGCGCAGGCGTGTTTGTTGCCACCGGATCCAGAACAGTTACTATGGGCCGGTAATAATAGCAGCCATAATCCCTCATAATTGGGCCCGACTCTGCTGTCTGTAGGGCACTTCCACGCCCGTGACCTCATCTGACTTCCACAGACGCGCGTCAAGGGGCACAGCTGGAGTCTGGGCCTGGAGTCGCCTCCCCAGAAGCAGCGAGCTCAGATCTGGGCCTTCTGGGCCTGTGCCGTGTCCTCTCTTTCATTCTGCTGTTTTGTTTTTGGGGGGAGGGTCATACCTGGTGGTGATCAGGGGGTCTCTCTTAGTGCTCAGGGGAACCCTCTGCAGTCCCGGGATCGAACTGGGCTCCATGCTATGAAGGCAGGCGCCTCACCCCTGCGCTCGCTCTCCATGCTGAGAGGAACCTGCACTGCTGCCCAGGGCCACGAGGGCACTGCAGGAAGAACTCGGGGGAAAGGGCTGAGTACCAACTGCCAAGGTTTGAAAGAACAGCCTTGGGGCCGGAGCGATAGTATAGCAAGTAGGGCATCTGCCTTGCACGTGGCCAACCCGGGTTCGATCCCTGACATCCCATATGGTCCCCCAAGCACTGCCAGGAGTAATTCCTGAGTGCAGAGCCAGGAGTAACCCCTGATCATTGCTGGGTCAGCATTGCGGACCTTCCCCCCCCAAAAAAAAGAAAGCACAGCTTCACTGGCACAGCCAGGAGGGAGGATGGGGGGAAGAGGGCGTCAGGGTCCCCTAACCCAAGAGGGGAACAGCACCAGGCCTTCATGGTGGCCCCCATCTTCATGGCTATGCTGCCTGAGTCCTGGGGGAACCCTCTGAGGAGGTTGGTACGTGAACGTGGGCCTGCTGTGCTTTGTCCACGGGGCCAGGAAAAAAGAAAGGGACTGTCTGACCGCTAGGAGCTCCACTCAGGGTCACTGTGTGCATGCCTCCCCCCACCCCCTACTTGCTGAGTGCACAGTCCCTGTGCCCGGCAGGCTTCCGGGCTGGGGAAAAGGTCCCTGGCCATGCGGGGTGCGCTGCACCCGCCTGCGAGTTCGCGTCCGCTCATGGACAAGAAAGGGCCACAGGGAAGGCGAAGCCCTGATCCAGGGGCGGAGACAGGCCCCCATCCGCCCGCCTCGTCACCCGCTTCCTCATCGGGGCACCAGTTGTCTGTGCCCCGTTTGTGTCCAGGGCTGACCCCACGACCCACGAGATGGAAAACACCCAGAAAAGAGAAGTGCGCCCTGAGGATGAGCACGCGCCGGAAGGAACCGAGCAGCCGGGGCTGGGCGGGGAAGCAGGTCCCCGGGGCTCCCCGGTGTCCACCCCCCGGGAGCCAGCGGAACCGACAGCCCTCAGCGGGGCCCAGGCCTGGTGCCACGTGTGCACCCTCGTTCTAGGGACACGCCGTCTACCCTGAACGCTCTCAGACGCCACCCCCCACTCCCAGGTACTGGCCGCCAGAGGCCCTGCTCAGAAGCCGGGCAGGAGAGCATGGAGGGGACAGCACAGGGCGCCTCAGGAGGGCTCACGACCATCAATTTCCCCACAGAGAGGCTGGTGAAGGGGGTTCACCGTTGCTCTGACGGGGCCGGAGGGGGAGAGGGGTTCTGGCCTTGTGACCAGGCGAGACCCCCGCTCCCCGCCCCCTCGCGAGGCAGTTGTAACCCTCCCAGGCTAGGCAGAGGGGGTGAAGCTCTGGAGACAGCCACCTGTCCCAACGCTAGAAGTGACACTGCAGCTGGGGCGGGGACAGGAAGTCACAGTCCCCACACAACAGGAGGTGCCCTGAGCACCCAGTGCCCGACGGGTACCCAAAGGACTGGGTCTCGGGTCTGCCCGGCCTCCTAAAACCAGCCTCTGGCCTTCCAGAAGCCTCTGAGCACCAGGCAACAGACACGGAGACCGCGGGTAAGACTCACCCGGGCACGGGCTAGTCGGAGGTTGACTCCCGAGGAAGGTAGACCGAGAGACCCTCTCCCACAATGCAGCAGCTGCCTGGGGGTGCCGGGGTCCCCAGGGGCCCACCGGTTGCAGGCTCCCCCTCCTCCTGCAGGGACGGGGCCTCCCTTCTGCCCCGGGCAAGGCCGGGCACTCTCTGGGGACAGCCCCCTCAGGTTCCCAGGCCCCCACGGAGACTGACCGACCGACCAACCGACCAATCGACCGACTGAGAGGCTGCTCACCTTGCGGTCCTCCTCCCGCTCCGGAGCGGAGCTGCTGGTGTCCCCGGGGCCGCTGGCGGGCATGGTGGGCAGCCGGGTGGCGGGAGGCAGGCTGGGGCTGCGCGGGGCTGGCGGCGGCTGGGCTCGGGGCA
Organism: Sorex fumeus; assembly: GCF_029834395.1. Classification (NCBI taxonomy): domain Eukaryota; kingdom Metazoa; phylum Chordata; class Mammalia; order Eulipotyphla; family Soricidae; genus Sorex; species Sorex fumeus. Next base: position 12,027,024 of record NW_026606063.1, on the reverse strand, counting down.
GGAGTTCTCGCGGCCTCGGTCAGCGGGCGCTACAGCTGACACATACGTCCCCGCCCGCACGCCCCGGCCCTCCTCCTCTGGACTCGGCCTCAGGCTGCCGTGGGGCGTCTGGCGGCTCCACCTGTGCGGGGAGGGAGGGAAGCGGGGTGAGCAGAGCCAGGCACCCCCAGACGGCGGGCCCCACCGGCCCCCGGCCCCCCATCCCAGGGACCAGGCCCTGCGCCCGTTCCTCCCGCCTCACCAGCAGGGGAAACCGAGGCAGACGTGGCCGTGCCCGGCTTCCCTCCAGGGCCGTCTCCTGCCCAGGGCCCCAGGCCGCCTCCTCCTCCTCCTCCTCCTCCTCCTCCTCCTCCTCCTCCTCCTCCTGGGCTGCTGTGCGGGTGCCCTTCTGGGACTTCCAGCTGCCCGCCCCCACCTTGCTGCTCTTCCCTTTGAAAGCTTCCCGCACCCTCCCGCCCACCCTCACCGCCCCCCGGGAAATCCCAAGGGCCCCAGCCCAGCTACATTTTCCTTCTGTCTGTCCTCCCCGCCGGCAGCTGCCACCCCCACACCGCTCGCCCCACGTGGAGGAAGTGAGCCGCGGTCACAGGATGTAGTGAAATGAATGTCACCTCACTCGGCCCCGGAGGGCTGGGGCGGTGGGGTGGGGGGTGGGGGGGCTGCGGCCACGCGGCGGGGGTGGGAACCAGGCCGGTGGGAGAGGGGGGCGAGGCTGAGGGCGGCTCCCCCCACCGTGAGAGAGGGCCCCCCGCTGGCCCGGGCACCCACAGGACCGTAGTGCAGGGGCTCTCCACCCTCCCTCCTGCAGGTGTGGGCCTCGCGCCAGGGGAACCACAAAGCCCCCGCCTCAGGCCCCGGCTGGGGGGTGCAGCGTCCACCCTCCCCAGGAGAGGAGCGTTCTGGGCTCCCCACCCCCAGAGGAGCGCCGCCAAGCCGGGCGCCAGGAGGGGAGGGGATTGGCAGGGGAAGGAAAGTGGGAGGCAGGCTGGATCGGGGCCCACCCACACCCTTCCCTTCCAGCTCCCCTTCCCCCTCCCCCCTCCCCCTGCAGGCCCAGCTCCCTGCACACAGGCGCTGAGGAGGCCCCGGGCCCCTTCTCCAAGGAGGCTCCAGGCCTGGGGAACACGGCCACCAGGAGACACACACTCAGGGCGCGGGAGCTGAGGGGGGCCCAGGGCAGGAGCATTCCGTAAGGCAAAATCCAGACAGGGCGAAGTTGCCCCTCCACCCCCCCGCCAAGCCCCACCGGTGAACAGAAGGACCCTTCCCAGACACAACGCACGACCTCGGAGCTGAGCCCAGGGCTGGGCTCCCTGCACACTCGCACCCAGATACGCACACACAGAAGGCCACCAGGAGAAACACAGTAACCACGAGAGACACGGTCACTGTGAGAAGGATGGTCACCAATGGGAGACATGGCCGTGGCGAGAGGGACGGCCCTGTGAGAAGAAACCTGGCCACTCTGAGAGGGTGGCCACTGCGAAGAGGACAGCCCCTGTAAAAGACATGGTCACTATGAGAGGGACAGCCCCTGTGAGAAATGTGGTCACTATGACAGGGTAGCCACCAAGAAACATGGCCACTGTGAGAGGGATGGCCACCATCAGAGACCTGGTCACTACGAGAGGGTCAGCTCGTGTGAGAGAACAGCTATGAGAGGGATGGCCCCCCAGAGAAACAGGCCCACCATGAGGAGAGCCAGTGGAGATGAGCGCCAGGTCCATTCCTCTCTGGGCAGTGAGGAGAACATTCCAGTCCCGCTGCGAGCAGGAGCCCGGGCGTGGAGAGCTGAGGCCTAGCCTGCGGAAACAGAGGCTAGAGTCCAGAGTTCTCTCCCTCTCAAGCTCTGATGGGGTCTCCCGGGAGCTCTGTCCCCCCAGCTCAGCTCGTACCACTGTCCACCTGGAAGTGACACTGAGTCTAGAGCCCCAGGAGGCTTCCCCCAGACCTGCCAGGGGGGTACTTCCCACCGTCCTGGTTAGCGCTAACCATGGTAACCTCCCCCCCCCCCACCCCCCCAGGCTGCAGGTGGCTCTGGACCGGGCCCTTGGGGGCCTCAGCAGTGACACGGGGACACAGAACAGCTGGACAAGGGGACCCACAGGAACTCCCCTCTGCTCTGCCAAGTTGATAGAGGTCACCAAAGGCAAAGGGCAGAGGGGACCGGGCCGACCACCCGACACTCCACAGCACCTCTGGGCCTAATGGAGGCAAGAGGTGGTTTACACTGGACCAGACCTTTGTTTCCTCGCTGCCCGGGGAGGGAGAGAAGTCTGAGAGAGGAAAGCCCTTCTCACAGAGCCTCTGGTGGCAAGAGCAGAGGGAGGAAGCAGGAGGAAAAGGGCCAACGCAGTAAGGCATGGACCCCAAGAGGCAAACAGACACCCCAGAGAGCAAAGGTGGCCCTCCCAGGCTCTCGATACAGTGGGCGCTGGGGACCCCCCCAGACCAGCAGGCATGAGGCAGGCAGGCCTGTCCCACACAACCCCAGACCCCCGATGCTGACCCTGGGGAGCAAGGCCCGAGGGCAGAAGCTTCCTTCTCTCTGGCAGGGCCCTGTCCCCAGGCTGCAGCCCAGATAAGGGCACTTGTGTCACTGTGGAAGCCATTGCCAAGCACGGCTCTGCTGTCCCTGGCCCAGAAGCTGACTCTGCGCCCCTGCCCTGGGCCACCCCACAAGTGAGAAAACTCCCCGAGAGACCCCACGGCTGGAGCACCCCCAGGAGGTTCACTTTGATTCTTGGCACTGCACTGTCCCAGCGCCTGGAGCTGGGGGTGGCCCACGAGCACTGCCAGGCGCAGCCCAAAGAACAAAAAATCCTCGGGAGACAGTCTCGGGGGCCTCTGGGGACCAGGGTGAAGACGATGCATGGGTGAAAACTGAGCGACAGCAGTAACTCCCCAGATCCACCTCCCCTCGTAGATCCACCGACACCCCCAGATCGACCACCCGCTGCAGTCTGCGGAGCATGAAATGATGGTCTTTGCCCAGCAGAGAGCAAAGGTGAGTGACCGGAACCAGGGACGCTGAAGGAGCACACCCAGCTCTGAGCTCTGGGGTCACTCCCAGGGTGTGCGGGCACCCTGCAGGACGGGGCTCCACGCCAGGCCTTCTGCACGCAAAGCCGGCTCGTTCTGCTGGGCTCTCGCTCCTCCAGCCGGGACTCTCCCCAGCCAGGTAACCATCTGCGGTGTAACAGCGAATAAAGACACTCTGACACGTGAGGGGCGTTGCGTGCCGTTTGTAGGAGGTCTGCAATGCCCAGAGCGGGAAGGCGGCCCCAGGATTAAGGTGAAGAGGCAGAAACATCCATAAGGGCCACAGGGAACTCTCCGCAGAACCAGCGTCAGGTGCATGCCAGTGCATCCTCACCACACCCTTCACTGCGGAACCACTTTCCATCTCATTTATTTGTTTATTGGGGCGCTGGGGGTGGAACTCAGGGCCTCACACATACAAATCATGCACCCTAATGCTGAACCACCATGCTGGCCTGAACTGGTATTTATTTGTCCCTTTTTTTGTTGTTGTCTATTTTTGGACATGCCTGAGAGTACTTGGAAGCCACTCCAGTCTCAGTGCTCAGAGGTCACTCCCAATGGAGTTAGGGGGACCATTTGATGCTGGGACCGAACCCAGGGCTCCCGCACACAGAGCTTGCACCCCAGCCCTTTGGGCTGCTTACCTGGCCCTGAATGGCCTTTTATTTTTTAAAATTTTATTTTATTTTTTTGCTTTTGGGTCACACCTGGCGATGCACAGGGGTTACTCCTGGCTCTGCACTCAGGAGTTACTCCTGGCGGTGCTCAAGGGACCATATGAGATGCTGGGAATCAAACCCAGGTTGGCCGCGTGCAAGGCAAATGCCCTCCCGCTGTGCTATCTCTCCAGCCCTCTGAACGGCCTTTTAAACCTGATAAGACATCAGGCATCCTTCACTGGCCCTACTCCACCATCTGAACTCAAGCACTGAATGGATCTGCATACTGATATTGGATCACCCATGATCGATCTGTCCTGAATGGCGTGCTCCAAATGTGGGTGTTCAGTAAAGCAAGGCAGGACCTCCACCCAGCAGGAAGGCCTAAAAGAGGAAGGCACAGAACTGCACCCACCGGGGAAAACACCCAGTGAGCGAGAGAGGCTCATGCAGAAAATGCAGCCGAAACACGCAACGTGTGATGTGAGATTTCACACTGACGGCTGTTAGAAGGTGTCTAGGGACCAGGAAAAAGTAGGCAGAAAATAAGCCAGGAGAAATTATCCAGGTGATTCTGTATTTTGGGAAAAGCAAAGAAAGAAAATTATTATGTTCAGCAGTGGATTACTGTGAGCATTAAGAAATATGAGTGTGCATATATACATGATATGTATATGAAACATATATACACACATGACATGGAGTATCAATTTCCTATTTCAGTCATTAGAAGTACCCAAAACTTAATTGCTTTAAAACAACACAAACTTGGGGCTGGAGCAATAGCACAGCGGGTAGAGCGTTTGCCTTGCACGTGGCCGACCCAGGTTCGATTCCCAGCATCCCATATGGTTCCCCGAGCAGCTCCAGGAGTAATTCCTGAGTGCAGAGCCAGGGGTAACTCCTTTATTTAAAAATAAATAAAACAAACTTATCTTGTGGTTCTCCTCAGTGGGCTAAAATTGGCGCTGAGGGGCCGGAGTGATAGTACAGCAGGTAGGGCGTTTGTCTTGCACATGGACGACCTGGGTTCGATCTCCGGCATCTCATATCCCATATGGTCCCCCAAGCACTGCTAGGAGTAATTCCTGGGTGCAAAGACAGGAGTAGCCTCTGAGCATCACTGGGTGTGACCCGAAAAGCAAAAAAAAAAAAAAAAGAAAGTAAAATTGGTGCCGAGGGATGGTACAGCAGGCAGGGCGCTTGCCTTATATGTGGCCGATTGGGTACAATTTCCAGCACCCCATATGGTCTCCTGAGCCCACTAGGAGTCACCCCTGAGTGCAGAGCCAGAAGTAAGCTCTAAGTACTGCCGGGGGTGGCTTCCAAACAAAACGACAAAAATCAGTGAGTTGGCAGGACTGTTTTCTATTCTACAGGCCTTATGGATAATTCTTTCTTCTTTCATGAGCTTCTCCAGCTCCTGGAGGCTGCTCCCACTGCTCGTGGTTCCTTGATCCTTCCAGCCAGCAAGGGCGTCTTTCTCCCGACTCACACTACCCAGCTCCACCGTCTTTCTTTCGCTTCTAAGGAACCTATTGATGATATGGGAGCCACCCGGGTCATTTGGGATCACCTCCCCCTGTCTCCAGGGCCTCACTGTCATCACACCTGCAGACACACCCCACTGCAGGCTCTGGGGGCCAGGAGGTGGTCCTGGCTGGGGGGCCGGGGGCCTGCCCGCTTGCTCTCAAACACACGTGAAAGCACACGGGAAGGGCACTGCTGAGTGCCTTCTGACGACAGCAGAACTATTTAGCAGCGAAAGGTTGGCCCCATGTAAGAGGGCGAGATTCTTACGTACTTGGAAGGCAACGGAAAATGTTTCCAATGGAAGAGTCAGAAACGTATGCATTACTCAGAGACGTGAGATGTAAAATTGCTAGAAGAAACAGCTGAAAGTGGTTTCCTCTGAGAAGTGGAGGAGGAGGAGAAAAAGGAGGAGGAGGAGGAAGAAGACGCCGGGAGCCAGCATGAACAACTGCATTTGGAAGAGAGACGTCACCACCGCACGACTTCTAGAAACAAGCGCCGTAGGACCAGGGAGGGGCAGGAAGCCAATCCAAGAAAGCGAGGAGGGGGCCGGGGCAGAAAGGGCCTCTGTTTCCTCCCCATCACCTCGCCTTCCCGCCTCTGCCACTCTACTACGAAACCATCACGTCCCACAGAACCCTGAGCGCAGCTTCCCACCCACTCAGAGTTCCATCACCAGCTGTACAAGGGGAGCCTCCTTCACGCCCCCCCATCCCAGCCCTCACGAAATTCCCCAAGTACATCATTTCCGCCCAGTCCAGCTCATGCACACAGACAGGGGCGGGGGAGGGAGGGGGGAGGAGAAGAGGGATGGGGGGGTTGTGGAGGGTTGCAACAAAGATAGTCCATACTTGGAGGGCCAGGCAGAGGGCTGTCCACCAGACTGCCTCCATCCCAAAGCCCAACCTGCTCACGCACCGGCCCAATTCCCACCCAGGACCCACAACTCAACCAGCGCGGAGCTGCCATCACCACACTGTCCCCGTTCTCACCTTCCTCGGGAACAGTGGGGTCCGCAGCCCCATCAGCACGCCCGCTCCAAACCTCCCCTCCAGGCTTAGCAAACCAGCACCAACCCAACCAACACCAGCACCAACCCAGCCTCACCCCCAGGCCTCGCCAGAACCCAGCACTACCCAGCACAACCCAATCCCACCCGACTTGCACCGGTGGGGGGGTCCCCAGGGTCCCAGTTCCCCAACCAACGCCTGCTCCTAGATGCTGGCTCCATCGCGCACAGGCCTCAGGCCAACACCCCTTCCTCCGCTCCCCTCCAGCCCTCGGCCTGACCCTCCCTCCGAGAACTACGGACTATCTTTATGGCAGCCAGCCGCCTTCCTCCGCCCGGAGCCTGCTTTCCCCCGAGCCAACTTGGCCGGGTGCCCTCCCTCCAGTGACCTGAGCTCCTTCCCAGGGCTGCGGACGCCACCGCCCCCCGCGAGCACGTGACGGGCCGGAGCCAATCCGAGGCCTCCCGGGGAAGCGAGTCCCGGGGCTAGGGAAGATGCTAAGGTGTGAGGATGTGAGTCAGTGGCTGGGGCCGCCTGGGGACAGCGCGCCTGCAAACCGCGGGAGGAAGACAGCGGGGCTGGAACACTGAAGCCATTGTTGGGGGCCCCTTCCCGGGCAGGGGCGGGGGGTGCCGGCCTGGAAGGGGCGGCCGACAGAGACCCGCGCCTCGCGGTCTGACTCGGGGGGCTGATCGCCAGACCTCCGGTCCTCCTCTCGCAGCGCCCGGCTGTGTTGGGCACACAGGCTGCCCTGGCCACTTGGCATCGGTGTGACGGAAGCAGAAAACAGGCCTCTGTCTGCTCAGCTGTGGAATGCGCAGAAAGAGTGGGGTCCCCTTCCCCGGGCTGGGAGGATTACCACACCACGCACCCCCATGATCCTGCCAGGGTTGCTTCCCGACTAATCCAGCCTCGGGCTTTCCCTCCTGGCCGGCCTCTGTTCCCGTGCCATGCCAGGGCCTGCAAAAGATGTCTGTGGCACCTCAATCATCCGTGCTCCCCTGCTCAGGACTGCACAGGCTCTCGCCCCATTTCCCAGATGAGAAAGTGAGGCCGGGAAGCAAATTCAGGAAGCTGCCCTGGGGGCTGGGGATGTGGCACAAGCCATAGTGTCCTTACTTGGCATGTGTGACAACTGGAGTTCCACTCCTGGCACAGCACCGCACCCCACCCCTCAACCACAACAATAACAGCAGGTAAATAAAGCCGCCCCAGGCCTAACAAGCCTGCAGCCTCCCACACCGTTGGCAGCAGGATCGGTCAGAAAACAGTTTCTGAGCCTCTTTCGTCCCCATTGGCCTGTCCGCTGGGGGTCGGCGCCACATCCCTCAAAGCCTGGGTTGCAGAGCCCTGCCCAACGCTGCCGCTGTGCTGGCTCGATCCCCTGTCCACTGCCGTCCTGCTCTGCACCCCCTCCTGACCGCCACGATGATGATTCTGGTCCAGTTGGCCCAGCGCTCCCTCACACGGCAGCATAAGGGTGGGGGACGTGCACACACTGAGCGCAGACCCCTGGATTCCAGCCGGAAGACCACCGCCAATGCCCGAGGGTCCTAGTCTACTTTGGGAGGAGGGAGCAAGTCCTTTGGGTGACAAGGCCTGAGAATGTCACCCTCCCCCTGCCCCACCCCCACCAGTTGCCTTGGTGGGGGGGGGCGGCAGGAAGCAAGGCAGACAGAGATACATGCACTTACCCTAACTACTGCAGCCATTCTGGGTGACTGGCTAAAGGGTCCAAGAAGTGAGGGATGGTCCTGGGCCACTCTAGGGGCTCATTCTCAGCACGAATGGGCTTCACCTTCCGGAACCATCTTTCCCACCCTAACCACCTATTGTCTCGGGAAGGGCAAAAGCTGCGGGCAGGGGCCAGAGAGACAGTACAGGAGTAACATGCTTGTTTGCGTGCAGAAACGCCAGCCCTGGTGGTGACCCCTGAGCACTGCCGGCTACAGCGCCAACTGCCACAAAGTCGCCAACAGCCCAGTCACCCTACCTTGTCTCCAACCTTTCTGGCCTCATGGCAGCCTGGAGGCAGGGAGCCTTTATGAACCTCCCCCCACCCCCTCTTCACTCGCCTCCTCAGCCTCCATCACTATGACACAGCCCCTCTAAGCAGTGGGGGAGAAAGTGGGCACCACCCAAAACAGACACCGGGAAGGAACGGTGATTCTCGGGAGCCAGAAGCCGACACTGCAGCTTCCTGAGAGGGGCGCGCGGTTCCTGACGGGGAGCCTGAGATCCGGGCACAGAGAGAGCGGGTGACATGGGGCTGCCGAGACCACCCCCCGCTGTCATCTGTCCTGAGCCCCTCAATGCGGCCCAGGGCCTGGGGGCTGCTCTGCTTCTCAAAGGTGGGTCCACACCTGATAGTTCTGCCCCTCTGCACCTCCTGACCCTGAGACCCCGCATCTGCCCCACCCACTCCAGAACTCTGACACCCTCTAGCAGTTGGGGGGTGGAGAATGTCCTCAGCGCCCAAGGGACACAACGGTTCCACTGGCGGCTGAGCCATCTGTCCAAGCCCAGGAGCCAGGGCTCAGAGTACCCCACCATTGGGACAAGGGCGGGGGGTACGGTTCAAGAAGCCCAAGATCGTGCCTTGCACGTGCCAGGCTCAGAGTTCGATCCTGGCACCACCTGCCCCCCCCCCCCCCCCCGCACACTGCCAGGCATGGACCCTATAAAGCAGCAGCCACAAGAAAGGCGGCCCTCAGACCCTGCGAGAATCAAGACCGGGGTCCCGCCTCCAGGGGAGAGGCAGCTGGCCCGTGACGTTTCAAGAAACCCAGGCCCGCCCGTGGGAGCGGGAAACCCGGTCGGATGTAGTCACTTTGTCTATTTTCTCTTTACAGACCCACGTACGCCCGTGTCTATGGAAACACCATGTTCACTCTTTTCCTCCTCCTTTCCGTTCTTGTACATTCAAGTTGCTGCAAGGCGACTTTAGGGTCTTTGGGCAACAACGTTCCGTGGGAGTGAATTTGAGAGGTTCAGTCTGGGGGGGACAGGAATTGGCAGGTTGAGAGTGGGGCCCCTGTCCTTTGGAGAGAAGGGGCCCGCCAGCAGGGAGAAGGATAAGGGTGTCTTCTTTCTTTCTTTCTTTCTTTCTTTCTTTTTTGCTTTTTGGGTCACACCCAGCAGATGCCCAGGGGTTACTCCTGGCCCTGCACTCAGGAATTACTCCTGGCAGTGCTCGGGGGACCATATGGGATGGTGGGAATCGAACCCAGGTCGGCTGCATGCAAGGCAAATGTCCTACCCGCTGTGCTATCGCTCCAGCCCTGGATGAGGGTGTCTTGATGGAGCAACAGTGCAGTTCTGTTACCGGCGGGGTGCTCCAGCATGTAAACGCGCCTCTGAAAGCCTCTCTTTTTTTGCTTTTTGGGTCACTCCTGGCTCTGCACTCAGGAGTTACTCCTGGCGGTGTTCGGGAGACCATGTGGGATGCTGGGAATCAAACGTGGGTCGGCGGCGTGCAAGGCAAATGCCCTACCTGCTGTGCTATTGCTCCAGCTCCTGAAAGCCTGTCAACAGAAGAAGCAACAGCTGTGTGTGTGTGTGTGTGTGTGTGTGTGTGTGTGTGTGTGTGTGTCTCCTATCCCTTGGTCAACAAGTGCAACACAGACCTGTCAGCAGGGGGCGCTCCAGACACTGGGGGAGGCACCTGTTGGAGAAGTTCCCACCAGACCCCAATGCCCCCGTGGCTGCCCCCATGCCCAGGTGGGTTCTGCCACAGCTTCCCCAGTCCCAGGCTGCCATGGCATGCCACTCTGAGGCGCCCCACTCCTACGGTAAGGACGCTTCTCCAGCCCTGGCGGCTGCGTGCATGCAGAGGGTCCCAGGGCACCCGGCCTCCAGCACGACACCCTCTCACAGACAACTACGCTTGGACCCCAGAAAGGTGTCCTTGCAGCAAGCTCTAGACACCTGCTTCCTATACATCTGTCCACATGGCACCACGGTGGCTTCTCAGTCACCCGGGCAGTGTGGTCACGCCCTCCCCATCAAAGTTGGAATCTTGGCCTTGGGGGCCCCCCTCTAGGGGCTGCTTCCCTGATGGAGTGCTTGCGTCTGACCCACCGTGCCCTGGACTGCACCTCCCTGAGCATTGCTGAACTTCCAGCCTTGTCCTGCCTGGAACAGAGGACCCCCAGCCTGGAGCACCGCACCCCTGACTCAGACGCTGTCACTCCAGACCCCCCCTCTGCAGTGCCGAGCCCTCTCCCCTGCTGCCGCTTCTGGAAATTCAAAAGCGAGAGGATTCTCCACCCTGCAGTCTCAGGCCTCTCCCGCCATCTCCCAGGCCGATGGCAGTGTTGCCACCACCACATGCAGTGGGTACCAGAGCGGGTGTGGGGGGAGGGGCTGCCCCCGCTCTGGGATACTGGGCACCCAGGAGCTGGCACCCAAGGCGAGAGACGCGCCAACTTGCTCTGATTCGTCTTGTTTTGCTCTCTGGACGTCGCCCCCCTGGAGTACCCACAGACCGAGGCTTCTAGAACCATGCGCCTCCTCTCCCACGAGACGGTCTCTCGGGGTGCGAGCCGTACCACCCTGACCTCAGAAGCCACACCCTGGGCCCAAACTACAAACCCCAGCTTTCCCACCCCATCCTCACGCCTCTCCTTCACACCTCCCCTCCAAGCCCTTGTCTGGGGTCTTCTTCCCCTCCCAGGGTGCCGCCCTCCTGGGACAGTATGCGCAACTGTCCACACGCAACTCCCTCGATGGCCAACTGGCCCATGTTCTCCACGGCGGGCAGTGAGGGATGCTCAGCTCAGGGTCGGGCTGGCCGGGACCACACACACCTTCCCTGGATGAGGGTCCAGTGTGGAAACCTGGCCTCTCCACAGGTCAAGATAACCCCTGGCCGAAAGGCAGGCCAGTGGAGAGGTGCTAGCCACTGCGACAGTCAGTCCCAGTACCACCAGGTCCTCTGGGTCCTGCCAGGAGCAATTCCTGAGCATTGAGCCAGGAGGAGGCCCCAAGCACCGCTGGGTATGACCCCCCACACCAAGAAAGTCAAATGAAAGAATAAAATGAACCCGCGCCGCCCTCTCTGGTCTGGCCTGACTGCACGGGGGCTCCCTGGGACCCCAGCATCGGGCAGGTCCCGATCTCCTGACATAGAGCCCCGAGCCCTGACTTGTCCTAAGGCACCCACCTGTCTCTCCTGCGAAAGGAGGTCCCCAGGCAGCCCGTCTCCCCACCTCTCATGCGGCCCCGCATGCACAGATCCCGGGGGAAAGCTTCGTGTCCTGTTCCGGGGAGACCCTGGAGGCAGCGGGGACCGTGTGAAATCACCCCCAGGCAGCTGCAGCATCCCCAGCACACTGCTGCGGGCCTAGAGTGACTTCCCACAGCACCCAGTTGAGGGGTCCCCAGGACACAGTGCAGTGGTGGCTGCGCCCGCCGCCCTACCCCCGCGCGGGCCCCTCCTCCCAATCACGCTGGCCCTGGCCCCCCGCCCAGGTCGCCTCTGAGGAGCCCCCCAAAGGGTCTGCAGGACCTGGGAGCTGCTGGTGGCGCCGGACAGAGTCCGCCACTAGCTGAACCGCCTGCTGGTGCCCAGCAGCTCCCTCTGCCCCTCTGCCCCGACCCAGACCAGATCACTTGTGCAGGAGCCAAGGGAGGGAAGGAGAACCCCAGGAGTGCAGGCAGTGTGCCCCAGAATCACGCACCTGCCGGGCAGCCCTGGCACATCTGATCCACCTTCAGCCTCACCCACGTAGCTCACGGCCCACCCTGCCCCTCGGCGGCCTCACAGGCCCCATCTGTGCAATGGGTGACCAGACAGGTGTCTGCTGAGTACAGGCTCCTGCCGGGCTAATCTCACTCTGAGAGTTCTGGGGAAGGTTAATAAAGTGCTGACGTCCAGAGGTTACGGCCACACGTGGGAGGGGCTGCCCGAGGCTGACCAGTGTCCTCCAATCCAGCTGAAGCCGCAGCAAGTACCCAGGGCTCCCACCCACCCCCAGATGCACCCTGGGGTGGCCCTGGGTCTCAGATACACCCAGACAGAGGCACACAGACAGACAGACAGACAGACACACACACACACACAGACACAGGCACACGAACAGACAGACAAACACACGTACACAGACACACAGGCAGACACAGGCACACAGACACACACAAGCACAGACACAGCCTCACACACACACACGGTCATACAGACACAGGCACACACAGACACAAATAAGGTACTTGCAGTCACATATTCAGACACAAAACACAGATATACAGACACATATATGCAAGCACACACGCACAGACACAGAGGGACACTGAGCACACAAGCACGCACAGGGACACAGAGACAAGCATGCAGATGTGTATGCCCCCACACAGACACACACATGCATAGATACACACACTCACACACTCACACAGACACACACACACACACACACACCACACGACACCACATGTTCCTCTCTGCGCCAACACAGGAGGATCCCGGGCGGGGCCTTCCCCGCACATGCGCCCCGCATTTCACCTACAGTGCGGGCCAAAGAGGCATTTGGAAACCAGCTTGGAACCTCCGAACCGTTCACAACACTGTTCTGCAAGAAAATACAAAACATTGCCCTATAAACAAACATTTGCACTAGAATTCCTCCCGAGCCCAGGAAGGCCTGTGCTAGAAAACTAACAGAGCAGGAAGGGAAAACCGCACCAACTGAGTTTGCCGCTGCAAAATTAATACCAATTACAAAAACATTTATGGGAACAGCTTACCATTTATACCTAATTACCATGCAGCAAATTATGCATCTCATTGAGGCTCCGCCAGATTAATTATGCTGCATGCTGCCTTTGATGACACCCCACGCCCTCAGCCCAGGTATGCCCCAGCTTCCCCGATGCCGCCTGCCTAGACGCGAACCCACGACAGGACAGAGAGGTGGCCTCTGCGTCCCTGTCACCGAGCCAGGGGGTTCCCGCCAATAGCACGGAACAGGAGCATGCCGCCCGCTCCCCCTCTGGACGGAGATGTTCCCCCAAGCCCATCCCTAGACCCCACCGGGGCTCTGCACCCCTTTCTCCAACATCTGGCGTCAGCTGGTGGGCACAGGCCCAGCCCAGCCCACCCAGGCTGGAGACAGACGGGGCCACTCTCACCCACAGCCACAGGCAGCTCTGCTCAGACGCCTCCTCCATCATGAAAGAAACAAAGTCAAGCCCCAAATTTTTCCAAGTAGCTCAGCAGAAGCTCTTCAAATACACCAGGGTGAGGCCGGTTTGGGCAACGAGAGATGATGGCAAACTGCACCTTCCCGGAGACGAGGATCTCCAAGTGACACAGGGGACAGGCGGGAGAGAACGCGAAATGAACATGGTGGGCATGGGAGAGAACGGGACAGCAGGACCCCCACAAAGCCAATGCAAAGGCGGCCCCTGCACACACAGCAGCATCTGCCGGGTTTCATGGGTGACCCGGGGAGGGGGTGAAGAAACGCAATGCCAGCCCTGGAGGGTTGTGTCCACTATGCAGGTGGCAAAACTCCGGAAAAGAGGGGGCAAGTCTGTCTGCCCTGAACACACGTGGGGACGCCACAAGACCACATGGTCTCCTGCTTCTGCGGGGGCTCAGGTGGCTGCCTGGCTCCCGCAGTTCTAGTTTCTGCCCTCGGACGCTTCTGCACGAGGCTCCTTACAATTTTTTTTTTTGGTAGGGACACCACACTCAGTGATGCTCAGGGCTGACTCCTGGCTCTCTGCGCAGGGATCACTCCTGGCAGGCCCAGGGTACCACATGGGATGTCGGGGATCGAACCCAGGTTGACCGGCACAAGGCCAGGGGCCATCCTGCTATCCTACTGCTCCGGCCCTTAGCAACCGTTTCTGTCTTTTCCTGTTGCTGTGCAACCCCAGGCTGCTGCCCCCAGCTTGTCCCACCTGTGTTGGGGCTGGGAACTTAGGGCTCCTGTTTTGGGGGACACTTCCAAGACAGTGGCTCAAGCCCCAACACCTCAGCACTCCTGCTGCAAATGATGTGAGCACTCAGTGGAGGGGAGCCCCCTCTCCAAAGCCCCTCTGCGGGCCTGCCTGCCAGTGCCCCGACTCCTGCCCATGACACAGACTCTCTCCCTCCTGCAGCCAATCCAAACCGCCCTCGAGTCCTGCACCAGGTCGGCCTCCCAGATGCCTTCCCAGATCTCCCCTAGATCCCCACAAACTACCACTCCCAGAGGGGGCATTGGCCCCCAAAGCATACCCCTTCATGCCCCCACGGCTGCTCCCAGGGTTCTCAGCACCATCTGCTCCCAGGGGGCTTTCCCTACCCCGACACCTGCCAATGTGCAATATCCCAGATTTCCAGGGCTCAGCAGGGCCCTCGCCAGTTTCACACCACGCGGTGCTGGCCACAGGGGCGAGAAATGGCCTTAGACCTCTCAGTGCCGCCTTCGTCTTTTTTTTTTTTGTCTTTTCAAGTCACACCCGGCAATGCTCAGGGGCTACTCCTGGCTCAGTACTCAGGAACTACTCCTGGCGGTGCTTGGGGACCATATGGGATGACGGGGCTCGAACCTGGATCGGTCGTATACAAGGCAAATGCCCTCCCCGCTGCACTATCACTCCAGCCCTCAGTGCTTCCTTCGAAAGCCTTTCCTGACCCACAGGGAGACGTTCCTCCTGCGCCTCATAAAGCCCCAGTAACACACACACACACACATACACACACACACACACATACACACACACACACACACACACACACACACACTGCTGCGCTCCCCTCTCCCCAGCTCTCCCTGCCAGGCCCCGTCCCTGGGGGGGAGGGGGGTGGCCTCGCTCGGGAGCCCAGCCTCCTGCCCCCTGATCATCTGGCCTGCACACAGCTGGCCTCCAGCAGGTGGATGGGCGCTGGACTTTATCTGTGGGCTGGAAGTTCGGCCTCAGGAGAGAAGACTCGAGCTCTTTAGACTGCCATCCTGGGAGCTGCTTGGCAGCACGCGGGGTCCAGCCCTGGGTCAGGACAGGGACGCCAGAAACCCCGAGCGTCCTGGTGCAGCCTCTAGAAGCAGGCCAGCCCTGGGGCGGCGCGAAGGGTTGGGACCCGGGCATGTGCGAGGCTGGCAGCAGGGAGCCACCATTGCGTGCCAGCCACCGGGTCTGACTGAGGTCTCGGCCCTCTGTCGCGTTCAGGCCAGCAGGCCCAGAACCAGGGGGGAGGCCGCAGCCTGCTCTAGGCCCAAAGAGACCAGAGGGCAGGGAGGGGGTGGCCACGTCCCCAGCGGGCAGCAACTCCAAGGAGACTGAGGGGGCAGGGGGTCGCCACAGCGGCGCAGACAGCCAGTGCTGGGGGCTTCGAGGCCCAGCAGCGGTCAGCCCTGACTCAGGGGGCCTGGATCAGAGTGGGAGCTAGAAGGAGGAGGGACCCCAATTATCCTCGCCCAGGTTCTTGCTGGGTCTGGGGGCCACTATCTCCCCTTTAAAGGGGTGATCAGAATGACAGAGCGTGATGGCTCCTGGGGCCTCCTGGGAATCCTGTACCGGGTCCCCAAGGTCACCGGGAGGCAACCCTGCCGTGACCCCTCTTTCATCCGAGCCCTCCCCAGCCCCTGTCATGTGTGGGCTGTGAGATTTTTCATTTGATTCTGGCACCACTGGTACACATGGGGGCTGCTCCTCCCTGGTTCAGGGGGAGACACATGGGATCCAAAGACCCTGGGTTCCCACAGGAAGTGGATGACGGCAGGGCCAGTGGTGCCTGATCTCGGCAAAGCCCATCTGTCCCCACCAGTGATGGCGGGAACCCAGTGTGCTCCTGCGCTGTCTGATGGGCAGCCGAGCTCCACAGGGGCCCTGGCTGGGCAGGGGTGGGGGCTGGGGAGACGCATGTGGGTGCAGTTGCTAAGCAACAGGCAGTGGAATGTGGTGCTGCCCTCCTCACCTCCCCACCCTGTCACCTGTACAGAGCTGGGCACAGCCTGAGCCACATGCCAGAGTCCCCTAGTGGGGCCTCCTGAGAACCCCACTTGGTGCTCGGTAGGCGGTGCCCTCTGCACACTCTGCCAGGCAGATTCCCAAGCACCATTCCGGCCCCACCCCAGTGATGGGAGCACTTGAATCACAACAGTCCACGAGAGGGACCTTCCGGAAAGATCCTCAGCTAGCTCTCCCCCATCCAGGGTCAGAACTAAGTTTTGTGGTTTGGTTTGGTTTTGCAGTATAGCAGCAGCATGGGGACCATGCCCGGCAGTGCTCAGGGTTTACTCCTGGCCCAGAGCTCAGGCATCATTCCTGGAGGGACTTGGGGGACCATATGGGGTGCTGAGATCGAACCCAGGTCAGGCCTGTGCAAGGCAGGTCCCCCTTCCCGCTGCACCACACCTGTTCTAAATCACCGTCCTATGAAGCCAACTTGGTTCCCAGTGCCTGGAGGGGTTGGGGTGTGGCCAGCAGGTGGTTTTCCACCTCAGCAGGGCTTGTCCCCAGGGTCTGCCGGACCAGGGCTTTGTCTGTGACCTTCGCAGAAAAGACAAGAACCCAAATCACACCCCTTAGCTGTCGGCTTCAATGCCAGTTTCTCATCTATTATCAAAAAGTTCATCTTCCCCCACAAAGGGGGGGGAGTGGGCTAGAGATAATTGTATAGCAGGGCCTTTTCCTTGCAAGTGGCCAATCAGAGTTCAATCTCCAAAGCCTCATATGGTCATCTGAGCCTCACCAGGAGTGATCCCTGAGAACAGAGCCCCAACTAAGCCCTGAGCATGGGCAGGTATGGTCTAAAATCCCAAACCAAACAAACAAAACCCAAAAGTATTTCACCTTTTCAGGCCCTGGGGTGACTCCCAAGTGTTTTCACATTCTTCACCAGAAGTTTGAAAAAGGTGCAATTTTAGGGCCAGGAGTGTGGCTCAGTGGTAGAGCCCCGGCCTGTGTGAGACCCTGGCTCTGCAAATCTTAAGTGCATAACCAAAAGGTGTGGTTTTACTTTTGTCACTGCCCTGAAGAGTTATGTATGTATGCATACCCTCCTGTGTACATAGGGCTTTTCAAAGAATCCAACCGTGTATGAAATGCCCGGTCTGGCCACAGGCTGGCTGCATACCCTTCCGGGACTTTCTATGCATATGAAGCCTACAGATATGTATTTGTATCTGTATATGTATTTGTTTTTACGAAATTCTATTAAAACAAAGGCCAGAGAAATAGTACAGCAGGTAGGACGCTTGCCTTGCACTCGGCCAACCTGGGTTCGATAACCCAGCATCCCACATACTCCAAGCACTGCCAGGAGAAGACCCTGAGCACCACCAGGTGTGGCCCAAAACAAACAACTTCTAAATTACAAAGAAATTCCATAAAAACTGAGATGACTGTATCCCAGCTCCACCCCACGAACATCAAAACCATCAAAACGCACACACACCGGCCGGCTCATTTCCGAAGCCAAGTGGGGGAATACACGTGGAGCCTCCTTTCCTTAGCTTTGCTCAGGATCTGTACAGTTAGTCTCACAGGATCAACCCTTCACACAGGGCCGCAGAATCCCCCCAGCCCCTCCCCTCCCCGGGCCCTCTGAGTAAACTGGGTGACCCACACCCCCAGGGCCTCCAGCCAGCCAGCCCCAGCACTGCAGAACACACACCGTGATATTCCTCGCCTTCTCCTCCATCCCCAACCCCAGACCTGACTCCACCATCCCCAAAAACGCCTTGGAGCATCTTTTAACCTTTTCAAGTCCGGAGGGCTGGAAGGAACCCCATGACCCAGCAACTCTTCTGGCCTGGGATGTCTGTGCACACCATGACCCCCCTCCCCCAACACACATTCGGCCCTCGCAGCCGCCCCCCAGTCTCCCTCCCAGCAGCACTGGTGCCTGAGGTCTGGCGTCGGGACAGGCAAGTTCTGGCCCTGCCCTAAGCGAGGGTAAGCGACGGTCCCTTTTGCTCCGCGCACCCAGAAGGGGCCGAATTCAACAATGACCTTGACATTTAAACAGAAACACGGGACGATCAATAGCGATGGGGGGGAGGGGACGAGCAGGGCCATGACCAGAGGACAGCGAGGCCGGGAAGTTAGTAACCGATGGGAAGAACGCTGGGAGGGCCCCGGGGGTCGCGGGACCCGCAGCGAGCGAGTGGGCGGAGCCCCGGCCGGGAAAACTTCCACTCGGCTCTGATTGGGCGGTGGAGGCCGAAGCCCCGCCCCCGCCCCCTCCCGCCGCCCCGGCGCTGCAGGCGGAGCCGCCAGGCCACAGTCAGCACAGGGCACCTGCGGCCACCCCCGGGGGCTCCTCATTCCACGTTGGGGGCTCGGTTCTGCTGCACCGTGATGGGGCCGGGAGAGAGGGAGGCGAACAGGACGGAGTCACTTTTCACCCCCCTCCCCACATTTTCCCGAATGTTCCAGATGCTGAGTCCGGGAGACAGGGCGAGATACATTCCCGACACCTCCCCCCTCCATTCGCATTGTGATTGGCATCACTGGCATGCAGACCTTCCCTGGGCTCCCCTCAATGGCCACCATCCCGGACTCGGACTCGATGTAATGGAAATCTTGCTGTGTCTCTCCAAGTCTGAGCTCTTAAGCACTACTCTCTGGAACATCCAGGGAGCACCAAGACGCAGGGCAGCTCATTTGGCCTCTCCTCCCCACCCCCACCCCCCAGCCATCACAAGCAGGGCACTTCAGAGCTTTCCTCTACCCCAACACACCCAGGTTGGCCTGGCCTCCCGCCCTAACTGCCGTCCCCCCCACCCCCAGCCACTGTGCCCCCACCCCACACACAGCCCCGCTTCCTTCCCTGAGCAACCCCTGACTCAGGGGCACAAGGCCTTAGGTGCCACTTCTCCAAGAGGCCTCCCCAGATGCTCTCACTGGGTGTGACCTCACTCTTCGAGCGGGCACTTTATTTCTTCCTCCTCCTCCCATGACCTTGACCCGTGCCTGGTCATTAGCCGGATACCTCAGAACTCACTGCGTCCCCTCCAGGCCTAGCCTTGACCCAGCTCAGCGGGGCAAGAGAGCTGCCGGCCTTGCGCGAGGGTGCACAGAAGGTGGACTCAGAGACAACCTGTTGACAATGAGATTCCTTAAGTTCTGCACCAGGCTGCCAAGTGGCGCCGAGGAGCCTGCCAGCGGGGACATCTCTGAATGGGAATCGGCACTTGCCTCATCTGCCCCGGGTTTTGCACAAGAGGCAGGAAGACAAACGCGCTCTCCCTCGAGCAGTTCCTGCAGTGTCGTCCCCAGAGGTACCCAGGCTACGAAAGCCATCATGGATGTGCACAGGTCACCTAGGAGGGCCGTTGAGCCGGTTCCTGGTGGGGAAACTGAGGCTTCGAGAAGCCTGGTCCACTGCCCCAGAGGCGGAGGTGGCAGGGATATTTCAGAATGCAGCTCCTTCGCCCCACCAGGGCCCTCACCTGGCACTGCTGCTGTCAGGAAACAAGCAAGCAGTGCTGACGGACCCCCCCCCCCAACCTTCGCCTCTCCCTAAGCTTGCACTTGCACACGCACACACATGCATGCGTGCACACACATGCACGCCCCACACTGGTGTGTCAGCACACAGAACTAAGTGGAGGGCAGCGTAGAAACACACTCCAATTGCTCAGTGCAAGGATCTCAGACTAGGCCTTTTGTTGTTTTGTTTTTAAGGGAAAAATAGAGAAAAATGACTGAAAACAAGCCGCCGAGGTTGGGGGCTGGAGAGGAATCTGGCCCCTCTGGTTTCCATGATAGCCCTTGGGGGTGGGGGAAGCGGGCACAGGGCCTATCTCCTGGGTATCAGGAGGGAAGTGGCCACAGGAGGGTGGGGTCCTGTCGGCGGCACCCTGCTCTGGCTGACCCCAAGCAGAGGCTGGAGACCCACTCACAGACTAGGGGCAAGGTAGGGACCCCGGGTCACACAAGTCACGGCAGTGGAAAACATGTGATGGGCCCACACCGGCCCCTGGGCAGCACGGCCATCTCTGGAGGAAACCGGCCCTGGCACACCCCACCAGCTTCAAGCTTCTCAAAGCTCAAGGTTCTCTTTCAACCCCAAAACCCGGTGCTTGGATCCCAAAGGAAACATTTCGGGCCCAAGGATGGGGCGCTGGTGGTCTATTTTTAACACACCCATTAGTGAGCCATGCTGCTCTTTGACCCCCTCCTCCCCAGATCCCCCCTTCGAAAGAGCCTTGGTGGGGCCCAGGCTCTCGCTGGGCCTGAGCTGGGTCTTCCTGCGTGGCTGAGCTGAGGATTAGCCTGGAAGCAGTTGGAGGCCTTCAGGCAAAGGCAGAACAGCGAGAAGGGCCCCCAAACAGGCCAGCCCCCGGGGAGGGGGCAGCGCAGACACTGTTACAGGTGAAGAGGCCCCAGGGACCATCTGCAGTGGGATCCCAGGCCAGGATGTTGGTCTGGGTCTCGGGATAGCACAAACTTGATGAGTACCCCCTCCCAGCACAGCCCAGGGCCTCCAGACCTGGCAGATCTTGTTTCTGGAGGCTGTTCAGAGGACCCAAGGCGGTGATGAGTGACTGCCCTAGAGAAACATGCAGGCTCCAGAGAACCAGGCGCCCAGTGTTAATGGACTCAGGGAGGAAACCTTGGAAATGAGGCACAAACACAGAATTCCACCTGAAACCACACACACACACACACACAGAACCAAGGTCCCACATTCACCCCCTCTGGGGAGTGATCAACCTGCAGGGCGAGGGGGGGTCCTTCACTTCCTTCCCCAGGCTCAGCCGCCCCCCCCACACCCCAGTTCCCAGCCACTGCACCCCTGCTCCTGGGTCTGAAATTCCACGACAGCACTAGAGCCACACGCAGGAGGTTGCAATGGCCTCCAGGCTCCAGGCCCACCACCACCTCGCAGAGGAATCAGCCCAAAGCAGGGCGGGGTCCTCCACCTCCTCCTCTCTGTGGGACCAGAAACCCTCACCTTTTCTAGGCTCGGCCACCCGCTGCCAGGGCCCAGCCTTCGCTGCTGGGTCGCTCCCTCATGGAGGAGCTGAAGGCCTTCAGCTGGGAGGAGAGGGAAGGCGGCGGAGTCAGTGGAGCCAGGGCCGATGGGAAGTGCGGCCTGGCCTGGGCTGGGCTGGGGACGCAAGCAGGTGCCCGCGCGCGGCTGTGCACGGCCTGCAGCCCTGGCGAGAGCGGCACGTGCGCGCACACACATGCTCACGTTTCGCTGTCAGTCACACAGCCTCCTAGCGATCTGGAGGCAGAGGGAACCCCCCACCCGCCTCCGCGCCCCCCAGAAAACTCAGCAGGAACTACGGGCAGCCCAAGCCTGCCGTCCAGGTGGCCAGAGGGAGGGGGTCCGCCTGACGGCCGGGTCCGAACACTCCCGCAAGCGAGCGCGGGCGCACACACAGCAGTCGCAGGCGGCAGCTGTCACATCTGCCCGGGAGGGAGGAGGCACCCGGAGCGGCAGCACCTGATGCCCGGATCGCTTCGCAGCCGCCGGCCCAGGAGGCCGGTTCCCGGGCTGGCAGGCAGCGGGGGGTGAAACCTGAACACTCGGACCGTCCCCCAGGGAAGCGGACAGCAGCCGCCGGGCACCGCGGGCCGGGGCAAGCTGGGTCACCGGGCGGAGGGCGCTTCTCCCGCGGCCTCCCGGGCCCGCAGGCCTGGGCGGGGGGCGAGGCGCGGGGCTCCGGGGCTCCATCCAGTCCTGTGTGTCCCCCCCCACCCCACCCCTGGCGCAGGCCGGAGCTGCCCAGCGGGGTGCACGACGCCATCTTGGGTCAAGGTGCAGGCCCGGGGGGCTCCCCTCGGGAGCTGGGGCGCGGGGGGCCCCCTCGCACCCCGCGCGCGCGCCCACACCTACACGGCGGGCTCTGCAGCGGAGAGGCGGAAGGACGGAGGGGATGGAGGGGGAGAGGGGAGAAATGGCGGGGGGTGGGGCGGGGAGGGAGGGAGTGGGTGCCCCTAGGAAGGGAGGCTCCAGGAAAGCGAAATGCAGTTTGGCAGCCCCAGGGCCGCGGGCCCCAGCAACGGGGGGCTGGGGGAGGCCGGGGGCGGGCCCTGGAGCCGCGCCAGCCCGGTCCGCGCAGAGGGGAGGGCGGGCAGGGCGGCCGGGGGGGGGGGGCGGGGGAGGGGAGCCGGGGTGAGGGCGGGACACGGACGGCGGCCGCCCAGCGGCTGCCCAAGCTCGGGGGTCTCCCGGGGCGCGGGGGCCGTGGGGCCGGCGACCCCGCCGCGCAGCCTCCGGGAGGCCGCGTCCTTCACTGTGCAGATGCGAAGCTTTCAAGGACACGTCTGCACCGGCCCGGCGGGGGTGCGTGTGCGCGAGTGTCCGCGTGCGTGCGAGTGGATGCGGGGGGCGCCGCTGCAGGCGGGGGGCCGCCCGCGCGGGACCCCCTCCCCGCCCCGCTCCGACCCCCGCCGCCGCAGCCGCCGCGCCGCTCCCCGCGCGGGCCCCGCGGCGCCCACCCCCGCGCTTTCCGGCCCCCGCGGCCCCGGCCCGGGATCTCCGCCCGCCCCCGCCCCGCCCCCACACTGCGGCGCCGCCGCCGCCGCCGCCCCGGCTCCCACGGCCCGCGGCGGGGGCAGGGAGGAGCCAGGCACGGCGTGGGCCCCCCGGCCCGCGCGCGCCGCCGGCCCTCGGCGGGGAGGTGTGCCCCCCGAGCGCCGCACGCTCCCCACCCCCGCGGCACCCCGCACCCCCAGCCACAGGTGGCCGGAGCGCGAGCGCGGCGCGGCGCTCCCCGGCCCGCCTCCGGGGGGCCTCCGGGTCCCCCGCCCGGCCGGGCCGGAGAGGGCCGGGAGCCGGGGGGAGGGGCGGGGGGCCGGGTCGTGCCAGGCTGCCATTTTCTGCCGCCGCCGCGGAGCCTGCGCGGGGCCCGGCCCCCGCCCCCTCCCCCGTCGCCCCCGCCCCGCGGGCCGCGGCGGGGGGCCGCCCGGCGCGGGGTCGGGTGCGCGCCCTCGGGGCGCCCGCGCCGCAGGCCCCGGGCGGGGCGCGCGGGCGGGGGCCGGGCCCGGAAGGCGGGGGCGCGCGGGCCGGGGCCCCTGCGGCAGCACCGCGCCGAGCCCCGCGGCCGCGGGGCCCCCCGCGGCATTGTATCGACTTGAACTTGAGCCCGGGGCCCGGCGGGGGCGGGGAGGGGGCTCCGCGCCGGGCGCGGGCGGGACGGGAGGGGGCGCCGGCGGGGCCCGCGGGGACATAAACAAACCCGCCCGTCCCCCCCGCGCCGCCCGGCCGGCCCGGCCCGCCGTCGGCGCCCGCAGCCCCGGCCCCGCCGGCGCCCCGGCGCCCCCCGGCCGCGCCCGGCCCGCGCGGGGCACTGCCCGCCCGCCGCGCCGCGCCGCGCCGCGCCGCTCTTTACCGTGTGGCCGCTGGGTCGGGCCGGGCCGGCTGCGCGCCCTGCTGCCGCGGCGCCGCGTCCCGGCTCGTCCTCTGCTCTGGCCGCCGCCGCCGCCCGCGCGCCCGCCCGCCGCCCTCCCTCCCGGCCCGCCTGCCTCGCTCGCTCGCTCGCTCCCTCCCTCCCTCCGCTCGCTGTCGCGCTCCCTCTCTCCGCCTCCTCCGCCGGGTCCCCCCCTCCCACCCTTCTCTCCGCCTTCCTCCTTCCCTCCCTCCGGCCGCCGCGGCCCAGGCCTCCGCCCGCCCGCCCGCCGCTCGCCCCCCGCGGCCGCGCTGGCCCCGGCCCCGGGCCGCGTCGCCGGCCCGGGAGGCAGCGCCGGCCGGGGGGCCCCGGGGCGCCGCGGCGGGAGCGGCCCGGGCGCGCGGCCGGTCCTAGCGCCCGCGGCCCGGCGCGTGCGGCCCCGCGGCGGCGCGGAGCGGGGGTCCCCGCGCGCCGCACGACCCCGCGCCGCAGCCCGCGGCGGCGCCCTCTGCCCCGCCGTCGGACGCCGGGCCCGCGCGCCCCGCCTGGCCCGCGCGCCGGGCCCTCCGCCAGCGCGCCGGGAGGGGGCCCGCGCCGCCGCCCTCCCGCCCGGGTCCCCCCGGGGCGCCCCGCTACCTGGCGCGGCCGCTGCGCTGGGTCCCCGCATCCAGCACTGGCCGCAGGGACAGCGGCCCCTCCTCTCCCGGGCCGGTGTCAAGTGCCTCCCCCCGCAGCCCGCCGAGCCCCCGGCGGCCTTCGCCCTGCAGTTCTCCCGGCTTCCACCAGAGCCCACTGCGCTCTGCGTGCCTCAGCACTGGGGCCGGGGACAGCAGCGCCCGCCCGGCCCGCGCCGCCGCCGCCACCCGCGCCAGGTGCCGCCGCCGGCCGAGGGAGGCCGGTCCGCTCGCCACGGCCAAGGTCGGGCCGCCAGGGCCCGTCCTGGCCGCCCCGGAGGCGCGAGCACCTCGCCCGCGGAGCCCCCGGGAACGCAGCGCGCGCCCCGTACCTCGAGGTGTCCAAGGAGCGTCGAGAGCCCCCCACGCGCTGGGCAGCGGGAGGCCGGAAGATGTGCCGGGGTGGGAGGTCGGGCTAAATGACATTGAGGCTCGCTCCCGGCGCGCCGAGACTCCCTGCACACCCCCCCCCCTCCGCCCTCAGCCTCACTTACTCACCTCTGCGTGGGGGGTGTTCTCCTTCCTAAACCATCCGGGGTGCAGGGTTGCTGACTGGGGCCGGGGGCAGCACTGCCCTTCATTCGCCACCTTTAGGGTTCAGCGTTGGACACCTGACCTTCCCCCCCCAGTCTGGCTGCCCCCTCTGCCTGCACCCCCACAGTCTTCTCCCACCCAGCCGCCCGTCACAGCCCAAGCACCCACTGTTCCACCCAGGCGCCCCCCGCCCCACTGTGGGCAGGGGCTACTGAAGGAGGCCCCAAGTCACCCCCACGAAGGTCACAGGCACAGTGGCCTCCTTCTATGGTCCTTCCATTGGGAGACCACTTTCTATCAGCTGACCTTGGACAGTCTGGCCCTCTCTCATGTGGCCGTACCCCCAGTGCCGGGCCTGCAGTATGCAGTGTCCACGCGCCTGGTTCCCGAGAGGCAGGAACTGTGTCTGTGCCGAAAGGCAGGAACTGTGTGCTGCGGTCCCAATAAACCTGGGCTGGATGTGACTGCGGGGTCCTCCGCCTTTGCCTCCTGCATCAGGACGCGTCCCCACGCTCCATGTAAGCTCAGTGGAGGGAAGGTGCTGCTCCCCTCCTCCTTATGTAACACTGCCCACAGAACAGGACCCTTCCCCCAGCGCTGAGTCCTCCCTGACCCTGGGGGCTGTTGTGTTACCTGCACACTCCAGATGGAAAATTGAAGCGTAGTCAAAAGCCTCCCAGTGGGAAGGGGCAGCGCGGGATCAAAGCCAGGTTCATCCAAAATCTCTACACTGCACTTTCAAACTCTCCACTTGCATTTAGCAAGCTGAACTTGGCCAACGCCAAGAGGGGTGAAGCTATTAGTGGGGGAGCCACCGGGAGCCGTGTTGTGAGAGAGCCTGGAGGTCTGTGTGGCTGGGACCCTATTAGGGACCCAAAGCAACCAGGTGGCCCTGAGGGCTCGTCCCAAGCCTGGCCTTGGCAGCTTGGCGTAAAGAGAACCCTGTGGGGGGGGGTGGAGGGGGCGAGATGGGGTCTGAGAGTGCGGACTCGCCCTGCCAGAACCTCCACACAGCCCCTCACACTGGGTCCAGCCCAGAGGGACCCCTGGGCTAATTCTCCCCCTGCCCAAGGGTCGGAATCCTGATGATGTGGGGTGAGGGGCCGCGTGTTCCTGGACAAGCCAACCTGCCAGGCCAGACCACACAAGTCTCAGTGACTTAAAACCGCAGAGGTTCTACAGAAGAGGGCATGGCAGAGCCTCTCAGAAATGAAACCGAGAATTACCACGCCATTCAGTAATTTTGCAAGTGACATATTGGAAAGAAATGAGGCAGAGACAGAGTACATAGCAGCATTTCACAGGAGCCTGAAGGTGGAGACAATCCAACATCCAATGACCCCCAGCCACCAGAGAGGACAGGCCATGTTTATTCCCACAGTGGACATCATAAAAAGAATTCCGACTGGGAAAGAGGGGTGAGGGTCCCCAATAGCCTTGAAGGTGAGGAATCAGACCCCAAAGTTTATGATAACTCCATTTGTTTCATTTGTTCGTTCCGAGAATGAGCGTCAGAGGCAAAGTTGAATCGCGTTTGTTAGGGGTGGAAGCAAACTTAATTTGTATGGATGGGCAGATTTACCACACACTGAGAGCCCGAGCAGGGCAGGGTGTGCCTGAGAGTCAGATTTATTAAGGATATTGCAGGAGAGAGGCGATGCTTTTTTTTTCACCAAGGGAACATCAGTTTGAGCACTGGGTGAAATTCTCCGCAAAGTTTTCACCCCTCAACACGGTGTGTACCCCCATGCAACCCCCCTGCACTGTCATCACTTACTACTGCTTGGCCCTGTCCATACCCATTCTGTCCCTCTGGCAACAGCCGTTCTGATGGCAAATCGAAAGGTTGATCTTTGTTCTGTTTTAAAACAAACATGGGGGGGGGGGCTGGAATGATAGCACAGTGGGTAGGGCATTTGCCTTGCACGCGGCCGACCCGGGTTCAATTCCCAGTATCCCATATGGTCCCCTGAGCACCGCCAGGAATAATTCCTGATTTCAGAGCCAGGAGTAACCTCTGTGCATCGCCGGGTGTGACCCAGAAAGAATAAATAAATAAATAAATAAAACATGAACTCAGGGCTGGAGAGTACAGAGAGTACAGAGGTGAGGCACTGGTCTTGCGAGCAGATGCAGTGGCCGCTGACCATCTTCAAATCCTTGGCACAGCATATGGAGCCCTAAACACCACCGGGCGTCACCCCTGAGCACAGAGCCCCTGAGCACTGCTGGGTGTGGCCACCAAAGTAGCCCCAACCTTTATTTATTTATTTATTTATTTATTATTTTTTGCTCCACTTTCACATCTGTCACAGTCCTTGGGCCCTGTGGAACCCGGGTTGACAGAGTCAACATCTGTCAGCCAGGATAGCACCACTGGAGGACACCTCACAGGCAAGAACAAGTCATGTATCATCACTGCATCCTCTCAGGGCTGGAGAGCTAGTAGAGGAGGTAGGACGCTTGCTTTGCACATGGTGGACCATGGTTTGATCCCCGACATCCCCTGTGGTCCAGCCTCAGGAGTAATTCCTGAGTGCAGAACCAGGAGCAGCCCCTGACCATCGCCAGATGTGACCCCAGAACAAAAAAACACAGCCTCTGACGCTCCCACCACCTTCCAGTAAAGTATGATTTAGGAAAGACCCAATCCCTGCCTGAATTCTGAAACAAAAAAGAGAGGCCACAGGTCTGGGGCTCAGCTCCCTTGTTCCCTGCTGCTCGGCTTCCAGCTCTTCTGGTGCCTTTTTCCATGCAAGACCCACTGCAGCAAAGTGACAGGCATCCCAGGGGATGCATTTCCTCTTCCTGTCCTTCAGAAAGTCCATTCAAGCTCCTAGAACACCAGGCTTCACAGTCCTTCCCCTGCCCTATGCGTTTTTCAGGTCACTCTCACTCATGGGACCAGTCATGGCAAAAGAGCACCAAAGGTTACTACTTCATGGCTTTGGTATGTGCCCCCACCCCAAACCATCAGTGAAACATGGAGCACATTAGTGGGTACAGAAAATGGTACTGGGCTGGCAGAGCCAGTTAGCACCCTGGAGGAGGGCATGGGGCAGAAAGACACACACACACACACACACACACACACACACACTTGTGTGTACCTCACCCTGCAGGCATGCTCTACATGCTCTCACTGCTTGGTCAAGGTAACGGATGTACCACTTGCACAGGTAGCAAATTCCCTGTGGCTAGAAGGGAAGTTGCACAGCAAAGTAAGTCATGACACCAAAAGATTATAGCTCGCAGGAAAAAATAGAAAACTACATGTCTACACTGCTAGAAATAAATAAATGAAGGAACGACTAACTTGATATGCCGTGAGGATAGTTACATAGTCTCAAAGTTATTCCCAACAAAATACTAATTACAAAGAGATTAAGAAGAACTTTCCAGTGGAAATGCCTGGCCGCATCCCTTTAATCAAGAGATCAAAGCTGACCTCATCTGTAATGGACCAAACGAGAGCATGGTTCGCCACCTAACCGGATGCGGGAAGAATAGTGGGCAATGGGTCTGCGACACTCAACCAAGATGCAGTACCTGAGTCTAACCTCCGGGAGAGACAAATCCCTTTTAGTTTCTCCCAGTTGCAGCAAGGAAGAACCACAGGGGTGGTCCCAGTCTCACCAGTCGGGAGGCTGGCGGGCGTGTTAGGGACAACACTGCTGGCATAGCTGATGTCTGGAAGCATTCAGGGTCACCGGTGCTGTCATACAAACTCTCTGGGGTCTCTACATAGTATTGAATCAACATGAGATACACAGTTACAAAGTTGTTCATGATTGGGTTCCATCACCTGTCCCTTAACCAGAGTATATTTCCTGCCACCAATGCCCCCAAGTTCCCTTCCAACCCCCTCCCCCAGACTACCTCTATGGCAGGCACTTCTCTGTCTGTCTGTCTATCTATCTGTCTGTCTGTCTGTCTCTTTCTCTCCTTTTGGGCATTATGGTTTGGGTACTATGCAATAATAACAGTACCTGTTCGCAATCCAGGTACTGAAAGGTTTTCATGGTCCCTTTACCTACTTTCAGCACTCAGTTCTTACCCAGGGTGATCATTTTCAACCATCTTTGTCAGTGTGTTCCCTTCTCTATTCTGGCTGCCTCCTGCCACCACTTGTGACCAGCTTCCAACTGTGATCAGTTTTCCTGGCCCACCAGTCCTCCTGGCCCCTGTTCCCACTGCCCTTGGGTATTAATCCCAAACTGTATGATTTTTACATCCCCGGAGTCTCTTTTATGAGGACTCTAATTCTAATCAAAAGGAATCCTCTACAAATGAGCTCATTCATCTTGCCACTCCCTGCCTTGTGTGTGCGTGCGTGCATGTGTGTGTGTGTGTGTGTGTGTGTGTGTGTGTTTTGGTTTTGTGCCACACCTGAAGATGCTCAGGGGTTACTCCTGGCTCTGCACTCAGAAATCACCCCTGGCAGGCTCTGGGGACCATATAGGATGCCAGGAATTGAACTCAGGACAGCTATATGCAAGGCAGCACCCTACCCACTGTACTGTCTCTCTGGCCCTACCCACTGTACTTTCTCTCTGGCCCTTTCCTGAGAGTGAGGTCCCCAAGTCAAGGAACAACAAAGGAACTGGTCCCAAGGGAGGAAAAACTGCATACAGGGGCCAGGGAGACAGTACAGGGGCTAAGGAGGCAGTGCCCTGGCACCACATTGTCCCTCAAACATTGCTGGGTTCAACCCTGAGCACTGTCAATTGGGCCACCCTGGAGTGGTATGAGTCTTTTCAGCACCCAGGGCCGGAGCAGCACTGCTACTCGGACCCTTGATTTGAGCCACAGGCCCGGTGGGCTGAGAATTGCTGGTGGAGGGACCCCCGGCTCTCCTGAGCACCGCTTTGGAATTTCCCCACCAAAACAAAATGCTAAAGAAACAGTGAGGCTGATGGGATTCCCCGTCAGCTCCTGAGCTTGAAAGGACATGATGGAACAGTTGGGGAGCAGGAATGCACAGCTGTTGCGGCCCCGGTGTTCAGGCTTGGATTGTAGTGCTAATTTTATTAATCAATGCACATGTCCCCCTCGCCCTGTTTTGCTGTTTTGCTGACAAGAGGTTGCACACGTGTGGTGATAGTACCGCACACTTGCAGTTGTGCTGCTGGATGGTGGTGGGGGAGCGTCACACACTTGTTTTTGGTGGGCAACAGACCACAGGTTTTCATTCTGACTTGGGGATCCCAAATGCAGTGCCCTTAGGCATGTGGGTGGTGATAGGATTCAACTGAAGACCTCATGCTTACAAGGCAGGTCTCTACCCCGTGGCCCAGCTACCACGTATTTTTCTGTTTTGTTTGGGGGCCACACTTGGCAGTGCTCAGGACTTAGTTTATGGAATCACTCCTGGTGGCTCTGTGCTCAGGAATCACTTCTGATGGTGCTTGGGGGACCCTCTGGGATGCAGAGAGTCAAACTCCATTCAGCCGCATGCAAGGCAAACACCTTATCCTCTATCCTCTATTACTCTGACACTTCCCCTGTGTTTTCTTTTCTTCGTGGTACCCCAGGGTAAAACCCAAGAACGCATAGATGCAAGGCAAGTGCTCTACCGCTGATCTACATCCCCAATTCTCACCCCTGTAGTTCTGATTTGTAATAAATATACATTAAAATTTGTATGTGAGCTGTTGGGCATCATGTTGACAACTTATGACAAGTGATTTAGAAAAATAGTAAGTTCTTTGTGCTACACTGCATCTATTTAACACATTGAATTGGTTTTAAAATAAAGTTTTGAAATTACTCCGGAAGTTGTAGCCTTTTATCTTCCCACCAGGAATACCTATCAAAGAACCTCGCCAAATGCATATGTTGTCAAAATCTTGAGTTGTATGGGGTGTGCCACTCTGTGACTTTCTATGGCGTGTACATTCCACTGTCAAGATAAGAGATTACAAGCCTGGGGGCATGTGGCTCCTTTTCAGATACTAAAACCTTGCGGGAGAGAAAGCTGTGATTTTTTTTTTATTCACATTATTTAGGGGATGGACTCTCTGGGTTATAAATTGAGCTCTGTGAAATTTAATAAAGGGGGTGCTGATTTTGGAGGGAGCTCAGGGGCTGCGGGGACCAGGTAGTGTTGGGGACCGAACCTGAAACACCCACAAACTAAGCATTGTGCTTCAGTCCTTTGAGCCATTTCCCCAGCCCAATGGGGGAGACTTTTGATTACACAATTTATTTTGATATAATTTTAGACTTGAATACATTTATATTTGGTTTTGGGGGCCACACCCAGCTATGCTTGGGGCTTATTCCGGGCACTGCACTCAGGAATCACTCCTAGTGGAGTTTGGAGACCATGTGTTCTGCTAAGGATCAAGCCTGAGTCTGGTATATGCCAGACCTGCTGTATTATCTCTCCAGCCTCTGATTTGCATCCTATAATTGGTGTTTTTATTTTGTTTTTCGCCACACATGGTGGTGCTCAGGTTTTACTCCTGGCTCTGCACTCAGGGATCACTCCTTGTGAGGCTCCGGGGACTTTATGGGGTGCTGGGGATCGAACCTGAGTTGGTTGCATGCAAGGCAAGTGCTCTCTTTGCTATCTATCTCTCCAGCCCTGCATCATACAGGTTTTTTTTGTTTTTGTTTTTGTTTTGCCTTTTGGATCACATCCAGCGATGCACAGAGGTTACTCCTGGCTCTGCACTCAGGAATCACCCCTGGCGGTGCTCAGAGGACCATATAGGATGCTGGGAATCGAACCCAGGTTGGCCGCGTGCAAGACAAATGCCCCACCTGCTGTGCTATTGCTCCAGCCCCACATCATACAGTTTTAAGAACTATGATGGAGGACTGGAGTGATAGTACAGCGGGTAGGGCATTGCCTTACATGCGATCAACCCAGATTCGATCCTCGACATCCCATATGGTCCTCAAGCAATGCCAGAAGTAATTTCTGAGTACAGAGCCAGGAGTAACCCCTGAGCATCACTGGGCATGATTCAAAAAAATAAAAAGAAGAACCATGATGGGGGCTCGAGCGATAGCACAGCGGGCAGGGAGTTTGCCTTGCATGCGGGTGACCTGGGTTTGATTCCCAGTATCCCATATGGTCCTCTGAGCACTGCCAGGAGTAACTCCTGGGTGCAGGCCAGGAGTAACCCCTGTGCATTGCCAGGTGTGACTCAAAAATCAAAAAAAAAAAAAAAGAACCATGATGGAGCTTGCCTGTGGACAAGGTACAGTTTCTCCCAAGGACAATAACTCAAAACTTAAGTGGACTACCACATCCAGAATATGGGAATTGGGGGATAGGAGACTGGGGTGGGGGTGTTTTTAGTTGTTTTGTTTTATTTGCTTTGGGCCATACCCACTGGTGCTCAGGGTTTATTCCTGACTTGATGTTTATGGAATCACTCCTGGGGTGCTCGGGGAACCACATGCAGTGCTAGAAATTGAACCCAGATCTGCTGTGCAAGGCAAGTGCCCTGTCCTATCTCTCCAGCCCTGTTTTTAGTTTGGGGGCCACCTCCAGCTGATCTTAAAGGCTACTCCTTGCTCTCTGCTCAGGAATGACCTCCAGTGGTGTTCGGAGGACAACATGTGGTACCAGAGAGTTGAACCAGGGTTGGTGGTGGATGCACCTCTATACTATCTCTCCAGGCCTGGTTGTTTTAAATTTGTTTGTTTGTTTTATTTTGGGGCCATACCCAGTAATGTTCAGGGGTAACTCCCAGCTCTGTAGTCAGAAATTACTCCTGGCGGTGCTTAGGGGACCATATAGGATGCCAGGGATCGAACCAGGTCAGCCGTGTGCAAGATAAAAGCCCTATTTGCTGTACTATTGCTCCGGTTCGAGCCTGGTTTTCTGGACCACACTTGATGATGCTCAGGAGCACACCCTTTGGTACTCCCTTGGTGCTGGGAATCAAACCCAGATGTCCCACATGGAAAGCCCAAGCTCAGCAAAGACCATGACATTTTTTTTTTCTTTCTGGGTCACAGCTGGCAATGCACAGGGGTTACTCCTGGCAGTACTCGGTGGACCATATGAGATGCTGGGAATCGAACCCGAGTTGGCCGTGTGCAAGGCAAATGCGCTACCTGCTGTGCTATCACTCCAGTCCCAAGGACCATAACCTTTCCATTAGCACAGGATGCTTCACGCTGCACTTGTATTTATTTATTTATTTATTTATTTATTTTTGCTTTTTGGGTCACACCCGGCGATGCTCAGGGGTTACTCCTGGCTCATACACTCAGGAATTGCTCCTGGTGGTGCTCAGGGGACCATAAGGGTTGCTGGGAATCGAACCTGGGTTGGCTGCGTGCAAGGCAAACACCCTACCCGCTGTGCTATTGCTCCAGCCCCCCACTTTTTTTTTAATTCCAGATTTTCAGTCACACCCAGCGATGTTCAGGTCTTGTTTCTGGCTCTGGGCTCAGGAATCACTTAACCAAATGGGATCCCGGGGATCGAACCTGGGTCAGCTTTGTACAGGGTAAGTGTCTCACATCTGCCTTGTTCCTTTCTCTGGGTGCCAGTGCCAAGCAACAAGAATGCCGGGTTTAACCCTCCAGAGGCTACAGAGGCGCTTCCAGTCCTTCCTCAGCCCCAGAAGGTTCCGGTCAGGGAGGTGGATCCACTTTCACCCGGGCACGTGGTTGAACCCTGGTCTCTTTGGTAGCGCTGCAGGGCACTGCGGCTCCAACAGGAAATGTGGGAACACGCAAGTCCTTGATGATCCATCCACTGCCCTGCCAGGGGCGCTAGGAGGGGGGTGAGTGGGGCGGAGGGAGGTGGCTCGGAGCAGGCTCTGGGCTCAGCTCCAGGTAGGGGGGGCAGCAATGCTGGGAGGGGGGGCACAAGGAAACCGAAAGCCGCCTCCAGAGGGAACAGCCATTGCCGACAGCAAAGGGAGACGCCAAGGAGGGACAAATGAACCGATCTGGGTTGTTATAGTAACCTCCAGATCGACGATATTCAGGAGCCAGAGGAGAAACGCTGAGCGCAGATGAGCTGGCAGAAACCGCTGGAAGGTTCTCGCCTGCCATAGCTCCCCTCCTTCCTCCTGACGGAGCTGGGAACAAGGCCTGGGCTCTGGGGGGGTGTGGACACCGGAACCGCGGGGGCAGACCACAACCTGGGGGACGAAGAGAGGGTGGCGTGGGGGAGGCCAGGCGGGAGCTGGCGAGGGCAGGACGGCCGTGGACAAAGGGCCTTAGTGTTGACGAGGCAGCGGCGGGGAGACCGTGTTACCTTCTGCTACCTTCACTGCAGAAACAACGAGCCCTCCCCATCGTGGAGAGGTTCGCACAGCATCCCCGCGGCAGGGCCAGGAAACACAACACCTTGGTGGGCCTCAGGCTCAGGGCCTCTCCCGGGCTGGGGTGGAGGCGTCTGTCCACTGTCCTCTCTGATGTGGGCAGTGCAGGCCAGGTGGCCCGTGTGGTGGCTATCGACAGCCCTGAAACCTCCCCCGCCGTCCGTCACTGACAGCTTCGGGTCACTGCTGGCTCCTGGCCGCGGGCTGCCCTCAGCTTCCGTCTGTCCATGGGGCGGCTCCGGCCAGGTCAGGTCACAGGGTGTGGGTGAGGACAACAGACTTTCGTCACTGGCTGGGAAGCGGCAGCAGATCTAGATGCTTCCATGTGCTTCCAGTCCCTGGGTCCAGCCACCGCTCAGCAAGGACGGTACTTTGGGGAGCAGAGACGAGGCAGTGGGTGTGACCCCACATTCCCTCAGTGGTCCTGGGGGCAGCGCCGGGCGGGTGTGAGGGCCAGGAGACGGGGTGGGGGAGGCTGAGACGTGTGAAGTCCACATCCCAGGTGCCAGTGGCACCGCCGTGAAGCATGGACGAACTTGGGGTGTCTGTCCTGCCCCCAGCACCCCCACAGCTCAGCCCAGCCTTCTGCTAGACCCATTTCCTTTCTTCCTTTTGGTTTTGGGGTGTGCTCAGGGCTTACTCCTGGCAGTGCAGTGGGTCTGTCTATAAGTAAGGCAAGTCCTTACCCACTGTGTTAACCCAAGCAAAACTTTATTTGTTTATTTATGGCGTTTGGGCCACACCTGGCTGTGCTCAGGGCTTGCTCCTGGGTGTGTGTCTAGTGGTCACTCCTGGCAGGCTTAGGGGACCATGTGAGGTACTGGGGATTGAACCCGGGTCAGCCTACCTACTATACTATCGCTCTGTCCCCACCCTTCTGGGACTTATTATAAACAAAATAATGGCCTCGAAGGTGCCCACGCTCTAATTTCTGCAACCTTTGAATCCATCGGGTCCCACTAGGATGCTGACCAGCTGACCTGGAGATGGAGACCTCCAGCGTCTCCAGAGGAATCACAGACATTCTCAGAAGCAGAGGAGGGAGGCAGGAGAGCTGGTGCCATGTGGGTGGGTGGAGGGGAGGGGGTTGCTTGCTGCTGGCTAGAAAGAAGGAAGAAAAGGCCCCCTGTCAAGGGCTGTGGGCAGCGCTGAAGCCAGCCAGCGTCAGGAGAGGGTCCTCCCCTCCAGCTTTTCAAAGAACCCAGCCTGGCCAAGGCCTCTTTGGTTCTCTCCTCTCTGCTCCAAGCTGGTGTCTGGGCCTGGGGAGGTGACTGAGGGTGTGGCAGGCCTGGGTTCCAGCTGCAGCACGCCCTTGGCCTTTGACCTCAGGAAGTCACCTCTCAACTGTGGACTGGAACACAGCTGGGTAGCAGGGTTCTTAGCACCCTCCTGGGCGGTCGAGGGATGCTCAGAGGCAGGGGAAACCCCGGGACCCA
Source organism: Sorex fumeus (assembly GCF_029834395.1). Taxonomy (NCBI): domain Eukaryota; kingdom Metazoa; phylum Chordata; class Mammalia; order Eulipotyphla; family Soricidae; genus Sorex; species Sorex fumeus. The sequence continues at coordinate 11,991,555 of NW_026606063.1, read as the reverse complement.
CTTTGGAGTCCCAGGTCTCCTGGCTCCAGGTCAGGCTTCTTTTTCTGCACTTTGAGTTTTCTTCTAATCCATTTCAGATCAGAGCTGGGGACGGAGCCCTGGGGTCTGGCAGGAGTCTGTGAGAGCAGGGCCCCTCCTTAAAGAGGACACGCAGCCTCAGAGAGGTAAAGCCACATTCTCAAGTTCACACAGAAGGAAGCTTGGGGGATTTCCCCAGGTCAGTGGGGGGTGGGGGTGTCACCCACTAGATTCAGGATGGGGTGAGGGGCAGCTACGGCTTCCAGGGCTGGCCTGGCTGCCCCCCTCCATGGGGGCAAAGATTCTGGGAGTGATGGTCCTGTCTGACATGGGGTTGTTGGCAGAATCACAGGCTGAGCGCCTGATGCACTGCAGGTCCAAGTGTGGCCCCCCAACGTCGGCTGACAGGACTTTCTTCAACGGCCTCTCCACTTCCCTCCACAGACTGACGGGGAGCGGGGAAGGAGGAAAATTCCAAAACAATGCAGCTGTTGAAACCGGCTTTCTGCGCACTCCGCAGATCCTAATCTGCGCGCCAGGACTGGGGGCAACTTGGAGTGTGAGGTCTCCAGGCAATTAGCAGACGAGCGGAACTGCACCAGTCCTGGCGCGGCCACGGGGGCCAGCTCCCTGGCACCCGAGGAGGGATGAGGCCACGGGCCCAGCATGGTCTGAGCCAGCGCCCCCCTTGTGGCATCCTCCACTCGGCACCCAGGTCTGGCCTCCGAGGAGCGCGGAGAATCTCCTGCTCCCAGACATCCTGCTGTCTCCCCGGGGCCTGTGCTCTGGGAGACATGCGCCCCAGGAGCTGGGCGTGACCCACAGGCCCGGGGGTGTTGGGGCCCCACGCACAGGGCGGGAAAGCAGGGAGAGGGGGAAGTGAGGCTCGGGAGAGGGAGGGAAGACCCGAGTCTTGGAACCCCCAAGTTTCCTGTCCCAAGCTGGGGCTCCACAGTCCCCGAGGACAGGGGACTAAGGAGAGGTTAGAATGAGGATGGAAGGGAAATGGAGGTGAGGGCCAGGCGCCCCTCTCTCCCACAGGGCCTGACTCAGTTTACTCCCGACACAGGCTCCTGTTGACATCAGGATTCTAGGGTTGAGTTCTCCCAGAGCTTGGCGGTGGGAAGATTTATCTCAGGGCCTGGTGGGCTGCTGGTTCTGCCAGTGCTACCAAATGCTCCCCACTGGCCCACCAGGACCACTGGGGCTCCAGCAGGCCCCCTGCAGCCCCGCCTGGTAGATTGCTTCCATCCCTGCTGCTGACAGGTTCTGCTCCCTGAAGCCTGCGTGGGCAGAGTCCATGGATTTGCTTTGTAGGTCCCTGCCCCTCCCCCAAACCTGCCCTGGGTTTCCCAAGCTGGATTCCCGCTCAGCCTGGGCCTCCTGCAGGCACCCACACCCAGAGTCTCATCCGGCTCCCTTGTCAGGCGCTGGGCCTCTTCCACCTGCACCCACTAATGACTTCCCTTCCCCCACCTGCGGCATTTTTGGCCACCGGCAAGAGAAAGTACAGGGATGTAGGGGAAAGGGCCTGGAGGGATCCCTTCCTGTGGTGAGGGCCACCGTGTGGGGAATCTGGTTTAGAACCGGCTCTCCCCAGCCTCTGCTGGAGGCTGACGTGTACAGAACAGTGAGGCCCAGTTCACACTTAGGGGTGGCCCCCACCTCCTGAGCCCCGTCCCCTGGCTAAGGAGGGCAGGTAGCGCCTGGGGGACGCTAGAGTCATAGGGAAGGTGTCTCTTGGGGCCTGGAGAGAGAGTTCAGGGGTTGAGGTGTTTGCCTTGCTCCCCCTGACTAGGGTCCAGTCACGCCATCACCACCATAAACCAGAGATGTCCCCCTGAACCGCCAGGAGTCACTCCTGAGCACAGAGCCAGCACAGTTCGTGAGCACACAGGGGGTGACCTCCACCTCCATCTCCAAACAAGGAGTCCCCGTGGGACAAGCAAAAGTTTTTGCTTCAGAGGGGATGGGGCAAAGAAGCTGGGATGGAGAAGATTGTCTGTGGAAAGGAGGAGGTTTGGGTCACACACCGTGCGGAGCTCAGGGGTCTCCTTGCGGGCTGCACCTGGTGTGCTCTGGGGGCCCAGCCTGAACCTCCCACACAGGTCAAGCACGCGCCCAGCTGCTGGGGCCATCTCCTGGGGCCCTGGGGCACCGGGGAAGATGCTTCAGATCGGGCCTGACCCGGAGAGGATTGGCTGAACCCACGACGCTCCATAATCAAATAGATCTTCTGCTCAGATGAGTGCCTCTGGCAAGCGAAGGGCATTTGTCTTGAACGTGGGTTCGATCCCCAGCATCCCATATGGTCCCCTGAGCACCGTCAGGAGTAATTCCTGAGTGCAGAGCCAGGAGTAACCCCTGTGCATCGCCGGGTGTGACCCAAAAAGGAAAAAAAAAGAAAGTCTCTCCTGACAGTTTCTCAGCGGCCCCTCTGCGTTCTGACCCGGTCCGGATCCCGAGGCCGCGGTTCCTGAGACCCCAGGCCCCCCCAAACCCACGTCTGCAGGCTCGGTTCGCGGAGCCGCACTGGCACGCGACAGCCTCCAGGGGGCGCTGGGCCGGGGGGCGGGGCTAGCGGCCTGTCACCGCGTCAGGGGCGGGGCCTCAGGGAGACTGGGTTCTGATTGGTTGGCGCAGCCTGGCTTCCTTTCCGTGCGCGGAGCGGGTGGGTAGGAGGGCGCGGGCTGGAGCATGCAGGAGGGTGGGCGAGCGCGGGGAGAGCCGCGGTGTGTGTGTCTCCCCACAGTTTCGCTGCGCGCCCATTATTTTCGCACCTCGTAAATTTGCACACCAGCAAAGATCCTGGGGCGGGGCGGGGGGGAACCTGTTTAGAATAAAGGCATCGTTTGTGTAGAAGAGAGCTAAGGTTTCCGTCTTTCACCTCGCCAGACCTTGCTTTTCTCAGCTTCCTTAGTCGTGTGCGTGTGTGTGTGTGTGTGTGTGTGTGTGTGTGTGTGTGCGCGCGCGCGCGCGTGCGTGTGTATGTCCGCGCGGAGTCTTCTCGCTCGGGGTTTTTCTGCAGATTGTGCATAATGCGCCAGGCTGCCCGGCTGCCCGCTGGGCTGGGTTTTGCAGAGTCACCGGTGAGCAGATGAGACTGGCCCTGTCCTTGGGACTCCAGGGAGTCCGCACGTGTCAGGCTGGAGCCCCACACACTGGCAGCTCGAGAAAGGGGCTGATGCTTTGAGAGGGGAGCTCCGGCCAGGGGAGTGCACCCCATCCTGCAGTCAGAGCCTCATTCCAGAACAGCTAGTGGGAAGAGATTTGAGGAGGTGTCAGGGACATCCTGGGGTGGCCACCAGGGACTGCCCCAGCCTCTTGATTGGTGGGGAGGAAAGCCCTGGAAAGTGTGTAACTTCTAGAATGTTCTTTAATTGCTCCCTGCTGTCTTCTGGGATTGCATGGAGAGAGTGGTCAGAGACAGACCCAGAAAACCAACCGACACCCCTAGGGTGCCTGAAACAGAGGCTCAGGGTCCACAGGGCAGGGGGCCAGAGAGAGGAGGAAAGGGACAGGCAGGCTCCCTTGGGTGGGCTTGGTAGCCTTGGGAGTGCGGCCAGGGGCTGGCAAGGGTGGGACAGGAGCCTCGGGGTCATCAGCTGCCCAGGCAGCCAAGTGCCCCCAGCAACCAAGCTGCGAGCCTGCCAGGGGACTGCCCGCCTTCCTCCGGGTTCATGGAGGGAGCAAGAAGGCAGAACCTGTACCCCAGAAGCTCCCCCTCCCACCATGGTACACCCCAGGGCTTCCCCCCTCCCCCCATCTCCTCCTGTGTGACTTCTGTGCCAGGAAGCCCTCGGGTGGGAGCGGGCAGGAATGCCCAGGAGCGGATCTGGCTCTCAGTGGGTGCTCAGGAGAAGCTTGGCAGGTGAAGAAGGGGTGTCGGTTCCTCTTGGGCTGTAGAAAACCTCCCTCACTAGAACCTTCCCGGCTCTCCCTTGTGCAAGTTAAATTGTTCTGGAATATTTTTAGGCCAGCGAGGGGGAGATTTGGGCTACACCCGGAACTGCTTGGGAATCACTCCTTGTGGTGTTGGGGGACCATCTAGGGGGCTGGGGATCTAACTGGGCTTGGCTGCGTGCAAAGCATGGTCCCTGTTCTAGGTCTTTGGTCCCCCTCTGGGGTGTCCCCAGGGCTGCTCAGGCCTGCGGTGCTGACCTCGTGTTCCCTGCACAGGCCCTGAAGCACCCCCTTCAGAAGTAGGATCAGAGGATGAGGTCCAGAGGAAAGAGCTAAACCTCGTCTGCTATTGCCCTCTCTTGAAAAACTGCCCTGGGTGGGGGTAGCTCTAAGGGGGCCAAAGACTGGCCAGAACAGGATTGGGCGGAGTCCCGCCACAGACCTCACCCCTCCCGGGGGCCTAACTGACCCCTATTCTTGTGTCAGGCCTCTGTAACACCAGAGTCCTGGGCCTGTCTCTCTGGGATGAAGCCACTCGGTCAGGTTGGAGAGACAGGGCAGCGGGGAGGACCATCGAGGCAGCCTCCCGTGTGAACTGAGCCCTGAGGGGCAGTTGTGCGGGCAAGGAAGACCTGGCCACTTGGGGGCTCCAGGACTGTGCTGCCCCCACGGTGCCAGAGAAGGCCGGAGCCCACACAGGTGCTTCAGTATCTTCTCCCGTGGATGCGTTTGATGGACGTCTGGGCACCTTTGGGTGTTCCCAGGGCAAAGAGCCTTAGAGGCCCCTCCGACCTGTGGGCTCAGGTGACTGATCATACCCTACAACCCCAGGAACTTCCTCCAGGCAGGAGCCTGCACCCCAGAATCATGAGGTACCCGGACCTCTGGGTTGTCTGCTGAGGTGGGGTGGGGGTCGCTGGGAGGCTGAGCGGCAAAACGGGGGTACGGTTTGTCAGCTTGGACCAGGCCGGGAGGTGGGGTGCGAAACATGCTTCTCTGTCGAGACTGTCTGGATTTGGCAAAGCATCCTCAGCTCCCACAGCGCCCGGGGCCTGCTGGAGAATTCCCCATCACTCGAGCTCGGGGACCTGAGAGGGCTGATGGGCACCTGGGGCTGGGCGCAGGCCTGCCACAGACGTCTCCTCCTGCCCTCTCCCCGCCCCTTGAAACAAAACTCAAGCCCCTGAGGTCACGGCTGCATGGAGGAAAGCAATGAGGATGGTTCTCAGGAAGGCTCTGTCCCAGGGCCCTGTTTCCCTGAACCTCTGGACAGCAATGCCAGGCTCAGCCTCCATGGGGGGACCCCGGTCCTATCTGCCAGGAACACCTCATTTGATATTTGCCAATGCAAATTCGGCACTGATGTCAGAGCAAGACAGAAGGGGTGTGGGACTGCCCCGGGGGGGGGGGGCGGGTGACTCTGGCCACTGTTCCAGAACCTCGGTTCTGCAGAGGAAGCACCTCTCACACAACCCGGGGCTCCCCAGAAGCCCAGGAGTTGGGGTCTGAGTGGGGTCTTCTCCGCAGTCACTGAACAGCTGCTGCTAAAATGTGGGGGTGGGGCAGGCATGGCGGAGACCCCAGAGATGTGAGGACATGCCAGGGAGCAGAGAAGGGCGGAAAGTGGTGGGGTCACGAGAGGGGCCCTGGACACATTTAATTATACAGCGGGGACAGTGGGGCGGCGGCCACTGCTGGAGGCCCCCAGTGCCATGCCCTGGACCACCGGCCCGGAATTGCCTCAGACAGCCCTGAGCACTGCTTGGGAGCCCCCCAGTGAATTAAACGCACTCCCTAAGCCAAGAAAATGAATTGAAGCAACCCTTGTGTGACTCCCCTGCCCCGTTAGGAGCCAAAAGCGGGTCTACCCCTGGGGTGGGTCCTCCCCAAAGCACTCCTGTCCCAAAGTGGTCCTGGCGGCCGGGTCAAGTGGGCGCTGTGCCTAGGCTGGGTGTGGGGGCCTGTGACCTTTCCAGGGTGGGGCTGGCCCTGCTGTCACACTCCATGACAAGTTCTTTAGGGCCCAGCTCCGGGGGGCTGGGAGTAGGGGTGGGGGGCAGGGCTGAGGATGGGACAGACGGTGGCGGTGAAGCCCCCCGAGCTGACCCAAGCCTGGGCTCATGGAGGGGAGACCGCCCTCAGGGAGCCCCATCTCCTGCTTTTTGCCTTGTCCTGGCATTATTTATTTCACCAATTTTGGGGGGTTGGGGGTGACACCCAGTGGTGCTCAGGGACCTCTCTGAGGTGCTGGGGACGAAGCCAGGGTCAGGGGCATGCAAGGCAAGCAAGCGTCTTACCCGCCGCACTCTCTCTTCTGCCCTGCCTGGGGCCGGAAGAGAATTCTAATTTAATTACCCTTGATTTTGTTCTGGCCATGCCCAGCAGTGCTCAGTGACTGCTCTGGCCCTGTGCTCGGAGCTGGCTCCTGGAGGAACACAGGGGACAGCCGTGTCCCCACGCCCGAGGGGGACGGGCAGACAGATGTATTTACGCGCTCTGTGTGAGCTTCAGGGTGATTTGTTTTGACGTGTCGGTTCCAAATAAGATTCACCCTTTGGAAATTCAACCCTTTCGGGTCACTGCCTCAGACCCTGCCCGAGGAGCTCCTGGAAAACGGCAGCACGCACCCCTTCCACCCCCGCGGGCAGACCCCTGAGAGGTGTGGGGCTGGCGTCTCGGACACGTTCTTCCAGTGCATGTGGTCAGGAAACCAAGAGCTGATGGAGCCACCTGGCCTGTTTAAGGCCTTAGAAACACTCCCTGGAACTTTCTGGAATGATGACGTGGACCCGGCAGTGTGGGAGCCATGAAGGAACCAGCTGGGGAGGGAAAGGTGGTGGGTGTTTGCCCTTACTCGGCCTTGAATTCTTTTTTTTTTGCCTTTTTTTTTGGGGGGGGTCACACCTGGCGATGCACAAGGGTTACTCCTGGCTCTGCACTCAGGAATTACTCCTGGTGGTGCTCAGGGGACCATGTGGGATGCTGGGAATTGAACCTGGGTCGGCCGCGTGCAAGGCAAACGCCCTACCCGCTGTGCTATCGCTCCAGCCCTGAATCCTTTTCTTTTATGCTGGAGAAACCACGCAGTGCTGGGTGAGACTGGGGGGGGGGTGCTGTAGGCGGGCCCAGTGACAGACCCCGCCCCCTCCGTCCTTCCCACATGGCTGCACACACCCTTGGTCATGGTCTTTGGAGCCTGTGGGGGTGGGGACAGCGTTTCACAGGGGGACCCGATGGGGCCAGTAAAGTCACTGCATCTTGGCTCCGGATGGACCCGCTCAGCCCCAGAGTTTGCAAAAGACCCACAAGAGGCGGGAAGGGTCTGCCACCTGCCCAGATGTATCAGTCTCTCTGCAGCCCCCGGGGTGGGCTGATCTTGAGGGCACACTGAGACTAGGTAGCAGTCTGGGGGGGGGGGTCTGATGAAGAGGCTGAGAGAGGAGGGGGGGCACCAGGATGTAGGTCAGTGTGGCTGGTGCTGCCATGGGGGTTTCTGTAGACATGCACGGGCCCCCACCATTGCAGAGATATGACCCTGGGGTCCATCCTGCACATAGAACCTGCCAGAAGGAGCCGTGTGTCCTCTTGGGGGCCTAGGTTTCTGGGTGTCGGTTTGCGGTGCTGATTGCTCTAGGGCCCCCCAAGTCTCCAGGGGCAGAGATGAGGCCCCAAGCGGGGCGGCTGAGCAGCCTGGGCCACCCGTGCCCTGCCCGCTGCCACTAGGCCCCTGGCAACCCTCCTAGGCTCAGGGTCCCCCTCGTTTCAGCCTAGAAGCCCAGATGCCAGCAGGCCGACCGGGGGACCACCCCGCCTGGCTCTCACCGCGAGGCAGAACCTGCCAGAACATCAGGCTGGCCTGGACTCCCGCTGGTGCCAGCTGCTGCCCTTGTGTGCCGGCCACTCCCCACTCCCTTCTCTCCTTCCAGGCTCGTCTGTGGAGCAGGCTGTTTGCCCGGGACTGGCAGGGGCGGGGGCAGCAGGGATGCAGGGCCTGGAGAGCCCCCTTGGGTGGGGCTTGGAGGTTATCTCTTCCCCCCGGGTCCTCTAGGGGCAAACCCATGTTCATGCCACCTCCCGAGTCCCCTTCCTGCTCCCCCAGATGCCCCTGAGGTCCTGCGCCCATCCTGGTTGGCAGAGGCAGGGAACAGAGGTGTGAGTGTGGGTCCGGATCAAGCACGCTGACCCCTGCCGGAGAGCCCAAGTGAGAGCAGTGGACAGTGGGCACCCCTCGGGCACCGAGCACGGCACGACATGGGCATACTGCGGACACCAGGGGCCTGGATGCCAAGAACGTGCTCTTCCCTCCATCATTTCATTTTTCATTTCATCATCCTGTTAATCGTCGATTGCCTCGAGCAGGCCCCAGTAACGTCTCTTTCATCCTAGCCCTGAGATTATATTCAGGGCTCTTTAGGAGAATGAGACCCATCATTGTTACTGGTATTTGGCATATTTGGTAGGCCACGGGGAGTTTGCCAGACTCTGCCCTGTGGGCAGGCTACATTCGACAGCCTGCAAGTTTGTCCAAGTTTGTCCCTCCATCATTTCACCTATTTATTTGGGGGACCCCTAAGAGGTATTTGGGGGAGGCAGGGGCCATTCCCAGCGATTCTCGGAAACTAGGTAAAGGCTCAGAGCTGGGGCTCAGCCCACTGCGGTGGGGGACACAGACGGGCGCTAACCCCTGAGCCATCTCCCTGGCCCATTCTTCCCCTCCCTTTGGAGCAAAGCCTCGTGATGGAGCCCCGGGCACATAAACAGGGCCCGGTCGTGCCTCTCGGGGCGGGAACAGCGGCTGTCCCTGAGGGGTGTCGGGCTGGGGCTGGTCCTGTTACTATTACTGTGGGGCCACAGCCAGCGGTGCTGGGGGCACCTTCGCTGCCCACCCTACCCGCCATTCCTTGTGCGCTCAGGGCTCCCCTGGGCCTCTCCAGCCCCTGACAGGGCAGGGGAGCCGGGGCCCCTCTGAGGGTGGCTGTGTGTGCAAGGGCGGTGGGGCCCCTTCCAAGCCCAGGAGGGGTGGGCGGCCCGACCCCATCATAAAGGGGGGCAGGCAGGAGCTGTGAGGCCGGGGAGGTGGGGGTGGGGAGGGGCCTCAGCAAACAGAAATGTTGAACCAGGCCTCGCCCTGCCCCACCCTCACTTGAAGGCCCCACTCTGCAAATCCCAGCGCCAGAGGCCTTGCTGTGACCCCAGTGGGATTTCCCTCATCCTTCCCGGGAGGGGGAGGCGAGAGCAGCTGCAGTGGGCACCCCAAGGGCCCCAGGAAGCAGGTCAGGGCCAAAGCAGTGATGCTCTCAGCTCAGGGGGACCCCCAACTCGCCTCCTGGGCCCCTCACACTCACTGCTCCCTGGCTCCCGCCCTGCATTCCTGTCACCACTCCCCTCCTTCTCTCTCCTCACTCTCCTGCGCCCACCTCACTGCCCCCCTGCGACTGAGTCACTGCTCCCCTGAGCACATCACCTCTCCCCTGCCCCCCTGCGCCCGTCTTAGCACTCCACTGCACCCTTGCACCTCAGTGCCACGGCTCCCCTGCCTCCTTCTCACTGTCCTCCTGCACCCCAGTCTCAGGAATACCCCCCTGCCCTTCTACCCTCACTGCACCATCTCTCGGGGACTCCTGGGATGGGCTGGGGCCAAGGGGGCTTCAGCAATTAGGCCACATAGCCAAGAGGGGACCGACAGGAAACGCTAAGCTGGGGGCTGACCCCACCTCAGTCTGAGTTCCTCTCCCAGGGGGCCAATAGGGGACCCAGGAAGTGTCTGCAAAAGACCAAAGGTCTGGGTGGATGCTTGGCAGCGTGTGATTATGTGGGTGCATGAGCGACTGTGTTTATGTTTGTACGTGTATGTTGTATGCGTGTGTTGAGTGTGTTATGGTGGTGTATGTGTTGTGTGCATGTAGAGTGCATGACTGTGTTGTGAGTATAAGTGTGTGAATGTGTGGTGTATGCATGTTGAGTATGACCGTGTGTGTGTGTGGACAGAGTGGGAGCCCGTTGGTGCCCCAGGGCAATGGGGGAGCAGAGCCAGGGGCCGAGTAGGGGGGAGCATATGCATGTCCTGGGATTCCCAGGACCCTGGATGGGGTCTCCTCAGTCAGGGGGTCCTCCTGGGGGGCCGAGTCGTGTCTCAGCCTCAACCCCACCCTGGAGACCAGCTGAATCAGTGACGTGGAGTCTTCGGTGGGTCCACGGCTCTGTCCCAGGGGGTCCGACGCTGCGGTATTAAGGACTCTCACCCAAACAGGGGGCGCCATGTCCAGCGACGTCTGCACCTCAGTGTGACTGGTGCCCTCATCCCTGTGGGGGCCCTGCCCACACCCCCACCCCCCAGTGCCCTCAGCAGCCTGGACTAAGAGACACTTCGTCTCACACCAGAGGCCCTGTGCTCAGCTGGAGCGTGTGTGTCCACCTTTGGGGGGGACCAAAGAGGAGCACAGGCCCCTGGCTGGGCTGGGGTGCTCATGGCACCGTTGCATGCCCCCCTTCCCCCCAACAGCAGCAGCGTCTGCGCCACTCACCCACAAACTGAGGTGTGAACCCCACAGTCCAAGTCTGCAGAGGCTTCCGGGGTGGGGCCCCCTCACCTGAGTGCACAGGTATGGTGGGGGGGGCTCCATGCCTCCTACACCCCTCTGGACCCTGTACCCCTCCGGCAGGGAAAGGCTGGAGCTGGGGTCCACCCTCAGCCCCGCCCCCCAGCTCCCCCCCAAGGTACGCAGGAGCTGCAGGCGTCGTCATGGCAACCGCACCTCTGGAGCTGCTCAGCTGCTGTGCAGTGCGGTGGGCTGCGGGGGCACAGGGCTGGGGGAGAAGCAGCCTACAGGGAACCGCCTCCTGCGGGGTTTGCTGGGTTGCCCTCTCCACCCCCCTATCCCCAGGGGTGCTGAGGAGGAGATGGGGGGTTCTGGGGCTGCCTCCCTGGGAGCTCCCGCGTCCCCACAGGCCAACTGCCGTGCCAGGAGCCGAGGGGGTGCAGCTCCATAGGTGTGTGTGGGGTTAGGCTGCGGGCAGCACCCCAGCACCTGAGCTCCCTGCCTGGCACCAGGTGTCCCCCTGTCCCCCTCCACGTGGCTCCCGGAGTGTGGAGGTTCCTTCTCCAAGTGTCCGTCTGGTCTCGGCGCGGACACGTGGGCCCCCAGAGAGGGCTGCCCACTATCCTTCCTGCCCCGTTGGCTGGAGCATCCCAAATCCGCGCTTGCACCTTAGGCCCAGACCCCAGGGCGGGTTGCCCCTCTACTCTCCTCGCCCTCCGCTGCTGCATCAGATGGGGCAACGGGAGGGCGGGGGACCGCTGGGACAGCTCGGGGCTGGGGTCCGGTGCGTGGGTGTGGGGGCTCTCCCTGCTTCCTCACTGCCCTTTAGAAGTACTGATGGCGCTTCGTCACCCAAACTAACAACCCAACTCCTGGGCTCCGGGAGCAGGGTTCGGGACACGGGGGTTCCCGGAACGGGGGTCCCGGGACCAGTTCGGAAGCGGGGATCCCGGGAGTGGGGGTCCTGGAGCAGGGTCCGGGACCAGTCCGGGAGCCGGATCTGGGAGCTGGGGTCCAGGGAGCGGGGATCCTTGGAGCAGGGGTCCCGAAGCCGGGTTTGGGAGCGGGGGTGGGGGTGGGGTTGGGGGTGGGGGGGTGGGGGGTGGGTCCCGGACGCGGCCCCGCGGGGCGGCGCCCTCTGGCGGCGGTGCGCGGCAGTGCAGCGGCGGCGGCGGCGGCGGGGCGCGTCCAGGCCTGTCGGGTTCTGCGCCCCGGAAGCCCCCGCAGCCCCCCGAGAAGCGCAGGCGGCTATTTTTAGCGCTGTGGCCGGGGTGTGAAAGGGCTGTAGAAACGAGCACGGGCTGCTGCTGGTTTTGCACGACGGAGGGAAGAAAACCTGTTGGTGTTTTTAAAGGTCCAAGGCAGGGAGGGGGGCGGGGTTCCCAGCCCGGGGAGCCCGCAAGGCCACCGGGGCGCGCGCGCGCGGGGGCTCCGTGCTGTCCCTTCTCCGGCGTGGAGGCCGGGCCCGAGGGGGCTTCATGCAGGGCTGGGCGCGGGGGCTGCGGGCGCTCGGCGCGTCCCGCTCCCGCGGCGGCGACTCCGGCTCCCGGGCTGCTCGTCCGCGCCGGCTCGCTGCAGGGCTGCGGATGGACACTCGGTTACTGTTGGGCACTGCCCGGGACACCCCCAGCCCCCCCAGCCCCGCGCCCCGCGGGGACCAGGGCGCCTGAAGGGCTCGAGCTGCTTACCCCGGTTTTTAGTTTGGGTGTGTTTTGGGGGAGATTGGGTCACTTTCGGGGGTGGTGCAGGAACCCCCAAAATGCATCCCACCCCGTGGACAGCAGGACACATCCATGTGAGGGTGGGCGGGGACCGGAGTACTCACCTGCGTCTCCTCTCCTCCAGCATTGCCCCTAACCTGTGCAGGACACAAAGGACACGGCGGTCACACGGGGCTGGTCACCTGGATCTTCCCCTGGGCCTGTGGGACTTGCCTGTCCCCCCACCCCTGCGATCTGGGGACAGTAGTGGGGCAGCCGGCAAGGGGGACTGCTGGGACAGGCCCTGAGGTGGGGCAGGAAGCTGCCTCCCGGGGTTTGGTGGCTCCCAGGGTCCCCCCCACCCTCCCGTTCTGAAGGCCCCCGTCAAGTGAGGCTCAGGAGAGCAAGGCTGCATCTCCCGTCTGCTGCCTGGGGGGTGTGGGGTGCAAGGTGGGAAGGGTACCCCTGCAGAAGCATCCCAGCAGGTACCCTCGCAGGAAGAGGCCGGGGCTGGACACCCCTGAGGGTTCCAGCTTGGGAGGAGTGGGGAGGAGAGAGGAGAGGAGGTGAGGGAGGAGAGAGGAAGAGAAGGGAGAGGTGAGAAGGAAGGGGAGAGGAGAGGGGAGAGAAGAGGGAGGTGAGGAGAGGAGTGTGAGAAGGGGAGGGAGGGAGGCAAGAGGGGCAGAGAGAGAAGGGAGAGGACAGAGAGGGAGGAGGAGGGTGAGAAGGGGAGGGAGAGAAGAGGAAGGAGAGCTGGAGAAGAGAGAAGGGGGGAGGAGGGGAGGTGAGAAGGGGAGAGGACAGAAGAGGGAGGAGGTGAGAAGCGGAGAGGAGGGGAGGGAAGCGGGGCTGGGAGAGGAGAGGAGAGAAGAGCTGGAGGACAGTTGAGGACAGGGGAGAAGGGGAGAGGAGGGAAGAGGGAGGAGGTGGGAAGGGGAGAGGGGAGAAGAGGGAAGAGGGAGGAGGTGGGAAGGGAGAGGAGTGGAGGGGAGAGGAGGGGGCGGTCTCAATTCCCCGCCCACAGCAGCCAACACTCCCCACTTAAGGCCCGAGGCTGCTCCCCAGAGCCCAGTGACAGTGCTCACTGCCCAGGTGGCCACTGAGAGGTGAAGGTCCCTCCCTCATGTCCTGTTCTACCAGCACACCCACATGCCAGCACCAGCGTGACCTTCATGGCCTGGGAGGGACACGGCCAAGACCAGCGCGTCTCAGTTGGGGGAGTGAAGCGGAGCAGCCGCGGGCCTGGCGGGGGGGGGGGGGGGGGGCACCAGAGAGGCCAGGGGCTCGGCAGGGACCAGCCCGTCTGGGAGTGGATCCACGGAGGAGCCTCCACAGCCAGCGCCTGGGCCAGGGCCAGCTCCTCTCTCCCCTGCCTGCCTGGGGGACCCTTCCACATGTTTCCAGCCCTGTGGTGTCCTGCTCTCCGGGTGTTCATGGCACACCTGGCCCCCCCGCCCCCCCCGCCCCTGTCTGCGTGTGTGTTGGGGGTGTTGAGGGGTGGGGGGCTTCCTTGATTTCAGTGTCCTCGCTGGCAAACTGCAGATCTCTCTCTCCCTTCCCCCTCTCCCTCCCCTTCTCCCCCCATCTCTCAGCACACAGTGCTCCAGGCACCCCCGGCCCCCGTGAGCTTCCTCTTCCCCTTGCAGCCTCTTCATGGGTCCCTGCTGCTCCCACCCTCCCCCTGCGCACACGTGAAGGCGTCTCAGGTGCCCAGACTGACGGGGAGATGCCCCCCGCCGCCCATTTCACACCCTTCAGTCACGTTCCCCGCATGAGGCCGGGTCCTGGGGCCACCATGTGGCACAAAGAAGGGATGTCTGCTCTGCGGTGTCCATTCCCGAGGGTTCTGTCCCCTGACGTCCATTCCCGATGGTTCTGTCCCCAGTATCCATTCCGGAGGGCCTGTCCGTGGTGTCTGGAGGGTCTGTTCGTGGCGTCTGTTCTGTAGGGTTCTGCCCTGTGGCATCTGCCATGGAGGGTTTTGCCCCACGGTATCCATTCTAGAGGGTTCTGCCCATTGTGTCTGTTCTGGAAGATTCTGTTCTGGAGGGTTTGTCTGTGGTGTCCATTCCAGAGGGTTCTACTGTGTGGCGTCCGTTTACAGAGAGGGTTTGCCTCATGGTGTCTGTTCTGGAGGGTCTGTCCCATGGTGTCCATTCTGGATGATTCTGCCCCATGGCATCTGTTCTGGAGGTTTCTGTCCCATTATATCTCTTCTAGAAGATTCTACACTGTTAGTGTCTGTTCTGGAAGATTCTGCCCTGTGGCATCTATTCTGTAGGGTTTTGCCCCGTGGTGTCGATCATGGAGGGTTTTGCCCCGTGGTGTCCATTCTAGAGGATTCTGCCCAGTGTCTGTTCTGGAAGATTCTACCCTATGGCGTGTGTTCTGGAGGGTTCTGTCCCAGGGTGTCTGTCTCCTGCTGTCTGTCCTGTGGTGTCTGCCCCGTGGCTTCTGTCCTGGAGAGTCTGCCCTGAAGCACGTGTGCGGCATGGTGGCCGTGGCCTCCATCCTGGGTTTGAGACAGGTCCTCAGGCTCCGCCTGTCCGAGCTATGGGCAGCCCTGCTGGCTGCGAGCCTCTAGCCTGTGTGGAGCGTCCTGGGTGCCAGCTGAGGGTCACCTTGCCCTGCTGCCTGGCCTTTATTTCTTCCCGGGACAGGCCAGGGAAGCATCAGCAGGGGTGTCAGCCTGGGGGTCAGGGCGAGAGGGAGTGGTTTTCGTTCAGAGTTGGGGCCAGGTGACGGGGGTGTCCTCTGCACTCAGTCGTGGCCTCTTGTCCTTGCCTGAACCTTCCCCTGCTGTGAAGACGAGGAGGAGGAGGAGGAGGAGGAAGAGAAGGTCCCGAGCATCCGCACGGAGGGCAGTGCTGTGGGATGCAGGCCTCTGGGCTCCAGACTCCCACCTGCCCACTGAGATGGGGGGGGGGGTGGTTAGGCGGTGGGGGGGGTCCCCAGTACAGGCTCCTGGGGCTCAAACCTGCCCTTTGGGGAGCTGCTGTCAAGGTCGCGGTGGGGCGAGGTCCCTCGCGAAGCCGGGAAGCTGGGTGGGCAGCGGGAGAAGGATGCCCCGAAGGTCCTTTTCCCGGGACCCACACACGGGGTTGGCAAGGGGGTTCCCACACAGGCCCGGACCCCCACCCCAGGGAAGGTGAGCAGGAGGGCCGCACGGAGACCACACTGGCCGCTCTCCACTGTGAAGGGCACAAGCCCTGGTGGGGGTGCTGTGCAGGAGAGGCCATGGGGCTTCCAGGACAGGAAGGGGCAAACAGGGCCCAGAGCGGGTGGCATCAGGGGCGGGAGGGGGCCGCAACGCATCCAGGGAGGTGGGTGGGTCCAAAAGGTCAGACCTCAGGCTGGCCAGCACAGCGACAGCCCCTGGCCTTTCTCCCTGGCCTGGTGCTTTCCTCACACCCTGCTCGGCCCTGTGGGGGGCTGCAGAGGCCCCGTGGGGTGCAGAGGCAGTCCATGTGTTGGGGGGCAGCAGCTGCAGGCTTCTCTGGGCTGCCCGTACTCCCCACACCCAGGCTTGGTACCAGAGAGGAATGGGGCCGGGGGGGGGGGGAGGGTCTGTGGAGGCACTGCAGACGGAGGAAGAAGCCGGAGAGCGAGGGCAAAGGAAGTGGCGTGGAGGGCTGGGCCACAGGCTGGGGGCAGAAGCCGCGGGGGGGACAGAAGCCAGAGAGCGTGGAGAGCAGGGACAGTCGGTTCCAGGCATCCAGGAGAGCACGCGGCTGGCAGAGGCTCGGGGTGTCGGCGTCTCTAAGTGCTCAGGATCCCGGGGCCAGCGGCCCCCACGACGGCTGTGGGGGGGGGTCTTGAAGGCGGTGCGCCCAGCGCCTCACCTGAGTGCAGCTCCTTCACCAGAGATGACACAGTGTCGGTGATGGAGTCCGCGGCCACCAGCAGGTCATTGCGGAGGTTCCTCCTCGTACCTGAGGAGAGCGAGAGAGGGCGGGCGCGGTGGGCGTGGTGGGCGCGGGCTGGGCACGGCAGGCCTCTGGGCGCGGGGCAGGCGGTGGGATCCCCAGGGAGTCTCCTTCTCCCTCCTCGGCGCTCCCCCCGCCAGGCGGTCCAGAGGGGATCCCGAGGGAGCCCTGCTCCTCCCCCCAAGACTGGGGGGACCCCCCCCACCCCTGCTCTGGAAGCTGCTGCCTGGGGCCTCCAGGAGATAGAGGAAGCCTTCAGCAGGGTCCGGGGGGGGGGGTCATCATCTCTTCCTCCTCCTCTTGCTCCTCCTCCTCCTCTTCCTCCTCCACCTCCTCCTCCCCTCCTTACTCCAGCAATGCTGGAGCTGAGCACAGGCCTCTGGGCCTTCCAGTCCCTCCCCTGCAGGTGAAGCCCAAACCCCCAAACAGGCTCCCTCCTCCGCTCAGTGGCCTCTGGTTATTTTTGGTTTGGGGGCCACACTCAGTGGTGCTTGGGGGGCGGGGTCACGCCCGGTGGTGCTAAGGATCGAACCTGGTTGGCCACCAGAGCCAACTAGTAACAAAGTGGCCAGCACAGGCTAGTTCACGCTGGCAGCGGGTCCGGCCCTACAGAGCCGCGTGTGCGGACGAAATCGCCTCTTAAGGACGCTCGCCCCCCCCTCCCCGAACCCCTCAACAGCCCGTCCGATGCAGCCCCCCACACTCACCTTGTGCAAAGGCCTCTTGCACGTCCCCCCCGATTCCGCCCAGGGGCTCTTGCGGACAGTGGGTCGGGGTGGAGCCGGCTGAGGCCGAGCGGACGGGCATGGGCATGGTGCGGCCGCCTCCATGAGTGGGTGACACGGGCGGTGATGCCGTGGCCTGGGCCTGGGGGGAGAGAGAGGGGGGTCATCAGTGCGGGAGAGGAAACGCTTTTGTCTCAGTCCTACGGGCAGTGGCCCTGGGTGCCCCGTCCTGTGGGATGAGTGAGTCATGTCGCAGGGAGGCCTTGTGGGTAATGGGGCCAGCAGGGGCACAACCCCTCCCATCCGTCTGCAAACACTTCTGTAGCCATTTCTGTTTTATTCTCATGACGCACGAGTGGGAGGGGCTTGTGCCAGGCCTCCCCACAGCCCCCACTCCCCACATCCCGGCAGAAGAGCCAGCACGGAGGAAGGGAGTTTGGGTGATGTTCCACACGGTCAGTGGGCGAGGCTTGGGCCAGGCCAGTGGCCTGCACCTGGCAACCCAGAGCACATGTCGGGCCCAGCTGCAGGTGCTGGCTGACACCCAGCGGGGCTTGGTGGCATTCTTGGGGACACGGTGAGAAGGGACAGGAGGTCAGTGGAAACGAGTTTCCCTGTGCTGCTCTGGTAGGGGTCATGGGTCAAGGACAGGCAGCAGGGGCCAGGGGTAGGGGTCAGAAGGCAGGAGACCAGCACCAATATGGAAAAGCCACTGAGCCACTGGGGGGAAACCACAAGGAATCACGGACACGCTAAGACGTCAACATGCATCATACACCAGGAACTCTCAGCAGCCAAGGACCAAATGATCAGTCTGACTTTCAGATGGGCAGGGGATGGAACAGACATTTTCACCAAGAGCATGTGGACCAGTGGCCAAGAGATGCAGGAGGCGGCATCCAACCTCCCCACTCGCAAAAACCACAGGGAGACACCAGGTCTTCATGGCAGAGAGCAGTGCTGCCTGTGCGGGGACGCCTGGGGGCGAGGGAGCCCCCAGACACCACAGGGGGCGGTGGGTTGCCACAGCCACTGAGTAGAGCAGCTCGGGGGCTTCTCAAGAAACTGAAAATGTTCCCGCCGACCTGACAACTGCACTCTGGGGACGGATCTGAAGAAAACGCAGACACTGACTGCCAGTGACACCGGCATGCTGAGACCGGAAACAATGAAAGTGACCATGTATTAGTGCTCTATGTCACTGATACTTCAATAAAGCTGCAATGAGAACAGGGAGAATTCTTCAGTGAGTGACATGAAGACGCAAAATGGCCCAAGGCTCAAGCTGACATTTCACCAAAGAGGACAATGGGTCAAGCATCACATGCAGGTGGCCCGCCCTATCACGGGGAGAGGATGCACCCCACACGCCACTCACGACCGGCCCCACCCCCACGGCGGGCGTGGGTGTGGGACTAGGCCTGTGAAGGGCATGGCCACCTGCTCTAGAAAACTCCTCCGCACTTTCTAGAATGTTCCACATCAACTGACCCCAGGCCTCAACCGATACCCAGGAGAAACTAAAACACACACACCCTGAACTGCGCACAAATGTCCATTAGAAAGAGAGAGACCAGGCGTGGGGCGTGGGGAAGCACACTGGGGAACAACAGAATGCCCAAACGGGGTTGATCAGCTGTGACATACGGTGGTTTTCTACTTTTAGAATAATTCTCTATGGACAATTTAACATGCTATTTAGCATGTAGTCTCTTCTGTTTTTTTTTTTTTTAATTTGTGGTTATAAGTAACTTAATCAGATTCTGTATCTTCTCTTTAAAAAAAATTGTCCCATTTTGGCTAAATAGCATTGCCACTTAGGAATACAGTATTGATATTAATGGGGTCATCAGATGGCTCATCACGACAGGGAAACCTCCCTCTGGGTCTCTGTACTGCCTCTCCTTGCTCTGAGGGCTCACTCTAAGGGAGAGGGAGTGAGTAATGGAGTGGAGGGTTCACTGCAGCGTGGAAGGGGCACGTGGGCCAGCAGGGTACAGGGCAGACGTCCCTCCCTCAGACAAGCAGGGCGGTGGGAGGGAGCAGAAGGCACAGGCGTTGTGGAGGGCCCGGGAGCCAGTCCAGGGGGTGGACGGTGCAGCGGCCAGAAAGCCAGAGCACATCCTGGTGCTGATCAGCAGGACGACGGGGTGGCCAAGACTGGGCTGGGCAGCCTGACGGCAAGGCCCAGGGCTCAGCAGGGGAACCTGTGCTCAGGCACCTGCAGGACGGAGGGTCCCTGTGCTCTGCCCCCCAGAGCACTGCCACCACCGGGCAGCCAGGCACCCAGAAGGGCCAGGTAGTGCAGAAAGGAGGCGAGGGGGACTCAAACACCCAGGCTCAGTGCCACCCAGATGGTGGGTGAGCACTTCCGGGGACAGTCGGTCCAGCTGGATAAACTTATCATGATGGCGGCTGTGAGTCCAGTGCGAAGTCTCCACACTCAACCCTGCTCCCACACTCAGCTGCCATGAATCACCCTCCTGCCCCCAATCATGCCCAATCACAATCACACTCAACCCCATTCCCACACTCAACCTCTATCAATCACTCTCCCATCCCCCCAATCACACCTAGTCACATTCAATCACACGCCCATGCTTTATCATGCTCAATCATTCCAAGTCACACTACCACACTATCAAGCTTAATCTCGCTCCCAGGCCCTATCACACTCAGTCATGCTCTACAATACCCCCATGTTCCATCACACTCAGACATGCTCTATCATACTTTCGTGCTCTTCACATTTAATCACGCTCTATCACAGCCTGCACTCTATCACATGCAATCACACTCTATCACACACAATCATGCTCTATCACTCAATCATGCTCTGTACATGCAATCACGCTCTATCACATGCAATCATGGTATCACTCAATCATGCTCTATCACACCCAATCACACTATCACATGCAATCATGCTCTATCACATGTAATCATGCTATCACGCCCAATCATGCTCTATCACACCCAATCATGCTCTATCACATGCAATCACGCTCTATCACAATCAATCACGCTCTATCACACACAATCATGCTCTATCACATCCAATCACACTATCACATGCAATCATGCTCTATCACTCTCAATCATGTCAGAGGTCTTTCCCCTCTGACAGGAAGCAGCCAGCCCTATCTCTCAATCATGCTCTATCATCCCCGGACTCTATCACTCTCCTGCACTCCATGGGCTCTTCCTTGCCGAGGCTGAGGAGGGGGCCAGAGCTGCCAGGTCTGAGGAACAGTCTGCATTACAGCACAGGCCCATGGACATTTGCGAATATCCGAACAGGAAAATGATGCTGGGGGAGAAGGGCTGGCAGACCGCACGCAGCGAGAACTCTGCAATCAGGCTGCAACCTGATGCCCAGCAGCGGCCTGGAACGAGCCGGGCCTTCTGCCCAGCGCAGGCCTCGGAGGCGAGGAAACGCAGGCTCCCAAAGCTGCCTCTGCTGTGGGCTGTGAGGCTGCAGAGCTGAGTGTGCTGGGAGGGCCCGGTCTCCCCACAAGCTCAGCCGCCGGCCCCAGGCGCGGGCACTGTGCTGTGGCCCCCAGAAGAAAAGGAGGACGGAGTGCGGGGTCCAATGCTGGCAGGCACCGTGATGGGCTGGAGAGGCCCAAGGTGACCAGCCGGGATGTGCCCAGTTCAGCAGGCTCAGGCTGTGGGCTCAGCAGGGTCCATCTGGAAGAGGACCACAGGCGCAAGGGACGCCAACCGGGGCAGCATGGCCGGCCATGTGTTTTCCGTGTCCAGAGGGCCTGCGGTCTCTCTGTCCTGTGGTCCCTCCGTCCACCCCCTCCAGGCTGTGTGACCGGCTCTGCCTTGCCCCCCTGGCTCCGTGGCCCCTTCTTCTGGCCTCCCTGAGCTGCTTCCTCAGGACCTGCTTTTCTGGCCGCAGCCTGACCTCCCCTCATGGCATCTTCCCTGTGCTGATCACACAAAAACACAGGATACAGACATGTGAGGTGACAAGGCGGCATCTCAGCTTACGGGTCTTTCCCCTCTGACAGGAAGCAGCCAGCCCCCACGGGGGCTGTAAATCCAATCATCACTGGGAGAGCTTTTAGCAGGACACTCACTCCAACGATATGATGCAACCGACACTGACCCCGTCCCAGCGGGGCTGAGGTAGCAAATGTTTGTTGTGAGTCGGGCAACTGAGATGTCACTCTGGAGCTGGGGACTCGTGTGGGCTCTAATGAAACCATCGACCCATCAGTCTGCCCCATGAGACGCTGCGGGGGACCCTTGGACCCATGATGCACGGAGCGGCTGAGCCTTGACACAACTGTGAGCCCCAGGAGACCCCCGACCTCTTGTGAGGTCCCCGAGATGAAAGGTCCCTGGTTGAGGAAGCTGCGGGTTACATACTTGGTTTTGGGATGAGGGGTGACGTAGCTACCAGTACCCCGTGATTTGGTAGGCCCATGGGGAAGACTCTTGAGAAGGAGATGGAGGTGGGTTTTAGGGTTGGAGGGGTTTTGGTTTGGTTGGTTTTGTTTTGTAGGTCACACCGGTGATGCTAAAAAGCCACTCCACAGGTCCTCTCGGAGAGGAGACAGATGAGAGGAGAGTAGATGGAGCCTGAGGCCTGGCGGCTCAGTCCTGACTGAGGAGGCTCTGCAGCCGTGTGGTGGGGACGGTGTCCTGGGGTGCCCACTGCTGGCATGGGGTGCAGCCTGAAGGGCAGGACGGGGGTCGGGAGACCAGGACTTTGCCCGGACCTCGGTGCTCTCACAGGTGAAGCCTCTGAGGCGCTGTGCGGGGAGAAGATTCGATGCACGTGTTCTGCGTGTCAGGCGCCCGGTACTTGGGCTCTTCACCCCTCGCAGCCTCTCGGGGGGTTACAGGAAACATAGCATGGGAGGACCTGTGCTCGGCATCCTGAGGTCCGCCACATAAGGGTTGTGCATGGCTGGTCGTTGCTGCTGTTGTCATCATGATGCCGGCCATAAGGGCCAGTGACATGTGTGCCATGCTTGGGGCGTGTCTGTGAGACCCACGCTCTCTGGGACAGGCCCCGTGGGGAAGCGAGTTTGTGGGAGCTGGCCCCGGGCAATGGGGGTGTCTGAGCAAGAGCTCAATGGACGGGGGTCTTCGCTCCTGAATCAGCACAAGTCAGGAAAGTGCTCACCGTGGCCGGGCCCATGGGCTAGGAACGCTCACATTCCCCAGGGCCTCAGGTACATTCTGTGTAGGGTTGGGCCCAGACCCCCACTTTCCCTCTGTCGGTTAGGAGAGAGCAAGGCACAGGGGGAGGTGAAGCACAGGGAGGTCACAGGGCTGGCCGAAGGGGACGCTGCTCAGGCTATGCCGTTCAGTGCATTCAGACCCAGACGGGCCTCCCCTCCATAGCTGGGACCATCGCCCTATGTTCCCTGTTCAGTCGAGTCAGCGAGAGGATGTTTTATTTCCCCAGATTTTCCTGAGGCTCAAAAACCAACGAGTATGGAGCCGGAGCGATAGTACAGCGGGTAGGGCGTTTGCCTCGCATGTGGTCAACCCGGGTTCAATCCCCGGCACCCGGCATCCCATATGGTCCCCTGAGCCCACCAGGAGTGATTCCTGAGTGCAGAGCCAGGAATAATCCCTGAGTATCACTGGGTGTGGCTCCAAAACAAAACAAAGAGTAAGTGGGAACTGGGTCACAGAGATAGTACCGCTCGTAAGGTGCTCATTCTGCACGTGGCTGCCCCAGATTTCATCCTGGTACCACCTACAAGACCCTGAGCGCCACCAGGAGCGATCCCTGAGCACAGAGCTGGGAGGAAGCCCTGAGCATCACCGGTGTGACCTATAAAACAAAACCAACCAAACCCAAACCCCTCCAAGAACCCAAAAGCCCTTTAGGCGTCCCTGTGAGGGCTGGGTGCCGCCAGCCCGGCTCTGCTGCACTTCAGCTGGGAAGACCCTCTGAGGGCAGGGAGACCCTCTGAGGCAGGCAGGGAGGGTGTTTCTCAGGGACTCAGGAGGAGTTTTCCTCACTGCCTGACATCTAGTTAGCAGAGAGGACATCACAGCCCGTGGGGTGGGGGGCAGTGTGGGTGCAGGGCAGGAAGCCCCTGGGCTTATCTGGCACTGATGGCACTGATGGAGTTGGGGACGCAGACATACCCCCCAAGTTCTTTTCCTTCATGGTCTTGCAGATGTCCGAGGGGTTCGAGAGGTGTTAAATCCAAATACCTAATTTGATTGTTGTGTATTGATGGGAAGGGTGTGCCCAAACAGTGCTCAGACGCTTGGGGACAACTCTTGGTGACTGAGCAGAGGCATTGTGTATGTGTGTGTGTGTGTGTGTGTGTGTGTGTGCGTGTGTGCGTGTACATGTGTTTGTGTGTGTGTTCTGTGGGCCAGGAGGCTGTGCTGGCTAATGTTTGGTTCTGGCAGAGGGCCAGGGCGTGCTGGGGACCTGCACAGGGCGTGTTGGGTCCCTACGTGGACGGGACCTCTTGGATGACAGAGCTTTCCCGGAGCCCCACTGCAGACCTGCACCCGCTGCTCCCCTGGCACATGCCTGTCTTGGGGTCATCTATGACTCAAGTTCTCTGGAGGAGGGGGTGATCCCATTCCCGGGGCGGGGGTCACTTGGATGATTCAGGGGGGCAGTAGCAGCTTCAGGTTCAACTGGAGGACTTTTTTTTTGGTCTGTTTATAGAAGGTCCATTTCCAGAGCAGTGTTGAAGGATATTATTTTTTTGGATAGGGGCCAGCAGGCACAAAAGGTTTGAGACCCCCCGATCTGAAGTTGTAGTTTCTGAAGCCTGATTCTGACATGCATGTAAAAGGCAACAGTCAGGTGGAAAAACGTTCAAAGCAACACCATTCTCCCGAATACAGGAGCCCTGACCCAAGCGTGCCCACTCTGCCCTGTGAGGGGCCAGCACTGATGTTTGTGGGACAGTGGCTCCCCAGGGAACAGCGCCTGCGAAGCTCCCAGGATGAGTCTGGACCTGGACCCTCCCGGCAGATGAGGCTCGGGGTGCTGGTGAGACCCGGGCTGGGGGGCACCAGTGCTGGACACAACACGTCCAGCCGTGCCTCTCTAAAACAAAGGCACAACCCGGAGACACATTTCTGGCCGTGCAGAGCCGCAAATAACCGGGCAAGGCTTGAGGTCTTTTCAGATGATACAAGTCAGTCGAGAGACCCTACCTTTAGAGCTGGTCTGTTTTCAAAACAGAGAGGAAACAATTTTATTCTAGCTAATTGGCATCTGTTCTTAGAAACAGTAATGGAATAATGTTTGCTTTGCGTTTCTGTTGAGTAAACACTATTTTTTTTTTTTTGCTCCTGGTTTCAGGCCACACCCAGCAGTGCCTTTGAGGGGCTACTCTCAGCTTGGTGTTGGGGGCTGTTTGAGGTTTGGGCTGGGGCTCAAACTTGGGTTCTCCTGCCTTCAGAGCACGTGCTCCCACCTGCCTGCTGAGTGCTCCCTCTCTTTACCTCTCCCTCTTTATTTCTCTCCCTCTCTCACCTCTCCCTCTCTCCCCCTCTCTCCCTCTCCCTGGCTGGCCCTAAACTTTGTTTTCCTGCTTCCTTTTTATAAATGACACTTCTGAGTCACCATTCAGTCTCCTGAATGGGTCGACCTTCTAGACTTTCAGCACATGGAGCAAAATTTCTGCTGCTGCTCAAACCGGCTCCGCTCCCCGGCATCCACGCACACGTGAAGTGCTACTGTACCCAAATAAAAATCACGTAGATTTGGCGGGTGCCTGTTTTCCTCCAGCAGCTACAGAGGCTCTGCCGTGTGGCAGGCCTGGACGGCAGCTGGGCCCGAGGCAGCGGGAAGCAGGTGAACCCCTTTAACTGCGGCCTGATGAGGAGCATGTGGGCCTGACTCCCCCCTCCCCCCCCCGGCCGATACCATCTCATTCCCGAGCCTGTTAAACGGCAGGGTGGACCGTGTGCCAGTCTCTCCGTGAGGCCTTATCCGAAACAGCCGGGCAGTTCTGCCCTTGGTTATAACCCTTGGATCTAAGAGAAGCAGAGGAGAGAAGGGGAGAAAGACAGGAAACTCCCAGTGGGGGTCCCAATGCCAGTCAAGGTGCTGGCATGGGCAGAGGCGGCAGGCAGCCAGCTGAAAACTTTCACAGTCACAGTCCTGACTCTTCTTTCAACTTCCTCCACTGCCAAAATAATGCCCTGGATTGCCATGTAAAATTGTTTCCCAAAGAGGAAAGAAGCAAGGAGGAGGATTCACAGACAGAGATGGTGTCGGGAAGCACAAAACACACACACACACACCCCTCTCCCTCCCTTCCCCGGGCAGTTACTCTTGGCTATGCAGAGATGGTTTGGGGAAACACACACACACACACACACACACACACACACACACACACACACCCTACCTCTCTCCCTTCACACACACACACACACACACACACACACATACACACACCCCTCTCCCTCCCTTCCCCGGGCAGTTACTCTTGGCTATGCAGAGATGGTTTGGGGACACACACACACACACACACACACACACACACACACACACACCCTACCTCTCTCCCTTCACACACACACACACCCACACACACACACACACACCCTACCTCTCTCCCTTCACACACACACACACACACACACACACACACACACACACACACATCCTACCTCTCTCCCTTCCCCACCCAGGCAGTTACTCTTGGCTATGCACTCAGGAATCACTACTAGCACTGCTTAGGGGACCATGTGGGGTCCTGGGGACTGAACCGGGGTTGGCTGTATGCAGGCAAGCGCCCTACCTGCTGTATCATCTCTCCAGCCCCACTGTTCAGCTTTCTTTTTGGTTTATGGGCCACATCTCGCCCCCCCAAAAAGAATAAAAACGAAAATAAAAGATAAACCAAGACAATCTGCTTGAGGGCTGGAGAGGTAGTACAGCGCTCAAAGCGCTAGTCTTGAATAGTCAACACTATTTTGATTTCTGATACTGCATAAGGTCCCCCCACGCACTGCCAGGACTGACCCCTGTGCAAAGAGCTGGGAGCAAGCCCTGAGCACACTGCCTGATGTGACCCAAACCCTCTCTCTGGAACTCCCCTTCAAAAATCCACTTTAGTTTATGTAGAAAAAAAGTGCATTGAAAATCCTACCATGCTATAGGGTATTACTATTATATACACTGCTATAGATGCACGTATTATAAATGGTGCCACTGCATATCACTATATACTATCACATGATATTGGTAACAAACGCCGTTACTATTGTTGGTGGGTCCTGAGTGGATGTTCTCCTGCAACTCAGCGGCTCTCAGGGAAGATAAAAACTGGCACAGAGCCCTCCCCCGCCAACTGGGTGCAGTGCAGCTTGGGCCCTGATGGCCTACCAATGCGGCTGCCTGCCTACACTAGCGGTCACTTCCGGGAGTTGGTTCTGTGGAGAAGGTGAAGGAGCCTGCTCCAGCCTGAAGCAGGACCAGAACCACTTGTCTCTGTACAGAGTAGTCCCGAGCATCACTAAGACTGAGGTCGCCCTCACCCAGGAGTTGAACACTCAAACACAAAGCAACAAGGGGGCACTGGGGCAGGAGAGGTGACACCTAAGGGGGCTGGGATCTGTATTGGGGTCATGCATACAGCACAGACACATGGGCAGAGTCAACGAGCTCTGGATTCATGCAAGAACACACACTCCTGTGCCCACACGGCCCCATGGCCGGGCGGTTGGGCAGGGCCAGTTCTGTGCAGACCGTCCTGTGCGGGGAGGGGAGGAACTGTCCCTAAATTCGTCTCTGAACTCGAGAAAGAGAAGAGCATGCAGGAGGGAGAGGAGGAGCGAGGGTGAAGCTCACTTACTGCCTGCTTTTGCTCTTCCTCCTAGAGGCGGTTGAAGGCAGAGAGAGAGAGAGAAAAAAAGGCAGAGAGAAAAAGGAGAGAAGTTAGTGCTCATCACCACGGACATCTGGCATGAGACGACAGGAAGAATAGCCGAGCGTGCCAGGCCTGTGAGCTTCCACAAGGCCCGAGCCACCATCCGCTGCACAGGCCCACAGCAGGCTCGGTGCCATCCACTCCTTAAACGTGGTCCTGACAGTCATAGGATGAACTTGGAATCGGCTATTCCAACTTCCTCATCTGCAGACCCAGAGGCCAGAATGCCTGATGCACACCAGGTCACGGGACCATCGGATAGAACCACTGCCTCACTACGCGCCCCCTTCCTCCCCTCAACCCCCCCATTGCCAATCCTCTGGCCCCGGGGGGCTCGCACACAGCCCTCACACCAGCAGGACCTGGGGGCTTGGGAATGCACCGCACTGTCCTGCACTGTCTTCCTGTTGTTCATTAGTTTGCTCGAGCAGGCACCAGTAACGTCTCACAACAAATTGTGAGATTTGTTGTTACTGTTTTTGGCATATCGAATACGTCATGGGGAGCTTGCTAAGCTTTGCCGTGTGGGCGAGATACTCTAGGTAGCTTGCCGGACTCTCCAAGAGGGGCGGAGGAATTGAACCCAGGTTGGCTGCGTGCAAGGCAAACGACCTACGGGCTGTGCTATCGCTCCAGCCCAGGGGCTTGGGAATAAAGGGATCAAAACGTGCAGGGTGGGGCCTGTCTGGGGTTCTGGTTTTACTGCCACAACCCGTGAAACTCAGGCATCGCTCTCGGCTGTGCTGGGGAGACTGGATGGGATGCTGGGAATTGAACCTGGCTTGGCCGTCTGCAGGCCAGTGCCGATCCACTGGGCAATGGCTCCAGCCTCTGTCTGGCTTTCTGATGGGCCCTGGCGCTGAGACCTTCTGACCAATCTGGAATGTTCTGGCAGCCAGGGTTCCGCTTGCCGGCAGACCCACTTTCTCCTCTGGCATGTGTGACTTAGGAGAGCCCCTATGTCCCCTGGTCCCCCAATGTACTGGACACTGCTGTAGGGAGGCCGAGAGGGGACTGTGGCCGCTTCTCAGGCATGCACGAGGAGCCACAGAGGGAGGTGAGGGCCTGGCAGTTGGGTGCAAGCAGCCACTCCACTGCCTGTCTTGAGCAGCGGGCCCACAGGTGTTCTGGGCGGGTGTGGGACAGCGGGAATCCCAGCCGAGCTTCCCCTCAGGGCCCAGCACGGGGTCTGCACAGCCTCGAGGAGGTGGGTGGGCGTCCTGTATTTTTTTGGCGGGGAGGGGTCACGCCTGGCGACGCACAGGGGTTACTCCTGGCTCTGCACTCAGGAATCACCCTTGGCAGTGCTCAAGGGGACCATATGGGATGCTGGGGATTGAACCCGGGTTGGCCACATGCAAGGCAAGTGCCCTCCCTGCTGTGCTATTGCTCCAGCCTGGTTCTGTGTTTCTGCACACAGCTCCAGTCAGGAGCTCGGCAGGTGGGCTGGGGGCTCCGTCCCTAGCCGGGCTTCCCTGGGGAGCAAAATGCTTTTCTTTCATTTACCAGGCAGGCCAGTCAGAGACTGAAACTATTTATTTATTTTTTTAAAATTTTTTTTTTTTTTAGAGACTGAAACTATTTAAAGGTGTTTTACTGCCACGTGTCCGAGGGACTCTGAGCTGATGGGAGGACTGGTGAATCCCACAGGCTCAAACTTGGTCCAGAGGCCAGTAATCACCTCTTAGCTCGCTCTCCCAGGGACGGGCCCTGAGCTGGCCTGTGCAGGGCAAGAGACTTAAGCCCTACATCCTTCCCAGCCCTGCAGGCAGTTTCTCAGATACCTGCCAGTCTCGTGGGTTTTCTGTGGGTTTGGTGCTGGAGGTCCCGGGATTTGGGTTCGGGAACAATGGGTCACTTCAGAAGGGGGCAATTCAAGCGGGCACAGCTGGTGACCTGCTAGGAACAGGCCGTGGGAAGACACGAAGCCGTCACGTGGCTCAGGGGCCCCTGCGTCATATCAGGATGGGGAGCAGCAGAGAGGGACAGGTTTCCCCCATGGAACCTGGCGTCCTCCCGCCTGTCCGCCCGGGGGTGGGAAAGGGGACTCCGGCGAGGGATCCCTGAGGAGGTGCCGCCTGACGGGACACTCAGGAACCTCTGCAGCTCCTCGGCGTGGTCCATCAGCACTGACCCGTGGGGAGTCACCAGAGCTGGCCTGGCTCTGAGGGCAGCGCAGTGTTGGCTCTGATGTGCACGGCGGGAACGGCACAGTAGGCTCCCGCTACTGGCCGCAGGTCTGGCCAGGTGACCAAGGCCTCGGCTACCGGGTGGCCTGCATGTAAATGCCTCCACTTTGCCCCACTGCCCACGATGCTGAAACTCCACACTGCAGACCTCACCTGGGAAACGTGTCAGAAGCGAATGAGGTAGATGCATGCTGGGAACAAGATTTAGAAACTGCGGGGTCGGTCGGAGTGATGGGACAGCGGGTAGGGCACTTGCCTACACGCGTCTGACCTGCCTTCGATCCTTGGCGCCCCGTGAGGTCCTCTGAGCCCAGCAGGAGTGATCCCTGACTGCTGAGCCAGGAGTCAGCCCTGAGCACCTCCAGGGGTGGCCCCCAAACAAAAACAAACAAAAAATGAAACTGAAATAGCAACACACGATCACATCTACATTGAATATGATCAGCCAGAAGCAGCCCTGGGGTACCACTGGGTGTGAGGCCCCAAAAGCAAAACAGAAGGAGGTGGAGGCAGAGGTTATCCACACCCTCATTAGTCAGGGTGAAGAGTGTGAGGAAAGGTCTGGACAGAACACGGGTCCTTAGTGCCAGTCTATTATGTCAGTGAATTGGTGTCATAGGAAAATAACAGAAGGTCCCCTCTTCTCTGGGGAGAGCCTTCACTTGACAAGGGATAGACCCTGTTGACCCCTGTGTGTATGCCAAATATCTAAACTTGACAGGATGAACTCGGTGTTTGTAAAAGTAAATGCCTGATTAACTGGTACCCTGCCCTATTCCAAAAGAGCATTTTGTTTTCTTTCCAGAAAGAATGAATAAACAATGGTGAGAGTTAGTGGAAATGCTTCTTTATCACTTGGTCAGATAAACAATAAAACAATATTTCATGAATGAAGGAACTCACTGTGAAATGGAAATTTACTGTGCGGTGTATTTTAATTTATGAGTATCCTGCACCCCGTGGCTTGATTGTCCATTTGACTAACTGCTTACAGCTGTTCAGGGAGAGCGTTAAACTCTAGCAGACATCAACAAAAGCAGGGCAGTCCTTTGAAATTAAAATGAGGGTTCTAGAGGGAACTTTTATTCCGGGTTGGTAAATACACTTTTAATAGCAGGAAAACATCTTTGAAATTGTAATAAAATGATTCCTATGGATGATCTCTGAGGAGTGACTTCAACCCACAAATTAAGGTGATGTTTTCAGAAGCGAGATGGAAAGGCAGGAGATTGAGCTGTGAATTCTCATCGCCAGATAAAAACACAACATTCCTGATCTGTGTTAGGAAATTCTTCCTCCCTATCCCCCTGCCCCTCTGGCCTCAGCCTGGCAGATGGGTGAATGATAAGGCCTTCTAGAATCCGGCAGAAGGGGGAGGGGACCCCCACAAACCAGAGCCACTGGGTCTGGCCTGGCTAGCTGAGAGTCATCAGCTGACCCATGAGCACCTCAGACTGTAGGATTTGAGTTCCTGGCAGTGACTCATCCACCCGTGGCCCTTGAGAGTAGGGGCCACTGGTACACTATGGGGCCATGGTAATGCGTGGGGTTCTGGGCTAAGGACTCTCAGGAGCCATGAGACACACAGTGGTGCTTTGGGGAAATGTGTCTGACTTCCCCTGGGTTTGCATAAGCCTCTAACTTTTCGCAAAAATCACCCTGGGGTACCTTCGCGGGCTAAGTCTGGGTAATGTTTGAGAGCAGCTCAAGAAGGGAGTCTGGCCCAACCCTTCTTGTTTCTGGTCCTCCTGGTGGGTTAATCAGCCCCTCGGTGGCAGGGCCCTCACAGCCCTGCACAGGCCATAGTTCCCACCCTCAGTGTGTGTGTGTTGGGTGCTGGCCTTCTGAGCTGTACTGGACCATGATTTAGACAGAGTATGCCAGATGGCATGCAAAAGGTTTTCTTTTCTTTTTTTTTTTTTCTTTTTGGGTTATACCCGGCAACGCTCAGAGGTTACTCCTGGCTCTGCACTCAGGAGTTACTCCTGGCAGTACTCGGGGTCCCATATGGGATGCTGGAAATTGAACCCGGGTTGGCCGCGTGCAAGACAAATGCCCTACCCGCGGTGCTATCACTCCAGCCCTTCAAGAAGTTTTCTTTAAACAAGATCCATTTACACAGGCAATGTTCTCAGGGGGCCTGGGAATGTGGTCAGGGAAGGAGCACCTGCCTGTGTGTGTGAAGTGAGGCCCTGGCTCGATCCTGAACACTCATATTTCTCTCTCCTCTCCCTTTCCCACTCCACTTCTCTTTCTGTGTCCAGGTAAAAAAACAGCCCAAACACCTAGGACCAGAGCTACAGAGCTACTCAGCTCAAAGTCCATGTTGCTAGCACCACTGGCTTCTTTCTGAGGAGAGGACGGCTGGCAGCGGGACTGAGGGGCGCCCTCCCTCCACGCTCTCTCTGTGGTGCCCACCGCTGCCTGGGTGTCTTCACTACCTTCGTGTGCGTCTTTCCTGTCCCCTCTTTTGAACGTGTCCTACATGTTTTCCTAAATGATTCTATTCGCTCTGATGCCTTTCCTTGACTTGGGGTGCCCCCCCTTCAGCCTGGCGTGGAGACCCCTGCCCATTCTAGGATGGCCCCCAGGCTGCTGACTCCAGGACTGGGGGTGGGTCACAGTCTGGACGGAGACCAGGGAACCCACAGTACACCGTGCTCCGGCCCTGCTGGGCAAACGCGCCCTCCAGGGCCAGTGAGACGGTCCTGTTCAGTGGTTTCCCACGGTGGCAGAAAGCGGTGGGTCCGAGGACGCTGCATGGGGAGCACCCGATGAAACTGAAACAGGGCAAGCAAGACCCGAACGCTCTTAGACTAGCTCAGGTACCAAGTGCCCATCTGGAGCGACTTATCGTATTTCTCCAAATATTAGGCTGGCTTCTCTCTTTACCATTTATCAAAATGGCACACTGAATATTCACCATTAAGCCATTAGGTGAAATCTTATTTTAACGAAAAACTTTTGAGGCATTGAGAAATAATCATTTGTAAGTCATCATTATAAGTAATATTCTATTTATAACCGTTCATATTTATTCATGTGAGAACCATGTAGAGACATTACTCCAGTGTCAGTGACTTTTTGTATAATTGGCGTGAGGGGGCCTGAGTGAGGAGAGGAGGTGAGGGGGCCTAGGTGAGGAGCTGAGCACACCGGGAGAGAGGGCGACGGGGTGCTCCTACCTTCAGCAGCTTCATGAGTCCTTCCAGCTGAACCATCAGCTCCCGCCGGCTCTCCTGCAGCGCCGACATCCTCTGCTCCAGTTCATCTTTCCGCTGCCTGTCAGAGAGGCGAGGCCGTGAGGAAGGAGGCTCAGGGGCCCTCAGGGAGCGCGCGGGGCAAGGGTGAGGCCTTGGGGCCCGCTCCTGCTCCTGCTCCTGCGTCTAAGCGCGTGGGCAGTGCCTGCCTTCCAGCCCCAAACCCAGGCTTCCCGGAGTGCCTCTCTGAGAATTCCCTCTTCTCCAAGGACCCAGTCAGTGCCATCAGCTGACACCCACACCATCTCTCCACAGTGCTCTCCAGGGTCGCCGCCTTCCCTCCACTGTAGCAGTGCAAGTTCAGTGATCCAAGGGGTTCACCGCTTCTAGCCCCTCTCCTTCCCTCCTAGAGTTCCTATGACAATATGACACTGTGTGCCAACGCTATATTACTTAATCGATTATGAAACTACAGGATTTTTTGTTGGGGGTGAGGAATCCTTGTCCACCAAAGGATTCCCAAGGACGTGGGGTGCACGTCCCGCCCATGTACATGGGCTCCATAAGGAGCTGCTGACGCGTGCAGCTTTCGAGAAAGTCTTTCAGCCCGGCTGGGACACTCTTCTCTCCCTTCGTGTGTGTGTGTGCTTGTGTGTGCACACGCGGCCAAACGTCACAATATGTGTGGGAGTCAGTGGGCTGCCTGGATGGACACCCGCATGGGGGCAGCCATGGTAGATCTGGAGAGGACCGGATCTGGATCTGGAGAGGATCTGGAGGTCCCGGATGACCAACCGCTGCAACACTGCCACGGAGCCAAGGAACACGGCACAGTGTGGGAATACCCAGAGCTTGGAAAATGAGTGAATGATAAACCGAACTCCGGTGGTAGTGTTGGGGTGTCAGCTCTGTGGGGCAGGGGAAAGGGAGGAAAGAGGAGCAGAAATTCAGCAGGACCAGGGGCCTGGGCTTCGGTTCACCACTCTGCTTCTTCTCTTACACACCGGTCCCTCACGGTGAGACAACCGTACTTCTGAAAACAGAGCCAAGGAGAGCCCAAAGGCCGGAGCTCAGGCCTTGCACCATCAGGCCCAGGAACCAAATACTCGAGTTCACAGTGGCGTGCTGGGTGAGCATCGCAGGGAGTGGCCTTGGGGAACCAAGTGCCACTGAGGAGGCCTCACAGCCCTCGAAAGAAACCCAAACCCAAACCCAACAAAACCAGTCCAGGGGGAAAAGCTAGTCCTGTGACAAGGCTCGCTACCTCTGATCTGCGGCAGGGAACTCTCCAGCTCACGTGATTCTGGGGGCTGGGCTGGCTGGGGGGCCCTAATCCCCTACATCCACCCAGTGATGGAGTTCTTGCAGCAATGCGGGCAAATTTACTGATTTCCTCCACAGTTAGAAATTCTGTTTTTGTTTTTTGCTTTTTGAGTCACACCCAGTGATGCACAGGGGTTACTACTGGTTCATGCACTCAGGAATTACTCCTGGCTGTGCTCGGGGGACCATATGGGATGCTGGGAATCGAACCCCGGATTGGGCCACGTGCAAGGCAAACGCCCTACCCGCTGTGCTATCACTCCAGCCCCCTACAGTTAGAAATTCTGAAAAATTTATTTCTGTTCCTACAGTCTGAGGAAATTCTCCTAGTCTTGTTGGAAATTTTATTTTTTTAATTTTGGTTTTGGGGCCACATCCAGCTGTGCACGGGACTTACTCCTGGTTCTGTGCTTGGGGATCCCTCCTGGCTGGGTTCAGGGGATCCAGCACCTGTAGGCGGTGCTGGGGACTGAACCCGGGTTGGTCACACACAGGGCAAGTGCCTGACCCACTGTGCTTTCCTTCGGGCCCCAGGTTTTGTTGTCAGGTGTCTTCCCCTTGGTGCTGTTTCCAGACAGCATGCAAGAGTCTTGCTACGGACCCTGGGCGTTGAGCAACTGGGCCCGCTCTCCTGTGGCCACGCAGATGCTGTGTCTGAGATTAGGGTTGCTCTGACTTCTGGGGTTCAGACCCCACTTGGGCCAAAGTTCCTGCTCTGTGCTGCTGTCCCTGGCCCGGCTCTTGGCTTCCTGGACTCCCCTGCAGCCTGGAGCCGCGAGCCCCAGGACACATGCTCAGCCACAAGGCATAAGAAGACACCTGGGTGCTTTACTGCATGCTCCCAAAACCGGCCACGTGTGTGCCAGTGGCTAACTTGGAGGTAAACCTGATTTAGCAGAATCTGCTCAGCTGGTCTCTTGGCCACTGTGCTAACCGCCTACCTCGGTTCCAGTCGGAAATGAGAGTGGAGTCTTGGGGGAAAGGGCCACTGGATCCCAGTGGTGGGCATGGGCAATGCTGACACCCGGAAGGGCTCTGATCCGGTGGTGTGCACAGAAAGAGCAGGCCAGCTATGGAATAAGTGATGCATCTCTGGGTATAGGGGGATCCTGGCTGAGCAGCTCAATGAGGGAGAGGCCAAAGGAAGACCCCAAAAAGGAGACCACCAAGACAGCCCACTCAACAACAACTAACCTGTTGGGTCAGGTATGGTTCAGGCCCGGGGGGTTCAATCTCTGCCCCCCATGCCGCCCCCCCTACCCCGCACAAACAAAATATCCCTCATGTGAAACGTCCTGGCCCAGACACAGGACCCGCAGCTGGGCCTTGAGGCGGGCTGGAAGCAAGTGGCCCACTCGGTGTCCAGGGTTTCCGGCCCACGGAAGGGCAGCAAAGAAGGCGGTTATGGGGCCAACCCCAGCCCCCAACGCCTCTGGTGAGAACCCTCCCCTACGAGACAGTACTGGAAGCCCCTGGGTCCCCCCGAAAGCACACCAGAGCAGGGGCAGGAGCTGCTCACTGCCCCATGGGACCCCTGTCCTGAGGTTCAGTCTCGTGACCCTCGAGACCACGTCTGTGTCCAGGGATGGGACAAGGGAAGACCCCCGCAGACTGCCTTAGGGGATGTCTCAGGCTGCATCCCCACTCCCCGCAGTGCCAGAGATGCCCTGGAGTGGACAGGAGAGCCGGCTGCCGCTCCTGAACAAAGTCTGCCGAGGCGCCCACGGGGCGGGAACCCAGGCACCCGAGCTGAAACGGACTGAGTGGGACGCTTAGGGGTTGGGCCAAAGGGGCCCAGCGCTGACCCCCACCCCCACCCCCCGCCTCGGTTTGATTCGCTGAAACGGAAACTCGGCTGGCGGCACATCACCCCTGCCGCCCCCTCCTCACCTCAGCAGACGCAGCTCGGCCAGCAGCGTGGGGTTCTGCTGGGCCTTCTCGGGGGTCGGCTGGGACGCCTGCTCGTGCTCCAGCCGCAGCCGCTGGATCTCCTGCAGGATCTCTCTAGGGGGAGCCGAGAGAAGGGGGGCTCGCATGCTTCCCGACCTGCTGCCTGGGCAGCCCCTGCACCCCCTGCCCCAATCCGGGCATGCTAATGGCCCCTTGTGAGCAGCGGCCCTGGACGGTGTCATCTCGGCAGCAAGCTCAGAAGAGTGTCATCTCGCGAACTGGGGGCTGCCAGGCAGGAAACAGGCCATTGGACTCGAATGGGCCGGGGGCTGGGGAGGGGGAGTGGGGGTGAAAGGACTCTTGGTGCCTGACCCCTCCAACCCCCGGCAAGAAGGTTGCAGATCTGGGCTCTCCTGGCCCATCTCTCTGTTGGTCCCGGTTCCGTGGCTCTGTGCAGATGGGCTGCCGTGTGGCCTCCACGTCTTTACGTGGCTTATTCAGTGGGAGCGGGGGATTCCTTGTGGCTGTGTGACCAGTGCGGAGAGACAGGGATGAGCTGAGGGTTTGGGGGGCGTGTGGACAGGCGCGGGGTGCGGCCCTCCTGCCCTGAGGCTGGCGTGTCTCCCTCTGGGGGACCCGTCCTGGAAATCCCAAGGCCAGCGAGTCCGCGAGGAAAATGCCACCTGGGCACTCCGGGCCTCGGCGTTCTCACCTGTTCTTGTTTTCCAGTTCTGCAATCAGCTGCCGTTGCTGCTTGTTGGCATCAAAGTTGAAGCTCAAGTCGGTCGGCGGCCGGGGCTGGAGGAGGAAGGGGAGAGGGAGGGTCTCAGGGCGTCCCGGACCCCGCGCTCCAGGGCCCGGGCTGACGGCTAATTTCTGAGGTACGGGGAGCCCGCCGGCACCCCCACTCACCACAGGCCAGTTTTGGGCCCTTTTCCACCAACGCAAAAAAAATCCTCTCAGGCCAACGCGCGGTGCCCCTCCCCGCCCCCCCCCCCCCCCTTGCTGCCCACAGAGTTCCTTTTCTAGAAAGTTCATGCAAATGGAACCGAGAGCATGCAGCCTTTGCTCTGGTTCAGTGCGGGCTGTGGTTGGACGAAAGGCTGTTGTTTCTGTGGGCACACCCTGAGGAAGACCCCGAGGTGGGGCAGAGTTCCCGGGAGTCCCGCGGTGACCCCACAACTCCCATCACGAGACGCTGCCACGTTCTTCCCCCAGTTCCTCCATTCCACCAGGGGCTTTTTTTAGTGCAGTCAAATAGTTTCATGTAAAGACAGCTACTCGGAGACATGCGAGAGGGAGAGAGCGAGAGAGTGAGAGAGAGGGAGAGAGCGAGAGAGAGAGAGAGCAAGAGAGCGAGCATGGGCTTCACAAAACACCAGGGACTGTTGTCTTTTTGGTTTTTACCATCCTATGGGGTGAAGTGTATCATTTGAGGTTTTTTGTTTGGTTTCTGTTTTGGATTACACCCAGAGGTGCTCGTGTGTTACCTGGCTCTGCACTCAGGAATCACTTCTGGAACGTTCAAAGGACTATCAGGGATAGAATTCAGGTTGGTCATGTGCAAGGCAAATGCCCTACCCGCTGTACCATCGCTCCGGCCTCTCATTTGAATTTTTCAGCTCTAACAAATACCACCTGTTAAGTGCATACTTGAGTGATTTTTATGCTTATGAGGCTGTGAGATCATTGCTGATTCCAGAACATTTTCATCATCCCCAGAGGTCTCCCATTCCCATCAGCGGCTCTCCTCTCTCCTCACTCCCCTTCTCCCCAGCCTGACAAAGAACCTGCGTTCTGTTCCCGTGGGTTTGCCTGGGCTGGGGATTCCACGGAAGCAAAATAAAGTAGGCCATCTCTCCCGTCTGGTTTCTCTCAGCAGAATATTTTTGTGGCTCACCCAGGTGGAGGCCTGTCTCTCAGTTTCGCTCCTTCTTACAAATAATGCCCCGCTGCACTGTAGAAGTTCGCATCGACTCCACAGCTGGAGGGCATTTGCCTTGTTTCCACCGATGGGCTCCTTTCGACACTCCTGTTGTGGGCGCTGGTACCTGTGTCTCTGAGCGGAGTTGTTCCTTCTTGGGGCCCCTCCATCACATGGTGCTGTCTCTAAGCAGCTGTGAGCACACATTCTCCACTGCCGTTCCACTGCCATCTGTGTGGAGGGCTCCACGTCCCCCGAATCCTCGCCAGCATCTGCTCATGCGTCCTCCTCTGGTCGCACCCATCCTGGAGTGTTTGACGTGACACTTGTTGTGCAGCTGAGCTGCGTTTTCTCAACGACTGATGGTCTGTATACTTGCGGGTACTGCATGACTGGCTGCGTATGCATCTTCTTTGGAAAAATCGCGACGGCTTTGTGCGTGCACTGCGATTTCCCACCCTTCTTGCCTTTACGGGAATCTGGGCACTTAGAGGGAAAGCCCACTGGTTTGATATACCTGTGCTGCAATCCTCAGGCTGTGAGTTCAAACCCTAGTGTGGCCACAGGTGCCAACCGTGGTTCTGACAGCCCCGCGATGCAGCCGGCGGCTGTGCTCTCTGTGATCCGGGCACCCCCATAGCCCGTTGTGCGTAAGCACCACCATTGATGGGCGTGGGCCCTGGTGAGCGACACCCCCAGAATGTGCATAGTCACCGGAGCAGAGGGTGATGCCAGCGAGCATGTGGGCAAGCTCCCAAGGGCTGCAGCGTCTGGCGGGGAAGTGTGGGAGCACCACAGCCAGACGCCTGTGTAACCCTGGTTACTGTAGAGACCAGGACTGTGATGGTGATGAGTGGGATAATGACACAAGAAAGGTGGGGAGGCCTGGAAGCCAATCAAATGGAAGACGGGTACATTTCCTGTACTGGTTCATCAGGGTGGAGGTGATCCAAGATGAAAAGGAACTATTTTTTTCTGCTACAGATCGAAGCTGGAGCCATAGCATTGCGGGTAGGGTGTTTGCCTTGCACGCAGCTGAACTGGGTTATATTCCTCCATCCCTCTCAGAGAGCCCGGCAAGCTACCGAGACTATCCCACCCGCACGGCAGAACTTGGCAAGCTCCCCGTGACGTATTTGATATGCCAAAAACAGTAACAACAAGTCTCACAGTGGAGACATTACTGGTGCCCGCTTGAGCAAATCGATGAATAATGGGAGGACAGTGCTACAGCGCTACAGATCGAAGACACTCAAGAAACTCAAGTGGCATTTTCTAATTAAACTGGGGCAAATCAGCTTCGTTCCTCTCCTCTCCCCTCCCCTCCTCTCTTCTTCCCTCCCTCCCTTCCCTCCTTCGTCTTGCATTTATTCCCCAGCATCCCATATGTCCCCCAGGCATTATCTCCTAAGCTCAGAGCTAGGAGCACCACTGGTTATAGCGCCATCCACCCAAAATTCGGGGGAATTGAGCAGATAGTTCAAAGGGTTGCATGCTTTATATGCAGAAAGCCTGGATTCGATCCCCAGAACCACAAGGTCCCCCAAGCACCACCAGGAAATGGCTCCAAAGCAAAGAGCAGGGGAGGAGGCCCCAAACACCACTAGGGGTTCCTCCAAGACCCAAAGAAAAAAGATAGTGGCCCAGCAGCCAATGAATCTTAATTTCCAATATTGTATTCTGAGTCTTGTAAGAGTATGCACTGAACTTCAGAAAAATGGTCTCCTGGGACGGAAGCTGCCGTGAGTAACAGACGCCGGCTCCCGCATGCCTGGCTGCGTGTCACAACTTGGCCATGTTTGGGGGGTCCGTGTTTCCTGGCCATGGTGCCTGTGTGTGTTCCTGGTTGTGGTGCTCACACACACCTGGTGTGGCTGGAGTCGTGGGTGCAGGGCCACCAGGACACCCAGGTGGGTGCATGTGGCCTCATTGGGGATTCAACTCATAGCCTGAACAGGCACTGCAGGTGCCTGACAAGTGTCTTCTAACCTCTTCCCACTGGCGACTCAGTGGCTCTCCCAGTCCCATGCCCCAGAGAAATATCCTGTGGATGAAAAACCAAGTTGAATGAGTTGAAAAGGACTCAGCAGGTGATGAGTTTCTAGAATAAAAAATTGTCAGTGCTGGGCTGGAGCAATAGCAAAGAGGGTAGGGTGTTTGCCTTATGCGGCCAACCTGGGTTCGACCCCCAGCATCCCATATGGTCCCCTGAGCACTGCCAGGGGTAATTCCTGAGTGTAGAACCAGGAGTGATCCCTGTGCATCGCCAGGTGTGACCCAAAAAGCAAAAAACAAACAAACAAACAAACACAAAAACAAACTGTCAGTGCTGGGGCTGGAGTGAGAGTACAGCGGGAGATTGCCTTGCATGTGGCTGACCTGAATTCGATCCCCAGTGTCCCACATGGTCCCCTGAGCACCACTAGGCGTAATTCCTGAGTACAGAGCCAGGAGTAATTCCTGAATGCAGAGCCAGGAGTAACCCTTCTGTTTCTCCAGCTGTGACCCAAAAAGTCCCTCCCCCCAAAAAAACCCAAACAAACAAAAACAAAACAAAACAAAACACCACCTCCAAAAAACACCAAAACAAACTGTCAGTGCACTAGTTGAAGGCAGGTCAGTGTTACAGAATGGTATTATAGAGAGGGGTTCTGCACTTCCTGACAAAGTGTTCTGGTTCTCATTCTGCTAGAAGAGAAGGACCGTGGAGGAGACAACTCAGACAGACATCTACATGCAGGAAGGGGCCTTGGCCATACACACACAGAGAAACGTTAACAAGTCCTGTTCATGCGCCTTTACTTGAACTGCCTTAAAAGTGTACTAGGGAAGGCCAGGCCCATGTCCCCCCACCACTGTCATGTAAGCTTGTCTACCGGCCCTGTTCTAGAGACTCATAAAAAATCTCGGAAGACATCAACAAGCCACAGAAATATGTCGGAAACTATTCCTGGCACCCTTGGAGCCATCTTGGGAGGAAGGCAGGCCAACTCCAGACATACCAAAGCACCAGTGGTTACAGTCACCTCCCAAACCTGCTACCATACCTCTGGCCAGACGGCTCTGTTAAATATTCTGAATTTTTTGTAGCAGTATCTCCAAACTCCACAATACTGACTTCCCAGTTTTAGCACACCAGATTGGCTGGGAATGTATCATGGAAGCCAACCAATCTTGACTAACAAAAACATTAAACACAGAAGCTTAACTTGCAACAACAGCTAAGTAAACCCTCAGACAAGGGCTTAATACCCCCATGGCGAAATGTCAAAATTTTCACAGATCCACTTTTTGCATTTTGGGTCACACGCGGTGATGCTCAGGGGTTACTCCTGGCTCTGCACTCAGGAATCACTCCCGTCAGTGCTTGGGGGACCATATGGGATGCTGGGGATAGAACCCGCCGCGTGCAAGGCAAATGCCCTACTCGCTGTATTGGCCCTCAGATCAACATACTTAAAGAGCAGATTCAAAAGATGTGAAATCAGCTTTTTCATGAGGTGATTTCTGATTCAGATACAAAAGGCCTCCTATTGATCGCGATTAGGACACCGGACAAGCCTGTGGAAGAACTCTTCTCCACATCGTATTCCCTGGGACCCGGAGACCCAAGGCAAGTAAGCGGATTCCTAGATCCCGATTCCTATGCAACAGGACCAGCGACACTTTGGCTCAATGATCCCCCAAGCTC
This sequence comes from Sorex fumeus, assembly GCF_029834395.1. Lineage (NCBI taxonomy): Eukaryota > Metazoa > Chordata > Mammalia > Eulipotyphla > Soricidae > Sorex > Sorex fumeus. The sequence goes on along the minus strand of NW_026606063.1, from coordinate 11,950,637 downwards.
CGAGCGGCAGGAACTTCTGGTGGGCACTCTGAGGAAGCCCCGTCTTGAACTAGGTGCACTGCAAGGAGAACCCAGCCGTAGTGCCCTCTGCCCGGGGTTCTGAGAAATGGCTGCCCTTATTCCTAATCCTTTCTAGACGGAAACACACTGCCCTAGGAACAACTGACTGGAGGAGTTTGGCATTCAAAGATACGTGGCCACTCACAAAACTCAACAGTGGGGCTGGATTGGCCTCCTTGCATGCAGGAGGTCAGGGTTGGATCTTGGACACCACGGGGTTCCGCTGAGAACTCTGGGAGAAATCGTCAAGGAACTGAATGGGAGGGGGAGGAGGGGGTGAAGCCCCCTAGCACTGCTGCATGTGGTCTAAAGCACACCAAGAGTTCAGTACAGACCTGGGCTCCTGGCACCTGGCCATGGGGGCTGCTGCCACGCCGTCGTGGACAGGTTTAGGTCAGAGCAATGGAAGGCTTTGCCTTGCACATGGCTGACCTGGATTTGATTCCCGGCATCCGATATGGTCCCCCAAGCACCACCAGGAGTAATTCCTGAGTGCATGAGCCAGAAGTAACCCCTGGGCATCACCGGGTTTGACCCCCCCCCCAAAAAAAAGACTTACAGGTTTAATATGCGAGAACAAAGGCTCCCAAGAGAACAACCCCTCTATTTCTGCTTGAGCATCTAGCATAGGCAAGTCTCTAGCCAAGAGCTTTCCTGCTACCTTCCCGGCCCCTCGGGAGGCAGGCAGCTCCGCAGAACTCCCTCCAGTTTTCAGGAGCTGGAGCCGCATGTGAAAAATCCAGGGTGAGCGTGGAGACGAGACGGACAGCAGAGACACTGCAGCACGTCGGCCCGCTCCATCTTCGCCGCCTTCCCGGGGCAAGCCTCACGTCATCGCCTCCTCGCTCCGACGAGCTGCAGGGCTGCAGATTATTAATCACTCGTCTCCCTCCCTCCTCTGCCCCTCTCTAAAACCTCAATTACGCTTTTTAGGGCAAGTGCTTCCCTGGGTGGCTGTAAATCAGAAGTCTTTCTTTTTACAATAAAAATCGATGGTCCTGGAGAGCGTGTTGGGAGAGCGATGCCAAGAACCCGCATGATTTGTTTGGTGCCTTGCACGTGATCACACTATGTAGCCAAGTGTGTGGAAGCCCCGAGTCACATGTGTGCAGAGGCCCACGAGCTCTAAGTCTCAGGAGAGAGTGGACATTTCTGGAAGGGTGCGGGCCTTGGCGGAGCAGCTGGTGGGACTGAAACATCGGGAGGGAGCGGGGCTGGGGTGGGGGTAGCTCTGGAAAAAAACAAAAGCGAAAAGAACAAGAACAAAAAATTCTCTCCTGGAAAATGTGCGCGTGTTAGGAGGTGTGACCCCAGGCGGCTTTCCCATCATTCCAGGTTTCTCAGAATGAGGTTTACAATGTCTGGATATTGTGGGGTGCAGCCCCGAGTCCCCCAGCACCACAGAGCTCTCGTGTTGAGTTCACGGGCCCAGTGGGCTGAGAGGCATCAGGAGGGGCCCCCAGGCCTCCTGAGTACTACTTGGGAGACCGCGATTCCCCCACCCTTTCCCCAAATTCACAGATGTGTGGCCTCAAACACAGGGTAGAATGTATGAGAACCTGTGAGGGGTTGCTGGGAGGATGATGATCGACCATACACTGCAGTTTTGGCCCAAAGGAGTCCAGGTACCTCGGGAGACCCACAGGGCCCTCCTGGTGCGTCTGAACACCTATGATTTTTGATGGGGGGTAGGGGTGGGCGAGGGTGGGCTCAGGTCCCTTCCCACAAAGGCAGGTGCAAGGGCTCCCCGCCCGCACTGAGGGGCACCTGTGGCCGTGAAACGAGTTAATGGTCTTTCTTTGTGGGAGAGGGTTTCTGAAAATAAAATCAATACAGAGCCTATCTGGCAGGCTATAAATACATTCTTTTGAGCGCTACACCCACTTTATGCAAAGCACTTGTATCAGCCAGAGATTAGAGGATTAGAAGTCTTGCGTTGAACAGAAACCCAGTCCAGAAAAACCCTCCCCTCCCTTAAGATAACCGCATTTTGGAAAATACACAGAAGATGAAAGGGATCCGGTCAGGACTGAGTCTCAAGACCCTTCTAAACAAGTCTCGTTTTCACAGCATGGACCAGCAACTATCAGTTGCAAACAGACTTATCTTCTATGCAGTGAAGGGGCCGGGGGTGGGGGGGGGTGGGGAATCTCCTTTCCAGGGACAAATATGTTCTTCAGAGCTTTTATTGACAATATTTTAAAAGTCAGCAGGGTTAAGCAGGGGCTTTAAATCTACTTCATTTAAAAGATCCACCAAATGCCCAACTGGGCACATGACGTTATTTTCAGGGAAATATTCTCACTTCAACACCAAGTGGACCACTCGCCGTGGACAGAGAGCATGAGGGAGGTCTAAGTCGCCCCACGGAGCTGAGTCCAGACGCGCCGCCGTAGTGTGGCTCCTTTTCCCCGAGCTTTGGAGCTGTAGAGTAGACCTAGATGTAACTCCCAATACTACGCTATTCAGAAAGGGACTCTGAAGTCTAACCAAGCCAAAGGAATAAGTGATTAGGGGATGGAGAGGGGGAGGAATGAAGCTGGATTTTCCACTAACAACTTTTCTAATTCTGTCTCCCAGGAAAGCAGTCACCCACTCCCTGGCCGAGCACAGAGTATGGTCCCCAAGGATCTGCCTACTTGTATAACCAGAGTTGGCGCCATCCTCCTTCTTTGTGCTGCAGACACAGTCTCCCAGCCCGGGGATCCCCGGCATCTGCGGCCTTTCAGTGGGGGCAGTCGAGGCTCACTGCTCGTGTCCTGCTCTGTTGTGGGGGCTGCTCCCTCAGCCACCTCACCCTCCCATCACCTGCGGCTTCCAGGTTTCATTCTTTCCCCACTCAGCCACAGTGTCCAGGGGGCAAACTTCAGCCGGCGACGAGGGACTCGGCCCAGTCGGAAGGTCGACACACTCAGGGTCTGTGGGCTGTCTCCTTACTCGTTTTCGGGCGTTTTTTTCTCAGAATTACCGCACTGAGTTCAGAAGGACGACAGGCATGGAGCGAGCAGTGTTAGCACGATACTCCTCAGCATGAACTTCATGGCCACCTTCAAAAACCTCTATTTCTCCTTCGTGCTTTGTATGGTTTAGTTAATTCCAGGACATTAAAGATATATGTCTTTTAGCACAAAGAAAAAGAGAAACTCTTTAGTTTTGGGCCATACCCAGGAGTGCCTGCCCGGCAACGCCTGGCAAGCTCCCCGTGACGTATTAGATATGCCAAACGCTGTAATGACAAGTCTCATAATGGAGACGTTACTGGGCCTGCTGGAGCAAATCGATGAACAACGGGAGGACAGTGCTACAGTGCTACCCAGCAGTGCTCAGGACTTCAGGGCTCACTTTCGGCATTGTGGGGTGGGGGGATGTGTGGTGCTGGGAGTCTCACTGGGGCCAGCTGCAAGGACACCCCGTATGAGGTGCCGGGGCTTCAGACCTGGGTCAGTGAGATGCAAGACGAGTGCCCCGCACTATCTCTCCGGCCCTCATTTGCCTTTCTTCCGTTTCTCTTAGCAATGTGTTTTCTGTCTTGAATAGGCTTTGTTAAATTTATCCATTAAGACTCTGATCTCTTTAATGTTAATGAGATTAGAAAATGGTTATTTTTCCTGTATTTAAATTTTTTTTAAGTTCTTCTTTTTTTTTTTTTTTAACTTTTTTGGTCCTATCCGGCGATGCACAGGGGTGACTGCTGGCTCAGTAGTCAGGAATTACTCCTGCTGGTGCTCGGGGGACCATATGGGATGCTGGGGATTGAACCCAGATCAGCTGTATGCAAGGCAAACATGTACCAAGTTCCTAAATTTTTCCTTAGAAGATTCTTTTTTTATATTCATTTTTAAACAGTTCTTTTGTTTTTAAAAAAAAAACAACAGTACCATTATCCCTTTATACTTGCAGCCCTGCTCCACCATGCCCACCCTCCACCACGGTGCCACGGCCCCTTCCCTCTATTCACCCTCCAGTTCGACTGACCATATCTCAGGGTCGCTTCCACGAGTGATATCTAATCCTTTGCATGGATTAAAAAAAACTGCATGTTTTCTGCATATGATCGAGATCATCTGGTATTTGTCTTTTCCTTCTGACTCACTTAGCAGGACATCCTCCAAGTCCATCCAAGTTGCAACAAAGTATAAGATCTCTTCTTTTCTAATAGCTTCACAGTCCTCCACTATGTAGGTGGACCACAGCATCTTCATCACTCCTCTGTCGTGGGGCACCTGGGTTGTTTCCAGATCGTGGCTACTGTGGATAATACTGCGGTGAGCACAGGTATGCCAGGTCCTTTTGAAGTCAAGTTTTTGTCTTCCCAGGAGGGACATGTTGGGTCAGATGGGAGTTCTAGTCTTAATTTTTTGAGGTGTCGATAAACTATTTTCCACAGAGCCTGGACCAGGCAACCAGCAGTGAATGAAAGTTCTTTCCCGCTCACATCCCTGCCACCACTTACTGCACGGACTGTTTCTGGTCTTTTCCATATAGACATTCTTGCGGGTATGCAGTGGTATCTGTCTGTCATTTTGATTTGCATTTCTCTGAAAAATCAGTGATGACCACTTTTCATATGCTGGTTCACCATCTTTCTGGCATCTTTGAAGGAAGTGTCTGTTCATCACCTCTCCCTGTTGTTTTCTTTTTGGGTCACACCCGGCGATGCTCAGGGGTTAGTCCTGTCTCTGCACTCAGGAATCACTCCTGGCAGTGCTCAGGGGACAATATGGGATGCTGGGGATTGAAACCAGACAAACACCCTACCGCTGTATATCACTCAGGCCCCTCTCCATTATTTGGATGGGGTTGTCTGATGTTGAGTTGTAAAAGTGCTTTATATATCTTGGATATTGGCCCCTGTCTGACAGATAGATTGCAAACAGAGTGTCTTTTTATTTCAGCCCCATTTCTTCCACAGGGCATGAGTTTTTAGTTTGAAGTAGTTTCATTTATTTCTGCTTTTTCTTTTTTAAACCAACGAAATTAGTTGTATCGTTAAAGACTTGAGTCTTCAATTAAAGAAGTCTCCAGTAGCATGGTGAGTCTTGTTTATATTTTCCTCAATGATTTTAATAGAAAGAGGTTCAATATTGAGATCTTTAATTCATTTTGAATTCATCATTGTACATGATGTGAGAGAGTGGACTTCCTTCCCTCCCTCCCTCCCTCCCTCTCTCCCCCTGTAGCAACTGCTGAAAAGACTGCTCTCCTGGTTCTGCTACATGCACTGAGTCCCTATGTCATCTAATTGTCTGTACATCTGACATTTACCTCTAGGCTCTCAATTTCATTCTATAAATTTCAAAGTCAGTTTTTGTTCCAGTATCACACAGTTTTGATCACTAGCTTTATTGTTTTTAGTTTATTTTTTCTTTTAAAATTTTTATTTGGGGCCGGAGTAATAGCACAGCAGGTAGAGTGTTTGCCTTGCATGCAGCCAACCTGGGTTTGATTCCCAGCATCCCATATAGTCCCCCGAACACCACCAGGAGTAATTCTTGAGTTCATGAGCTGGGAGTAACCCCTGTGTGTCGCTGGGTGTGATCCAAAAACAAACAAACAAACAAACAAACAAAATTATTTTTTTGGCGTTTTGGGTCACACCTATCGATGCTCAGGGGTACCCCTGTCTCTGCACCCAGGAACTACTCCTTGTGGTGTTTGGGGGAACCATGTGGGATGCCAGGGATTGAACCCGGGTCTGCCATGTACAAGGCAAATGTCCAACCTGCTGTAGTATCGCCCTGGCCATGTATTAAAGTCTGGGAATGCATTTTTTTTTTTAAATCTCAGGATCATTTTGAGATTTTTTAAAAATCTCAGGATCTGGGGGTTTTATGGTTTCATATGAATTTTAGATGCATTTGTTCTATATTCTTTTTAAAAAGCTCTGTGCATTTTGATGGGATTGCCTTTTATCTATAAATTACTCCAAGAAAAATGGTCCTCTGGGGAATATAAAGTAACAGAATGGGAGTCGAACACCCAAGAACAGTTAAGTACCAGGAGGTCTGCTCCACGGCTTGGAAGCCAGCAGCACATGCTGGGAGAAAAGGCAGCTCAGACAGAGAAGGGAACACCAAGTAAAGGATGTCTGGAGGACTCGCTCGAGATGTGAGATACGTGCTGAAGGTAGACTATAAACCAAACATGATGGCCACTCAATACCTCTATTGCAAACTACAAGGCCCTAAAGGAAAGAGTGAGCAAAAAGGGAATACCCTGCCACAAAGGCGGGGTGGGGTGAGGGGGTGGGAGGGCTACTGGGATCATTGGTGGTGGAGAACGGACACTGATGGAGGGATGGGTACTCGGTCATTGTATAACTGAAACCCAAGCATGAAAGTTTGTAAGTTTACAACTGTATCTCATGGTGTTTTGCTAATAAAAGAAAGAAAGAAAGAAAGAAAGAAAGAAAGAAAGGGAAGAAAGAAAGAAAGATGGTCCTTTTTAATAGTACTCTTTCAATACATGAACAAGAAACACATTTCCATTTCCTGGTGTTTCTTATTTCTTTCAGAAGTGATTTGTAATTTTACCTAAAATTACAGTTTATATACACATGGTTTATAATTTTCACTACAATTACATATTTCATCTTCTTTGTTAAATTAATTCCTAGCTATTTGAGGTTTTTAGAGATAATCATAAATGGGATAGTTAAAAAAAATTTCTTTCTCTTCTATATCATTGTTTACTTATAAGAATGTAACATATTTCTGTGCCTTGATTTTGTAACCCATTACTGTATAGGTTTATTGTTTCTAGAATTTTTTGGTGTTGTCTTTGGTATTTTCTGTGAATAATATGTCATCTTCAAATAGTGATGGGTTGACTTTTTTGCCAATTTAAATTCCTTTGATTTCTCTTTCTTGCTTAATTGCTGTGGCAAGTACTTCCAACACTATGTTCAATAGTAGTGGTGACAGTGAACATCCTTTCTTAACTAAACATTTTTTTTTACTGCTAATGGTATTTGTACTTCTTTCCTATCTCACTTTTCCTTTGTGTATTTTTATTTTGGAGCCGCACCCAGCGGTGTTCAGAGCTTATTCCTCACTCTGCGCTTGGGGATCACTCCTGGCAGTGCTCGGGGAAACACACCGTGGAAGGCAAGTGCTTGCCCCGCTGTACTAGTCCTCTGCCCCCATCTTGCCTTTTTGGCCTTGACCAGGACTTCTCGGGGCTTGTTAATTTTATTGATCTTTAAAAAAAGCAAATTCTGACTGTTGACTTTTTTTCTGGAACAATCTCGTGTGTCTGGGTCATGTCCACCAGGTGGTGCTTAGAGGTGGCACTTGACTTGGTGCTCAGGGGCTGCTCCCAGCCTGCTGGGCGGGGGAGGGAGGCATGTGGTACGGGGCTCGAACCCGGGACACAGCAGGCAGAGCCTAAGCTGCAGCCCTGTGAGCCCTCTCCCTGACCCCCCCCCCCCCCCCGACTTATCTTTAGCAGACAGTGGCCTCTTCAGACACAAAACCGAGGCCCTGGCAGTCCTTCTGCCGGCTGCTCCCTCCCTAACCCCTTTCCTGCCTTTCCTGCTGGATACCACTGACTGTATTTCAGCGTGCCCCGGGCACTCACCACGTTCCCCGCCTCTGCAGCCAGCCGGGCGGCGTAGCGCGCGATCAGCCGGTGCTCCTCGTCCAGACGGCCAGGGCTGTCCAGCACACTGCAGGCAGAGACACAGCCAACAGACGTCAGTCAAACAGCCCCCTCCTGCCTCTCGCATACAGCCGCTTATTTTCCAACTGGGTAGCCAAAGAAACGGGGGGCCCGGCCCACAGCTGCTACTGGTCTCCTGAAGTGAAGGAAGGCCAGGAGAAATGAGGGGGTGACTGTCAACCCGCTTCCCGCGGCACAGCCCTGCACTGGGGAGTGGGTGGGGGGCCGAGGAAAGACACCAACGAAGTCCGAGAGGGATTTTCCCATCGGAGGGTCTGGAAAAAGGACTCATGATTTCGAAAATGTAGGTCATGAATTCAGCAAGACCACCATGAGAAAACAAATGACACATTACAAATGACAAATGAGTGTTGATTAAAAAAAAAGAAAAATTAAAAAAAAAGAAAAAGAAAAACATCTTTATGAACATGGGCTTAATGAACACGGGGCACACAAAACTGAAGACCCTGGTCTGTGTAGGCCCAAGATACTGGAGAGGGGAGAAGACCCCACGTGTCCAACATACCCCTCAGCCCGTTTGGTAACTATCGCCCCCCATCTCAGACTCACACATTCAGCCCAGGAAACTGGGTTTTGGGTCACACCTGGCAGTGCTCAGGGGACCATGTGGTACTGGGGATCAAATCTGGGATGTGACTCCAGACCATGACGCTCTCTGGCCCTAACTCCCCTCACCTTGTTTAAGGAATAGGAGCAGCCTCCCCACCTGCTCCACCCCCTCCCCCCGCCCCCGCCAGCTCTGCTTGGGGATCCAGCATTCTTGGTCTGGACGGAGAAGCCTCAGGGTGGCACCCGGGGGTGCTGAGGGGTTGTGGGTGCCAGGATGGAGCAAAGTATGCGCTCAGCCACTTGGAGCCACCACTGTGGCTTCCTTTCATCCACTACTTTGTTACTTTGTTTTAAGGGGGACCACAGGTTGCTTGGAGGTGTTAAGTGTGAACTAAGAAGGGACCCCGGAGATGCTTCAGGAACCACATGGTCTTGGGCTACAGTCCAAGAGCTCCTGCCTGCAAAGCCTGTCCTGTGGCCTTCTGAGCCATCCATCTCCCCGCCCTTGTTCAGACACTGATTGTAACCACCTGTCTTTTTTTTGGCCACACCAGAAGTTCTGAACTTGGAGGCCACTCCAGGTGGCCAGGGAACCATGCGGTTGTGTGGGATTGAACCCAGGGCTCATGCATGCAGAGCATGTTCTATGGTCTTTAAGCTAGCTCCCTGGCCCCTAATTTTTAACTAGAGCACTAAAAAAAAAAATCTAAGATTTGAAAGAGCCACTCAGATGGGGTGCCAGATAATGCTCAGCTGGAAGAAGAGGTGCCCAGCTAGCTCTGTGCATGTGTGATGCTCAGCTGGAACTCAGCCCAGCACACACACAAGTTTACCCTTAGGCGGGCGTCCCCTGACGGTGCTCCAGGGACCAGTCATATATGGTGCTGGGGTACTGAACTGGCCACAAACAAGGCCAAATGCCTTGGTCCTGGGTTCTCCCTCTGGTCCTCCCGGAAGGGCCACTAATAGCTCAGCAGGGGTGACCCGGGGGCTTCACAGGCCAGAAGTTCTATCAGGAGCTTCGCTTTGTGGGCGATGATGAGTTTATAGCACACGGAAACTCATCTTCAGAGCTGGCCTGGAAATTTGGGATTTCAAGGAGTGTCTCCAGCCGCTCTGAGAGCCGGAGTGTCAAACCCAGAGGGAAGCAGTTTCTCGGCCGGTCCTGGTGTCTCCTTGGGCTCCCTGCTACCTGCTCTTCTATGCCACCAGCCCCAGGGAGCCCGGACTCAGGTCAGGAGGTGGCAGCCAACACGCTGCTCCCATCAGCACCATCCATCGCCTGGAACTGTCCTTCTAGTGACAAATAGCCTGGCAGGTTGGGGACAAGTCTGGGAGAGTGGGGCAAACCACTGCTGGCTGAGGAGACCCTCTCTGGACACAGAGCACGTCCAGAAGCTTCTTTCCTCCCCTCAGATGGGCCAATTACCAAATGGGCCAGGCCAGAGCTGCCCCCTGCAGTTTCCCCCAGGGCGTTAGGACAGGTATATGCCCCCAAGCTAGGGCAGGCCGACCTGGGGAGAGGCTGAAAATGAGCAACAAGGCCGTGTGACCTTCAGCTGGCAGTGGACAAACTCAGGTGGAAATGTAAGGTTTGCGCGCCTCCCGGCTGAACTTGAGAGATGATGGTTTCCTCTCGCCCTGGCGCAGAGAGCCTTGAGGATGGAAGGAGGGGAGGGAATGGCCATGGCCAGGGGGCTGGGTGTATGTGGACAGGTCCACCCCGCAGGGCAGTCTGGCTCTGTGGAGTGCACAGAGACGAGCTGGCCAGCGGCAGACATCTGTCTGCAGGGCCGGGTCTCACGAGGCCCCATGAGCCAGGAGGAGGCCGAGAGTCTGGAAAAAGTTGTGGGCGCTATGGGTCACACAGTACTGTGAGACCGAAACAGTGTGAAGTCGGAACAGGTGGATGGTGCTGGCCTTGGCCCAAGTCAGCACTCGGGCAGGGGCCCGTTGGTGGTGGTGGTAGTGGGGGGCATTGATCTACTCAAAACTTTGCGGTCTGCAGACAGTTTGGATGAGCAGAGGCCGTGTCACATGGCCCCTGCGAATGGCCACCGGGCTTGGCTTGGCGAGGCTCCCCATGAAAGGGGTTAGCAATCTTTCCGATGTCGCCCTTTGGAGCTGGTAGCTTCTCTAGAGAAGCTCTGTGTGCAGAGTGCCTTCTGGCTGGCACCCACAACCTGCCGTCCCCCCTTCCGTGGGCCTGGGCTCCCCACCTGCGGGGGCCGCGACCCCACTGACCGTGCACAGTGCTGCAGGCGGGCCACATAGGAAGCGATCAGTGCATGCTCATCGGCCAAGGGGCTGGCTGTGTCCTGGCTAGGCTGCAACCTAGGAACAAAGGACAGCACGTGCGACAGACAGACAGACAGACACACACACATACACACACACACACACATACACACACACACACGCAGACATCGAGAAATGGGCATGGGTTACAATGGGCAACATTTCACAATGCACCAAAAGAGAGTAAATCACGAGACGGAAAACAATGAAAATAAAAAATGATAATGCATAATGGTATATGGTATTATAGCACAGAAAATACATCTCACAATTCTTGGAACAAACACTCCTGCTCAGGAGACGGCTCTGGAGGACGGTCCATCCAGCTACGGGGCAGCCTAGACTAGGAGGGGTCCCCAGGAGTTTCCTCCTTTCTGCCCAGGGCCGAGTCCAGTCACAGATACCCTCAGGCAGGGAAACTGAGGCACACAGGGGCAGTCTAACAGGCCATATGACTGATGTGTTTTTGTTGTTTGGTTTTTGGATCACACCTAGTGATACTTGGGGTTTCCTCCGGGCTCTGCACTCAGGGCTCACTCCTGATGGAGCTGGGGGACCATAGAGGGTGCTGGGGATCGATCCCGGGTTGGCCATGGGCAAGGCAAGCGTCTTACCCTCTATACTATTACTCTGGCCCCCTGACCAATCTTGACAATTTCTGTTCAACCCATAACCTTTTGTCATTTATATCTTTTATTTTTTAATTATTTAAAAAATTTTAGGAGACAATTGTCCTCAGCATCATTGAAATACCCCCCATAAATATGCGCTTCAAGCAAACTTGTTAGAGTTCTACCCAGCTGTAAGACAGTACTGTGTGGGCTCAAGTGAGGTTTTCCCTTACAGATATACAGAAGGTCTTGAAGCACATGCATTTAAAACCAAATAGCTTTTTACTCCTGAAAATGCCAAAACATACAAAAAATGAAGTGAGCACCACACTTCAATTAAAAAAATAAGAAGCTGGTTGACTTATTTGGTTTTCTTTACTCGTGGCGGTGCTCAGAGGACCATATGGAATGCTGGGAATTGAACCCGGCTTGGCCACGTGCAAGGCAAACGCTTTACCCGCTGGGCCATCGCTCCAGCCCCTGGTTGACTTGTCTTCTCTCCCCCCCACCCCGAGACCAATTTCTCAGGCGGCAAGGCTCGCACCGCGTGTCTGGGCGTTTATGACTTCGCTTGACAATACCAGACGGTCAAATACTTTCACAGAGCCTCACCACCACTCTCGGCCTAACAACTGATCCCAAATTCGTTATGTCACTTCAAATTCAATTTGAATTCATTTGAGAATTTTCTTGAAACTTAAAAAGAGAATTCATTTGCAGTTAACATCAAGCTCTTGGGGGCTGGAGAGCGAGCCAAGGGCTGGCATGCGTGCCCAGTGGGCACTGGACCAGTTCTTGCTTCTCAGCAGGGTGTGGTCTCTGGGCATCACCTGGGGAGGCCCGAAAAGATGAATCAATACAACCCACACCCGGACCCAGGCCCGGCTTTGTATCGGGTGGGTGTTCCTTCCAGGTCTGTGTTTGGTTGGTCGCTGTTTTCTGGTCTGTCTTTGTTTTGGATTTGGGGCTATACCAGTAGTGCTTGGGGTTGGCAAACGCTGCGCTCGCCCACCGAGCTATCTCGGGCCCCATATGTTTCTGTTTTAAAACCACTCTGGCATTTCCCTGTTTTCTCTTATGCCATTTACTTGGAGAAGGGGGGTGCGTGGGGAGGAGGTGGCACTGGGAGGCATAAAACCACACAGGCTCTTCGCAGTGAACCTTATTCTCTGGATGGGCTGTTTCCTCTGGTATCAGTCTGTTTCTGTCCCCTGTGGCTGGATCTGCATCAGGAGTGCACGGGAGACCCCGGGCATGACACACAGACTCAGCATGTGCGAGGAGGACCCGGGCACTGCACATTGACTTAGCGTGTGCAGGGAGGTTCTGGGCATCATACACAGACTCAGCGTGTGTGGGGAGGCCCTGGGCATCACACATGGACTCAACGTGTACAGAGAGGTTCTGGCATCACACACGGACCCAGCGTGTGCGAGGAGGCCCTGGCACGGCGCAGGAGCTCAGGAGCACGCAGATCACGCGAGGCGGATGGCGGAGACCTGCCGGGACTGTCTGGAGAGGGCTCAGTTCTCCCAATGGCTTGGGGGACAGAGCAGCGGAGATGGGCCAGGGCAGAGAGCACCCCATGAACTTTGGGAGGCTGCGGAATCGCCCTGGGGCCACGCATGGTGGGTGCCTCATGGCTGCACTGCAGGGACTCTGCCCGTGGGGCTGTGGGCCTGGCACTGTCGGCCAGACACTGGCATTGATTTCCAGCCCTGGGCAGCACCATGCAGGGGGAGAGGGAAGCTTCTCCAAGGCCAACGGCACAATTATACCTGCTGGCTGAGAAAAATCCCTCTGCCTGCAAGCAAACGGATGCACCGGGGGTGAGGCGGGGAAAGGACTGTTTCCTACGAGACACGGGAAGGAGGAGTGGCTCAGACCACAGGCACGCAGCCCTTCCTTCTTTTGGTAGGGGGCACAGCCTTTGAGGCATGGGGCCCAAGCCCACTCTCATCACACCAGAGCTCAGGGTCCCTGCACTGTTGGGGGCTGTGACCACCGAAGCCACCCAGCACCCCGGCACGTCTTTCTCCTCTTTTGGAGGAGGAAAACACAACCAGAGTGCTCAGGGATGACTCCTGGCTCTGTGCTCAGGGATGACTCCTGATAGGCTCGGGAGACCCCATGGGGTGCTGGGGATTGAACCCAGGTCGGCCACGTGCAAGGCAAACATCCAACTCGCTGTGCTGTTGCTCCAGCCCTCCAGCGCGTGTTTGTTACATGATAGCTCTATTCGGGGCTGGAGTGATAGCACAGCGGGTTGGGCATTTGCCTTGCACGCAGGTGACCCGGGCGACCCGGGTTCGATTCCTCCACCCCTCTCGGAGAGCCCGGCAAGCTACCAAGAGTATCTTGCCTTCATGGCAAAGCCTGGCAAGCTACCTGTGACGTATTCCACATGCCAAACACAGTAACAACAAGTCTCAGGATGGAGACGGTACTGGGCAGGCTCGAACAAACTGATGAACAACGGGAGGACAGTGCTACAGTGCTACAACTCTATTCAAGTGAGTGGGAGCGTCCTAAGTTTGATACAAAACGGTGTGAAACGAGGGTTCAGGCGGGCAGATGCAGGCTGGGTCGGCACTGGTGACCATGGAGGGATGCTGGGGCACGTGGGGGGGGCCTGTGCAGAGCGCCCCAGGGCAGCAGCGCTCAGTGGGCCCCTTCCCTTTGTGGCTGTCATTGTGAGGAGCCAATTTTCGGGGGGGGGGAGCTCCTGGGTTCGGTGTCTGCTGGGGCCGTGCCGTGGCTGAGATGTCACACACATCGACTGCAGTGCATTCAAGGTCACACTGCTTGTGTAATGCAGGAGTATGACACATAAATCACACTGGGGGGGAGGGGGATTTGGGATCGGAGCCTTAGCCTGACAACTGTGAGGCAGGTGCTCTACCCTGGGCCGGATTCCGGGCCTGGAGCCAACTTCTTAAGAGGAGACGCAGCCAGGAGGTAGTCACAGTTAATAGCCTCCAAAGCACATATTAGAAATGTCTAAAAAATGGGGGCTGGAGTGATAGCACAGTGGGTAGGGTGTTTGCCTTGCACGCAGCCAACCCGGGTTCAATTCCCAGCATCCCATATGGTCGCCCGAGAGCCAGGAATAACCCCTGTGCATTGCTGGGTGTGACCTCCCCCCAAAAAAAAGTGTAAAATAGGGTTAGGGAGGTGGATCAAAGAGCTGGGGCACAGAGCTTGGGTTCGATCCCTGGCATCACAGGGTCCCCCGAGAACCACTGGGCATTGTGTCTCTGTCTCTCTCTCTCTCTCCACACAATTTCAATTTTTAAATGCGTAAAAAAGGGGGCTGGGGAGATAGTACAGCAGGTAGGGCGCTTGCCTTGCATGTGGCCGACCTGGGTTCGATCCCCGGCACCCTTATATTGTCTCCCTAAGTACTGCTGAGAGTGATCCCTAAGCAAAAAAATGGTATCAAATGGTGTATTTCTGTGCATACGTGACAGAGAGCAAGGGAGCAGTTGACCTGAGAATTGGCCTGCCCTAGGCCAGGGTAAGTTTGAGGAGGCTCAACGAGAAGCCGAATGACGAGAACTCAGGCTGCGGCTGTGTTCCTGGTGTCCCCCGGAACCTCTGACCCAACTCTGTACCCTGCTATCTTCTGGCCTATCTTCTCCTGTGTTTTGAGCCATAGCTCCTAACAAAACCTGGGCGGGGGTAACGCTTGAAACCCCGGGAAGCACAAGCTCCTGCTTGGGCCCCCGGAAACCCAGAGAGCCGTCTCTTGGCGGAGAGCCAACGCACCCGGCGCGAAGCCCCGCTCCTGACGTCTGCGGCAGGGGAGATGCACCCTCAGGCCTTCAGCCTCAGACTACCTCGAGGTGGAAACAAATGCTCAGTCACTGTGCCTCTGCCAGCCTCCATTTCTCAAGTGAATTTTCGGAAGTGGGGGCTGGGCCGGACTCACATTTTCTGAACGTCCTTCCCTGCGTGAGAGCTTCCGAGGGCTGACCTTAAGTGCTGGGATGGAGATGGGATTTAATCGGAACCTGGGAGTGGGTGCGAGCTGGCCATCTGGCCAGGGCCATCGGGTGGACGTTGGAGGCCCGCCAACACGGACGACCCGCATGCCAGAAGATTAGGTGTTAATTTTCAATTACTCTGCTTTTCAAAACAAGACTGGAGGGGGGAAAAATAAATCCCTTCGTTGCCGTGGAGAGATCTTCATGAAGGATTCGCGGCGGCGAGCCACAGCCTGCCTGAGCCCCCACTAACGGAGACTGCTCACCACCCCCCACCCCCAACCCGTCCTGGAAAGGGGCCCGCGAGGCCCAGAGCCCCCAGAGGGCTGGTGTCTCGCGGGGGGGGGTGGGGGGGGGGAGGGGTGGCTTCCCTTCGCCTCCTCACTCATCTTCCCAATATCTCTGTCACGCCTGAAGGACACAGCGGATTGTGGTGTTTACTGTCCTGCCGGGTTCTGTCGCCAACAAGATAAACCCTTTACCTGGGCACCTCGCCCGAGAGGCATTTTAACACCTCTCTGGTGACACTCACCTCCTCAGTAGCCCAGAAATCGTATTTATGTTCTGGCAAGGCCTAGTCTTTTAGAAAAAAACAAACAACAAAAAAAACCAAAAAACGAAAAAAAACCCCAAAATCCTGCTCTTCCTTCTTCTGAAGAATGTGTAAAAGCTCTAGCCGAGAGCATCCCTTAAGCTCCCTAGCGAGCTGGAGGTGGTGTTTCTAGTATTTCCCTCACACCTCCGCAGGCAGGGGTGCTGCCCCAGCACAAACCCAGCTGGAATGAAAGTTGGGCTTAGCTCTTTCAAGAAGTAAAAATGAAGCGGGGAGGGGCTGGAGCAATAGCACAGCTGGGAGGGCGTTTGCCTGGCAGGCGGTCAACCCGGGTTCGATTCCCAGCATCCCATATGGTCCCCTGAGTGCAGAGCCAGGAGTGACCCCTTTGCCTGTGCGTCGCTGGGTGTGACCCCAAAAAGCAAAAAAAAAAAAAAAAAAAAAGAAGCAAGGAGGCCAGGGCAAAAAGATGGGTCATGCATTATGTTTGCACATACATGTACTTTCCCAAGAAGCAGAAGCTATGCACTTCCTCCTTAGCCCCTCTCATTCAATCAAGCTATTCTACGTGGGACCCCTGAGAAAAAATGGAAAATGACTGGGTTGACTACAGGCCCCTGGGCAGCAGTGTCAGGGAAGGAAGCTGGGGTGCAGAGGGGAGAGGGGGCTGGTGCAGGAAGGGGGGAGAGGGAGGCAGGGCACCCTCTGGAGTTAGGGTCCCCCTTGCTCTGGTGGTCTCCAAGCCCTGGCCACATAGAACCCAGCTTTTTCCACTGTTTGAAAGACAGAAAGTCTGTGTTCCCTAAGCTTCTGTCACAGCCCAGAGCTGTGATGAAAACTGAGGCTGACACTGGTGTCCTATGGGGCTCAGTGGGCCCGGCTATGTGGAGGGGTGGGGGGTTGTAAAACTCTACAGCCACCCCAGTGCTCAAGCTTAGTCCATGCTCTGCACCTGGTGTGGCTCAGGGGACCACGTGAGGTGCTGGGGACCTGGGTCGGCCTTGTGCAAGGCAAATGCCCTGCCTGCTGGATTACTGCTCTGACCCCTGGTCTGTGTCTTTTTAAGAATTTTAAGAGGTGTGAGTTACCTTTCCTTTGTATGCTCCAGCATACAAAGCAGCATCCTTAGCGACGAGCACAGTGCCCACGAGCCATCACTGACCAGTCTTCATTGTGCTGAACTGGGTCTGTGCTTTTGAAGTAAAATGTAATACCCGAGGCTAAAAGAGCTGAGACCAAAAGACCCTCCAAACGCAGGAAGCCAAAGGTCTTCTACTGAAGGTGTTGGTTACTGCTATGGTTACGAGAAATTCCCACAGCACTGGTGGGGGATTGTGTTCACACGTAACTGAGACCCGAGAACACATTTAATAGGGGGAGGTGGGGAGACAGAGAGAAGGAGGGAGGGAGGGGGGAGAGGGAGGAGAGGAAGAGGGAAGAAGGAGAGGGAAGAGAGAGAGGGAAGAGAGAGAGAAGGAAGAGAGAGAGAGAGAGAGAGAGAGAGAGAGAGAGCATGCAGGAGGCCTGAGTCTGATCCCAGGTTCCACATGATGCCACAAGCTGGGAGTGGCCCCTGCTCACAGCACTTGGAACAGCCCTCTGTCACCATCCTGTCTCGCCTCTAAACGAGACAGGCAGACAGTGCGGCGCTTCAATTCCCTTGCCTGTTCATTACGCAGGCCCTGCCCAGTGGCTCCTGCCAGGAGACCTCCCTCCTCCTAACTGGGAGAGCTTTCCGTCCCCTGGGGCTCCTGTCCCCAGTAGCGGGAGGTCCTGTGCCTCCGTTCCTCGCTTTCCTCAGGCTCCAGAGACGCAGCTCTGGAGGAAGGAGGAGCGCGCTGGGACCTGCGCTGTCTAACTGGGCCGAGAACAGCCTGGTCCAGGCGTCACACTCCGCCTTTATCACATTGGGACAGAAAGGAAGCATTCCCCGAATTCTGAAGGGCTGTACTGTCAGCAGAGAGGGAGCCTCTGGCACCTGGGTTTGCCTCTAGGATGGCCGCATTTTACCCAGCTGGCTGAAACGCTCTCTGGGGGGCTAGAAAGAGTTCAACAAGCTGGAGCTCGTGCTGTGCGTGTGCAGGGCCTGGGTTTGATGGTCCAGAGTGATCCCTGCTACCAGCGACTGTGGGAGGAGCCCTGGAGTGATGCTGAGTACAGTCCAACAGCCCTGCCCCAGAAAAATAAAAATCAAATAAAGAGAAAGACGACGGACGCAGCTCAATGGCAGCGCACGCGCGTGAGCCTCTGGGCTCCCTCCCGAGCACTGCAAAAAACAAATGTCAAGTCAATAAGTCTGATGGATGGATCAATCCGTCCAACGGCATCTTGGCCTAGGCGATGCTGGAGAACCAGAGACAGCTTTCAAAAATGGCAGGTGTGGTTTTGCCACTGCCCACTTTCTGGGTAGCCTGGGCGTCACCATCGCAGCATCAAACCTGAGGCCCATCTTCCGCAGGGCGACTGTTCCCTCTGTCCGTTTTCTGGAAGCACCTTCCAGAGAGGCATTCGCGCACCCACGGCCTCTTGTGGTCCCCTGCTGCTGCAAGTGGACGGAGTGCCCAGTCCCCAAGGAGCCCAGCTGCCCGCAGTGACTGGCCAGTGTGCAGCATGAGAACTCAGGGACACTGGAGATCATGAGTGCTGGCACCAACCAGCCGGAAGTCATATGCTGACCTCCTTCCTGTGTCCAACCAGCGATGCTGGTGGTGCAGTGGAACCAGGGGAGCTGATACCCCGGGTGGGGCTCTGGGTCTGAGCGCTCACACCCCACCCAGCAGCAAGGATGAGGCCCATAAGTGCAGAGAGTTTATCTGGTCGGCAGGGAAGAATAACCAGATGGAGGATGAAAGTAGGCGGTGACGAACGAGGTACTCACTTTCCTGTCTCATACAGATATGACCGCTCGGCTTTCTTTCAGCTTTCTATTCCTCCCTGGGAGGGCATTATTCTCCCGTTACTCTGCCTCTTCCCCCACCTCCTCACCCATTAATTTCCTTCCTAATAAAAACAGAACCCTACGTTCACACATCAACAGCTCAAGATAGATAGCGTCTGCTGGCATTTCCCTCTGGGGGTAGATATTCTTGGTGCCCTGATTTTTACAGATTACAAAAATGAAGACAAGAATCTTGTTTAGTACAGCAGATAAGGCACTTGACTTGCACATGGCTGACCTGGGTTCGATTCCCGGCACCCTGAGCCTGCCAGGAAATGATCCCTGAATGCAATGCCAGAAATAAGCCCTGAGTACCATCGGGTGTGTCCCCAAAACAAAACAAAAAGAGTCCGGTTCTTCATCAGGCAATAGGATTTGCATGCTGGCAGCCTAGTGGAGAAGCCGGCGTGGCAGAAATCCACGCTCCAGAGTCTGTCTGAGCAGCCGCTGGTTTGTTCCTTCGCTGGAAGCACAGAGGAGGCCAGGGTGTCTCCCTGTGCCCTCGTTCATTCTGGTTATTGGTTCTCAGTCTTCCGTGCTGGGCAGACCCCTCAATACTCCTCTGGTCCCATCAAAACTGATTTCCTGCACCTGCTTGGCAGAGAGGGATGACCAGAAATGCCCCTTCCCGTCCCTCGGCAGTTTTGCGGGACTGCAGGAGTCACAGGGGCGATGGTGTCCAAGAATGTACATTTTTATTTTTATTTTGCTTTGGGGCTACCCCTGGTGGTACGCAGAGGCTACTCCTGGCTCTGTGCTTGAGAACCACCTCCAGCGGTTTGTGTGTATGCGTGTGTGTGTGTGGGGGGCACCATATGTGGTACCAGGGATCAAACAGGGGTTGACCAAGTGCAAACTAGTGCTTTACCCCCTGCATTCTCTCTGCTCTCTCAGAAATGTGTATTTTTAATTAATTAATTAATTAATTAATTTGCTTTTTGGGTCACACCCAGTGATGCTCAGGGGTTACTCCTGGCTCTGCACTCAGGAATTACTCCTGGCAGTGCTTGGGGGACCCTATGGGATGCTGGGAATAGAACCCAGGTCGTTTGTGTGCAAGGCAAGTGCCCTACCTGCTGTGCTATCACTCCAGCCCAGAAATATGTATTTTAAACTGGTGGCTGAGGTGCTTCTCATTAGCGAAATTTGGAAAACTCTGCTTGAGGAGTTTTGGAGAATGGGAATGAACAGCTGATCTAAAGTACTGTGGACTAAGTCAGACCACGGTGAGTGGATGGCAAGACTGCGGCTGGGTTAGCCCGAAACCCCGGTGTAGATGTGTGCAGTGGCTTCGGGGGAAGCCGGGAGCTGGCTGGCATGCCTTTGCTGGTTTTTCTATTTTTTTCTTTTTGAGTGATGACTGCTCAAAAGAATTCTTTAATGGTTGTGCCCTTGAGGGAGTTTCTGCATTGCTCTGGTCACGGATCAGCTTAAATCAAATAGAAAGTGCGCCATTTATATAGCTATTTTAAGTCCTGCCTTGGAGAACTGTGGAGAAGAGCACATTACAGAAAGGGGATAAAAGAGCTCCCAGGCCAACTTCCCTGAAGGACCCTAAGAGAAGCTCCTTGTAGGTCTAAGAGAGGGACCCGGCTTCGCCCTAGATGTTTACGAATCATACGGAGTGACTCAGGAGAATGTTTATAAGAGAAGAACTGAATTCACATACACAGTTTTACCAGGAACCGGAAACGACCTTCAGTACTCAAAAGAACGCAAATGCAATACTGCTGCCTCAAGGTCGCCCACACATTGCGGAATGTTGAAAAAGGATAGCCGGCATGTCTTGCGCCTTTCGTCCCAAGCCCCCAGCCCAGTCACAGGTGGAGAGCTTCCTTACAGGGACCCCTCCCAAGCAGACACCTCAGAGGCTCCGTGTATGAGCCAGCAGGAAGAAAGGGAAAGGCCAGAGTGGATCCTGGTATCACGGAAGGTCGGGCCGGAGAGCTGGCGCAGGCCCCGTGCCCGAGGACACCTGGTCTGGGGTGCGGAGCACAAACCACACGTACCTCTTGGTGGGGGTGGGCGCCCCGGAGGACAGGTGGCTCCCCACGGTCTCGTTCATGTTGGTCATAGGGCGAGGAGGGCTGAAAGAAAAAGACACTGACATTAGAGGAGGAATCATTAGCAACAGGGCATGGGATGGGGGGGTGGAGTGGGGGTCGTGACAGCCCACGGAGCACCCAAGACCCCACCTTGGTTTCTTGGGTCTAAGCCACTAGGGGCACAGGAGCAGCTGGGACTTGGCACCTCAAGGAAATTCGGGGTGTGGTTTGTGGGGTGCTTGGTTTTGGGTGCCGGGGATGGGGGGAAGTAAAGTGAGGGCTCCCCCATGCCAAGCGCACCCCATTCCACAGAGTGCTCTGCACCCCCAGCTGTAGTCAGGCCAAACCGCAGCCTCTCTGACAAAGCCTAGGGTGGTCGAACCACGTGGGCAGTCATGAGTACTGCTGTCATCTCAGCAGACAAGAACCTGAATCCTGTCACTTCACTGAGCTGCATTTCAGGGGTAGGGCTCATGTGACAAAGGTCTTGGTCAGGGTACAAAGGCACATGCTTTGACAAGAGGTGGTCAGCGCCACTTCCGTCCGTCTATTCGTCTGTCCTCACGTCTGGTTTGCCTGTCCTCCGGTGAAACAACACCCATTCGAATGCAGTCTCTAATAATCTACACCAAACTTAATTTCCAAGATATGCATTTCGGATGACCGGCCCTTAGTGGCAATCTTTCTGGACCTTTGGCTTACGTCTCTGTGTTGTAAGAATCTTGAGTGAATGACTCCAAAGCCATGAGGAGGAGGAACTGACCCTTTGGCCTTTCGGTCCATCTTCAGCCCTTCACACTCCCTCCCCATCAGGTTCAGAACAAGGGGACAAAGGGTCTCTGTCTTGTGTCTTGGGCCACATGACCCCCGTTAAATATTCCTCCTGGGAAATCGCTCACTTCCTCTCTTAGTTGAAAGATGTACTCTGCAGAGAAATTTGTCCATCATAATTGGAAAAAGTGAAGCTGAATTCAACTCTCAGTATTCAGCAGCTTGGGAGCTGTGTCCTAGTTTCGCCCTATTTTCAGAGCTGAGAGATGTCAAGTATTTCAGCAGAGGTTATACGAAACAGAGCCTGGGGACAAGCAAGAGGAACCCCCACCAACCCACCTACGATCTTCATTCTTTTGAGGGTTTTCTGAGAAGTCCTTTCAAGTAAAAGGCCCAAGGAAAATTTTCAGGTACAGCTAAGGAACGTGGAAGCATCCATTAATCTGTCATGGACCATCTCTCTCTTTCTCTCTTTCCATCTGCCTTTCAAGACATTCCTTATATTATTTATATTTATTTTGTTAGTTTTGGGGTCACATTCAGAGATGATCAGGGCTTACTCCTGGCTCTGTGCTCAGGGAATACTCCTGGCAGGCTTAGGGGAGCATTTAGAGTGCCAATAATAGAACCCGGGTTGGCTGTGTGCAAGGCAAGAGTCCTACCCAGAGTATTAGGGCTCCAACATCTATATCCCCTGTTTTAAAAGCCAATTTCATTTTCCATTTAATGAAAAGAATCAAAGATGGAAAGTAATTTGCTGAGAACAGACTTAGGCCTTGAGCATTTTAGGTTTTTTAATTTTTAAATTTTTTGCTACACCCAGTAGTGCTCAGGGCTGATTCGTGGCTCCGTATTCAGGGATCACTCCTAGTGGTGCTTGGGGGACCATATGGGGTGCTGGGGATCGAATCTGATCAACTGCATCCAAGGCATGTGCCCTACCTGCTGTACTAATCGCTCTAGCCCAAGACTTGAGTTTTAAGCTGTAGCATCCTTTTTATTATTTTTATTATTGACGATTATGATGATGATTATTTTGGTTCTGGGGTCAGGCCCAGTGGCGCTCAGGGGCTACACCTCGCTCTGTGCTTAGGGGTCACTTTGGCAGTTCTGGGGGACCAGGATCCTCGTGCAAAGCCTGCATTTGGTCTGCCAAGCTATCTCTCATGTCCAACCTCGTGCTACCTGATATACAGTCGTTCCTTTCTGTGATAAGATTCCGACTGTGACATTACAAAAATCAATAAGCTTCAAAGCAAAACAAAAATCAATACATTTTTCTAGAAGAGAATTAAAATTCTACATTCGAACAATCTGACTGTCTTGCTGTCTTCCTGACAGATATGTAATTTTGCATCCAAACGTTCAAGCCTGTAAATGCTAGCGGTTATGCCAAATTATAATTAGACAATTGCTTTAGTTTTAATAATGAAAGCAAATTGAGAAATTTGTTAAATTTTAGCTTAAATGTATGTTTTTGTGCCGTTGAGTCTTTAAAATCAATTGTCTAACTGGAACAATAAGACAATTTCCATAAAAGAATCAAAACCAACACTATAGCTTTTCATCCTGGATGACACAAGAAATATTCTGGTCCTGGAAAGAGAATGGGCGTTGCTTCTTTCATATATTATTATCAGTCAACTATTTCCAAAATAAGATAAGGACATGTTCATGCAGCCTTCAAAACCCATGCAATTACCTAATATATTTCAATACCGAAGAATTCTGCCTTCAATTTCCTTTTTACATGCTCACAAGAAAAAATGACAATAGGAAAAAAATGGTTTCAATTCCTTATACATGCATTCCTGTGATAAAATTTCATGATTTGAAGCCTTTTGTTTGGTCTGACGCTACAGAAGACTCAATCACTGCGACTCAGCAGATGTCATGCTCCCTGGTTACTGTGAAGCAACATCTCTCTAATCGCCCACACCAGACATCAAGGAGTAAGCCATAAATAAGCTATAAACTAATCACAACTGTCCCTCAATTCCACACCCTTCTTGAACTTTTAACATGTTTTCCTAGGGAAATGGGTCTCATCGTTAACCAAGATGAAAGAGGCAGTTGAAGACATCAAAGGCGTCTTTAGTGGGGGATTTGCCACCAAAACCCACAACTCACTGCACCAACCAGCCGTGCAGGGCCAGCGCTGGGGGACGAACTGCACTGAAGAGGAATCTGGCTGCAAAACCTCTTCATAGTTCTTGGAAGACACAGATGAAAAGACTGCATCAAGGTCTGATGGAGACTCTATGTTAGAAACGTGGACGGTAGCAGGCAGCAGCAGCAGTGACACAACTCAGATTGCTGTGTCCATCTTTTTTTTGGTTTTGGTTTTGGGGCCACACCAGTGGTGCTCAGGGGCTACTTCTAGCTCTGCACCCAGGAAACACTCCTGGCGGTGCTTGGGGAACCTATATATATGAAATGCCGGGGATCGAGCCCAGGTTAGCTGCTTGCAAGGCAAGCACCGCATGTGCTGTACTCTCTGACCCCTGAATTTTTAACATTCAAAACCTGAACGGAGAATCTGCATAGAAAAACTGGACATGAAACTGGCTGATCTAGATCTGCCTGTGGTGAAGGCCTCAGTCTCTTGGCCACACATGAGGTCCACGATACCGAAAGAACGGTTACTGGGAGATTCCTTCTTTAATAAGACGTGCCAATTTCTTTTTATTTTATTTTATTGAATCACTGTAAGACAGATACAAAGCTTTCATATTTGATATTCGGCCATAAACTATTGAACACCCATCCCTCCACCAGTGCACATTTTCTGCCACCAATGTCCCCAGTATCCCCACCCCCCCAATCCCAGTCCTCACCCTGCCTCTGTGGCAATTTCCCCAATATTCTCTCTCTACTTTTGGGCATTATGTTTTGCTCAAATTTTCCCACCACCATTCAAGTCTACCTGCCAGGCAGACACTAGATAATTTATTTTCCATTGCTCATTTTGAATATCATGAGAGCATTTTGAATATCAAGAGGCCGTGTGCTTCTGGAATTCTAGATTGTAAATGGTTGGGTCCCAGAGACATCTCTGTAGGGCACTACTCCATTTTGGGACTCTCTGGACCAGGGCTGTTGGTGTGCTAAAATAGCGCCTGGAGGCAGATTGTGGGTATCTTTTATTTTTCAAAAGGGAGGAGACAGAAGTAGATGAAAGGTAGAGGATACTTCACCAATCAAAAGACTTTGGAGAGAATTTGTTCAGTCTCCATCAGAGGGGGAAAAGGCACTCTCTCTGGGTTCCCACTCCAAGAAAGACAAGACTATCTCAAGGGTCTCCTATGGGTGCGCGGGTGTTTTGATGGAGACTGAAATGCATACAAGTCATCACAATACAAAGTGATGTAAGCAGGACTATGTGTCCAGAAAGCAATATGGAATCACAGGTGAAGAGCAATTCATTCTCTGGCAATGTTGGGAAGGAAACCAATGAAGAGGTCTTTACAACTGCCAGACCAAGAGGGGACTCCAGGTGAGACGTGGGGACAAGACTTGATCTGCAGGAGCAGGAAGGGAGGACCAACTGAGACTGTTCTCTTGGGATTCCCTGAGGTTGTCCCTGGGCAGAGAGGGAAGTTAATGTCCCAGTCCCAGGAGGATTTGGTGCTGGGCCATGGAGGCGAGTGTGAGGAGAAGGGAAGGACTAACAGGCCACACGTCTCTGAAACTCCTGGGTGTTTTGGGGGGCGGGGTGGGGCAGATATGTTATAGGACCACCCCTGGCAGTGCTCAGGGGACCATATTGGGGTGCTGGGCACTCAACCAAGGATTTGATTGTGCCAGGGATTGTCAAGGTGAGGGAGAATCCTTGTCTCCTTTCGTACAACTGCCAAGGATTGCACAGGGGGTTCCTGAATGCAAAGCCTGTGCCTCAGCCCTTCGAACTCTCCCTGCCCCCACCCCCTTTTTGTCTCTCTTCTTGAAACTGTTTGCGTTTGTTTGTTTTGGGGACACGCCCAGCAGGGCTCAGGGCTTCCCCCTGACTCAGTGCTCAGGGATCACTCCTAGCAGGGCTCAGGGAACTGTTTCAGGTCAGCCGCATGCAAGGCAAGTTTCTCCTCCCTCCGCGGCTCCGAAACTGCTAGGTTCTCAGTGTACTTTTGGTGACATGTAGGAAATACTGGAAAAACAGCTGGAAACAGAAAAATGAAGCCTGAGTTGGAAAAAATGAGCCAAATAAACAGTAGCTGTTTACTGGTGGGCTCTGATTACTGTGAAGTGGCGATTTTTCGGTGCAGGAGAGAGAACTTGGGCAAATCCCCATGAACAGGGGCTGAGGTTGGTGGTTTCCAGCCCTTCACAGCTGGACGTGGGCACACAGTGCCCATGGGCCAGCCCTTGAAACCCACCGGCTGAGACTAAGGAACGGAGTCCCCTGCTCACTGGTTAGACATAACCCGTGTCTTTAAAAAAAACAACAACCCAAAAACAGTGTCTTTAGAAAAGCACTCCTTTTCTGAAGTAAAAATTTAACTTGCGGGGACAAATCATTTTATGTTCCTTCCCAGCCTCCTCCATTCCGGTGGGCGCTTTGGAATGTGGACAAACTTGAAATGAAAATTACTAAAGAATCTCTTCAGGCTTCTAGAGCAAAGAGTAGATGATGAATAACTCATCAAGCCCATAAATTCTGCCAGGACTCATTCCACGGAACTGTGGATTTCTTTGAGTTGTCAAATTTTGTTGCATCTCTGTTAAGTGGTTAGTGCCATACTAGCTGCAAGGGATGCCCCCCCCCCCCAAAAAAGGATGAAAACCTACATCTTGTGATAAAGAAAAATCAGAAGAGACAATATTATGTTATAATATTGTAATCAGAAGTTACAATATTTAGTAAGGGCTGAATCCAGGTAGGATTGAGTGCTGCTGCCTTTTGGAGAACACAGTGAGATCTGCCTGCCCCAGCCTCCACGATGAAATGATATTTCCAGGGAGTAAGGATGCAATATGGAAATACTTAATTACCCAAATGGGGAGAAAGCTGTATGGTTAGGAGGATTTTCTAAGCTCCAAGGTAACAAAAGAAATTAAGTAGGGGAGAGGAGCGACAGTACAGGGGTGAGGCTCTTGCTTTGCACATGGCTGACCCAAGTTTGACCTCGGGCATCCCATCTGGCCCCCTGAGCCCCAACAAGAGTGATCCCTGAGCACAGAGTCAGGAGTGATTCCTGAGTACCGCGGGGAATGGTCCCAAAGAAACTGTCACTGTCACTGTCCTCCCAGCTGTTCATCGATTTGCTCGAGTGGGCAGCAGTAACATCTCACAACAAATTGTGAGACTTGTTACTGTGTTTGGCATATCGAGTATGTCACGAGGAGCTTGCCAGGCTTTGCTGTGCGGGCGAGATACTCTCGGTAGCTTGCCAGGCTCTCCAAGAGGGGCGGAGGAATCGAACCCGGATTGGCCGGGCCAGCTGCGTGCAAGGCAAACACCCTACCCGTGCTATCGCTCCAACCCCCCAAAGAAACAAAAAATAAAAAGAACAGCGGCCAGAGGGAGCATACAACAGGTAGAGCCCTGCATGCAGCTGACCAGAGTTTGATCCCTGGCACCCCACACAGTCCCCCAAGCACAGCCCAGAGAAAGCCCTGAGCACCAAAAGCAAAACAAACAAAACCCCTAAATAAAAATAATAAAAGCAATCAGGGAGGAAGAGACTGATTCAGGGCACTGGGATCAGCTGGTGGCAGAGGGACTGTCCTGAGGCAGGAAGCTGTGAGCTCAGTCCCCAGCACTGCCTCCTGCCTGATCCTGCCGCTCACTGGTGCCACGACAGATGCCACCTCCAGCAGTGCCACAACCAAGCATGTGAGTGCTTGGTGGAACCAACCCTCCTGAGTTATTTAAAAATACCAAAGCTAAAAGTGCAAATTTGAGTATTTCAACAAATTTGATCTAGCAAGAAGGGATGCATAGTGTTTAGGACAGAATCTTTATGGACTCAATTGGAGAAACAGGCACATTGAAAAACATCCTTATTTTTTTCTTTTTGGGTCACACCCGGAGATGCTCAGGGGTTACTCCTGGCTCTGCATTCGGAATTACTCCTGGTGGTGCTTGGGGGACCATAAGGGATGCCAAAGATCGAACCCTGGCTGGCTGCGTGCAAGGCAAGTGTCTTATCCTCTGTACTATCGCTCTGGTCCCTGAAAGTACATCTTTAAAGAGAGGAAACAAATGATTCAAAACATAAAAATGGTTTTACTTTTGTTTTGGGACCACACCTGGTGGGGTTCTGGGCTGATTCCTGGCTCTGCACTCAGGAGTCACTCCTGGAGGTGCTCAGGGGAACATCGGGCACGCCAGGGATTGAACCTGGGTTGGCTGCGTGCAAGGCAAGTACTCTAGCCACGGTATTATCTTTCTGGCCGCCAAATTAGTAGATTATTTATCTATTTATTGTTTTTACTTCACACCTGGAAGTTCTCAGGGCTTACCCTGGCTCTGCACTGAGGAATCACTCCTGGGGGTGCTCAGGGAACCATATACTCAGGGATGTGGGGATTGAACCTGGGTTGACTGTGAGCAAGACAGGTGCCCTACCTGCTGGACTATCACTCTGGCCCCTCAAACATAGAACTGTATTAATGATAAAAAGCTAACAAGATGTGCTAAGGCTACAAATCATTTTTTTTTCTTATAAAATGGTAACATTTAAGAATGATTTAAAAATAATGATTAAGGGGGCTGGAGCGATAGCACAACGGATAGGGAGTTTGCCTTGCACGTGGCCAACCCGGGTTCGATTCCCAGCATCCCATATGTTCCCCTGAGCACCGCCAGGAGTAATTCCTGAGTGCAGAGCCAGGAGCAAACCCTGTGCATTGCCAGGTGTAACCCCAAAAGAAAAAAAAATGATTAAAGGGCTAGAGAGAGTACAGCAGGTAGGGTACTTGCCTTGCATGTGGCTGACCTGGTTTTGAACTCTGACAATCCAGAGGGTCCCTAAGCAGTGCTTAAAAAGAATTCCTGAGTTTATAGCCAGGAGAAAACCCCCTGAGTATCACTGGGTGTGGCCCCAAAAACTAGAAAACCAAACCAACAACAACAACAAAAGATTAAAAGACTAGAGAAGGGGCTGGAGCAATAGCACAGCAGGTAGGACATTTGCCTTGCATGTGGTTGACCCAGGTTCGATTCCCAGCATCCCATATGGTTCCCCAAGCACCGCCAGGAGTAATTCCTGAGTATATGAGCCAGGAGTAACCCCCGTGCAATGTCGGGTGTGACCCAAAAGCAAAAAAAAAAAACAACTAGAGAAGATGACATGGCATGGGTCTTTATTTATTTATTTTGTTAAAAATGCAAGTCTATCCATGAGCCATAGAAGATGGCACAACACACCAAGTCTAGACTTTGCACACCTGAGGCCTGGATTCCATCCTCAACATCACCTGGTCTCCCGAGCACCACCAGGGAGGACCACAGCTCTGAGTCAGGGCAGGCCCCAAGCAGCAGTGGGGTATGGATGGTCCCCCCCTCCCCCACCCCACACACCAAACCAAAACAGAAGTATAAAGAGAAGCCAAATTTCCAGAAAGCACTTCCAGGATCTTCAAACTCTCGGACCAGGGCACCACGCACTACATCATTGAGGCTAGACCCAGGGGTCCCTCTCCTTCACTGAGGGAGGACGGGAGAGAGGGTGCTCGCAGGCTGCAGCCTCACCCTGGCAGCGGCAGCAGTGGGCGGGGCAAGGAAGTCCCTGGATCTAGTCTTAATCCCAGCTACCCAGTGTCTCCGCTGCCTTTGATTAACACACTTCTAGGAGACCCACTTAAGACTGTTTTGTCTCCACATTAAAACCCACACCGGGATGGAAGACCATGGTTCTTGTAAACCTGCGTCCCCAGGAATGTAAAACCACTAGCCCGGAGTTGGGTTTGGGTGGGGGTGGGGCGCCAGCTTCCAGGAGCCTCAGGGAAGCTTGTGAAGTCGGCGTGAAGTTTATTAGGATGACTTTCAGATCACACCTGCCTTCCTGCAGGAAGACCGGGCTCTGTATCTGCACTTTCCCTTTTGTTTCTGTACCTGAAGTCTCACTGTTCGCTGATTTACACTGGTTTACAACGCAGTGCGGTGTCCAGGGCCCCACCTCAAGCCTCTGCTGTGTCTGCCACCCATCACCCCCGTCCAACTCCCTCTGGGATCCTCTGCACTTTTCACAGTGGATGAAAGCCCAGAAGTTAGTTTTGCTGCTTCATGCCAGCTGTTTGGCTTTAAATTATTCACATTCCATGTGGGAGAGAAACCCTCTGAAAACTGTCTCACTTCCGGCCACACTTCCCTGGGCGGCTTCACCTCCTATTCCGGGAGCTTTGTCCCAGACAACAAGGCATCATCTTTTGGAACAGCAGAGCTCTGGCTCTGGAAAGCCAAACCTGACTTCCCAAGATCTTTCGGAGTCCCGAAGTCCTCATCTCAGCCTCACCAAGAACAGACATTTAAGGAGTAAAGTATCTGTGAGATCAGCCGGACTGTCGGGTGCCAAGGAGAGGTTCATGGTTGGGCTCAGACCCCACACTAATGACTTGTTTTGGCTTTCTGAGATGACTTAGATTTAGGGGAAACATTATCCAGACAAGACTCACTAAACAAGGGTGCTAAAGTACACTAATGCTGGTGATTAGATTTCCCCCCTCCCCGCAAACACACACACTCTCTCTCTCAAAACTAGAACACAGTGGGTAGAGCATTTACTTCACATGGGGTCACCTGGGTTCAACCCCTGACATCTCATATGGTCCCCTGAGCCTGCCAGAAGTGATCCCTGAGTAACATGGCATGTGCCCCCCAAATAAATGAAACGTTGGGACTTCAGAGAAGGCACAAGGAGTACGGCAATTTGCCTAGTGTGTGGCCCATCCTAATTTGATGGCCAGTGATGCCAAGCGCCCCTGCCCCCACCCCGAGAACTGTATGAATAAAGGGATGAGAAGAAGCCAGCTCTGAAAGTGAGAGGTGGGGGACCTTCCCCAGTTGGTCCCCCAAAGGGACACTCTCACCACCTGCCCTGCTTCTATAAGGGTAGTCCCGCATCCTCCAGCAATCCTGGAGTTGTCTTCATTCAGGTTACAGTCCTGCAACTTGGTCGCCTCTACAGATGTCTCCCAGGTGGCCACAAGGGGACATTTTTTAATGAAAAAGAACCCTTTCCCCTAGACCCACATCCCACAGCTGCCGCCACGTAAATAATGGCTCAGCTTCACAGTCTTCTCATCTCAAAGAGACGCCAAATCAAGCCGAGAAAGCTCATGGGTACACTTGTTCGGGGGCTAAAAACTTTGGGGTGCCCTGGAGATGGGGAGCTGCCGTCACACACAGTCCAATTTCCCTGTTCCACAAATAATCTCTGCAGAGATGCCAAGCAGTTGAAATTCAGAGGTTCTGGAGCTCCCAGTGTGGGCAGCTGCATACGTGGCCATATGACACCTCCAGGTAACATACTACTGACAGCCCAGTAGGAGCACAGAAAATTAGATGGGAAAGTAGCATCGAAGCCAGCAAAGGTCAATAAACAAAAGGCCTAACTAGCAACAAACAGCTCAGTAAATTCTCAAAGACTTTAAAACCCCACTGTGAGAACAGAGCAGGTCTCACAAACGTTCTTTTACTCAGCTATGTTTTGGTCATTCTGTTTGCCTTTGTGTTGGAACAAGCATTATGAAGTAAGTGTGTCTGGGCCTGCCAAGGGGGCGGGTTGGGGCAGGGGGGGGGGTCAGGAAACGGGACAACTGTGGAGTGAAGGTCACAGCGGTGGCGGGATTGGTATTGGAACACTGAATGCCTGAAATGACCATATTATGAACAAGTTCGTAAACTACAGTGTTTAAATAAAGTTGAAAAAAAAAGTTTCCCCCCATTATTACTGTAGTTAAAGGAACGAGTTTATATTAGTGATCCCTGGTACAGTTTTGGTTTCGATGCAGTTACTACATCTCAGTACTGCCCAAATGCCCCAGACCTCCACTCCTGTCCAGTGGCCCCCCCAGTGGGCCTTCCCTTTCAGCCCCCGCTGCTGGAACCCCAGGCCAGGGATTACTCAATGATCGAGAAGTCCAGTCCCTTGCTTTGTCTCCACACCACAGAGGAGTGAGGTCACCGGTATCTGTCCTTCTTCCTCATTTCACTGCACGGGACTCTTCAAGTGCACCACACAGCAGGAAACTGCCTAACTCCATCTTTCATGTGGGTGCCTTTTTTCCAGAGTTCTGGTCTGTTAATTAATGTTAACATAAAAGGGGGAAGGTTTTACTGTCCTGTGCTCTCCTGTACTCTGAATCCTTTTGTTTGTTTGGGGCCCACACCTAGAGGTGCCTGAGTGTGTGTGTGTGTGGGGGGGGGGCGGGGCGGTGCTACACCTGGTGGTACTCAGGGGACCTGGGGCCAGGGATCAAACCTGGGCCCTCTCATACGCGAAACCTGTGCTTCAGCCCTTTGAACTCTCACTCTGGACCCCTTACTTGATTTTTTTCCTTGAATTCCCCACAACAGTGCTTCACATGAATTACAGAACCATTTAAAATAGTTGCTTAAAACTTGGTTTATAGCCAGCAATGTTGCCTTTAATCCTGAACACTGCTAGTACTTCCGAAATGATCTTCATCATCCCTTTGATCAAATTCCACCATCTGTAAGGCTGCACAGCCGACTTCAACAAACCTTACAACAAACTTCAAACCCCACCCCAGGCCAGGGATGTGGCTCAGTGAGAAAGGGCACGTCTGGCATGAGACCTGGACTGTCCCCAGTACTGCAAAAACAAAAGTAAAAATAACCAAGACCCCCTCCCCCTCCCACACACACACAGAGACACACTACAGACACCTCTGGCCTTTCTGTCCTGGGTGGATTCCCCAGACCACATGAGGTCTCGTTCTCTCTCAGTCTTCTCTTTTTTTCTTTGCTTTTTCTCTTTCATAAGGACCACACACGGCGGTGCTGGCTTTGTGGAGTGGCCCAGGGGAGGGAGGGTTGTTGGCTCAGGCTTTGGGCCTGTGTGCTTGGGACCGTCAGGGTGATTCCAGAGGGAAATGTGTTGCAAGGAATAGAACCTAGGGCCTCACAGATGCAAGGTGTGTGTTCTGATCCTGCCCTTTCAACCGTCTCACTGGCCCTTCGTTCTTGCTATTCTTATCAGAAAAAGGGCTCCAGAAAGCCCTTTTGATAATAACTGGAGATCAAAGAGACCAAGACCAAGAGACTGGGTCTCAGTAGGAATCCTGCCGGTGAGGGGGGACAGCTCAGGGAAGTGACCACTATGACAGTGATGGGGGTGTGGTCACTCTGGGTGCTAAAGTGACAGGCAGGAAACCTTCCCAGTAACAGTACTGCAAACCGCAGTACCTGCAAGGAATAAAGGAAAAGGAAAAAGTGCTGGTCAGAGAGGAAGACTGGGGTGGGGGAAGAGAAACGGGGCTGTTGGAGAGGGAAGTGGACACTGGTGACAGATGGGTGCTGGAACACTCTATATCTGAAACCTAATCATGAATAACTTTGCAAGTTTATAATTCATGGAGATTAATTTAAAAAAAAAAAAGCCTTTTCTGTAATTAAAATAAAACCCAAACTCACAAAACCAAATTCACAACAATCAAACAAGGGTCTATCCTGCACAAGTGAAAGAGGCTTTTGAGGAAAAATGTGAAGAGGATTAGATGTCTCAGGTCAGTGGGAGTTTGGGAATATAATTTTGTTTTGGGGGCCACACCTGGCAGTGCTCAGGGGCTGGTCTTGGCTCTGTGCTCAGATGTGACCCTGCAGTGCTCAGGTGGCCATATGAGGTACTGGGGGTGCGAATTGGGGTAGGCAGGAAGGCAGGCAAGCACCTTAACTCCTGGACCATCTCTGGCCCTCACAGGGGTCTGGCATCCAGCCTGTCCTCAGCAGAGACCACGGGCCACTTCACCTTCACCTACTACATTACAATTCAGGCCTGCTAAGACCCCGGCCACGTACCACCTGGATCACTTCTTTTTTTTATTTTTGCTTGCCTCTCACCGAGCAAAGAAAGCTCGGCGAGAGGCCATTTGGCCCTGCTGCCCCGCCCCCAGGTGCACCTGTCCCAGGTAACAGGCCTTGTCCCCTAGCAATGGCACGTTCTGCTCTTAACATCCTTCCCTGCACAGGCAGGGGCCTCTCCTGTCACTCGGCCATGTTCTGTAGCCTCTGCCCACGCTCAAGTGGAACAAAACTGCCTCTTGGGAAACCGTGTTAAAAGCCAAACAAATCAATCCCCAGTCCCGCACAGCCCCCCTGGGGTCCTGCCAGGCATGACCACTGAGCATCGAGCCAGGCGATGCCCTTGAGTGGACCCCCCACTATAAAACAAAGACTAGCCACAGGACATTTGTAGCATAAATATGCATTGACGATGAGCTTTCTCTGCCACATGCTTCAGGGGATGGGTCATTTACAATTCATCAGCCACCAGGAGGAGTTTAAATTTCCAAAGGCACCCATGACCCGAGCATGCTGCCACGGATTCGGCCATGCACAAAGCCCCGGCCACAGCCACGTGTGCCGTCAGACGTGGTGTAAAAATCCTTCCCAGGGCGGGCAAAGGCTGATTGCAAACCTACTCACACGCTGCACACGGCAGCAGCATCGCGAGACGCCGTATCTGCCTCCCACCCTGAACGGAGGCGAGAACCAGCCCAGCACTTCACAGCGCTGCTCACTCAATGCCGCGTTGACTGAAAAACAAAACAAAACAGCAGCCCTGGCGTGTCTCTAGCCAAACATCCCCAAGCCAACGGGGTGATCTCGCTGACCTCAGAGGCCGTTTCCAGGACGAATCCCTCCCTGCCCTCTTGTCCACTTGAAACCTGGGGGGCTACTGTCACTTTACAGAGAGGCCAACTGCTGGGATTCCTACGGGGGTGGGAAACGGAGACATCTCCAATAACTCAACGCCAGTAACACAGGCGTGCGGTGTGATTCAGCACCCGTCTCCCTGCGGGCCACGTGGGCGCTGCTGAAATCCGTTTGCGGACCATGGAAACGGCCACGTGATCGGGGAAGGCAGGCTGGCACGCGCAGATGGTTACAAGCGAACGGCCGGGGCCCTGGAGGAGAGCAGCTGCCCGTTTCACTAACCAGCTGCCCGCGTCCTGGCAGCTCCAGCTTCCTGTCAGACACCAGCAAGGCCCATCCACGCCTCCCCCTGTCCCCACGGCGCTGCCAGCCAGCAGCAATGGCACAGAGGCACGGAAATGCTCCGAGACCGTACCAGCCCTCATCAGTGCTCCAGCCCTGGTCTCCCGGGTGCTTCCAGCTGCTATCTTTAAGGAAACCGAGCTGCCCCGTGATACGGAGCCTTCGAGCACCCTGGGAGGAGCAGGGGCATGTTCGCAGGGGTCCTGGCGCAGCTGGGCGCAGCCAAGGACAGGAGCAGGGAGGAGGGGGAGGGAGCACTGCCTTGCAGCTCCCATGGGAAACCCTCCTCTGGCCGTGATGCAGGGACTCGCTGGCCATTCTCCCGCCAAACCCCCCGTCTCCACCCCCACCCCCAGCAAAGGTTACCACGTTTGTCAATTTACCTCTTTTAACAGTCAGTGCTTGTCCAGAGTGATCATTTCCAACTATTATTGTCATACTGGTCCCTTCTCCTTCCTAACTGCCTCTCCTGCCCGCCACCACTCCTGGCAAGCTTCCAACTGTGGACCAGTCCTCCTGGTCCTTGTTTCTGCTATCCCTGGGTACTGGTCTCCTACAATGTTTTACATATCCCTGGATGAGTGCGATCACCAACATTCAGTCTCCATGTCTCCTAAGGCCGGACAAATGTCTTCCTCTAACCATCACTGCCCAGGCACGAGCCGAGGGTCCCGGCGTGTTTAGCCCACTGCCCTATTTCCAGGAAAGAATTCATCAGTGCCCCCACCCTGGAAATCTACCTTCTTGATGTAAACACACAGCAAGTGCAACCCCGCCCCCAAGGCAAACCTTACTAGTATAATAAAAAACACATCAAGGGGAAAAGGGGAAGGCAAGCACCCAAACAGGGGAGACCTGGGCCCTTACGCCCACAAGGACCCGCCGAAAACGGACTGTACTGCTCCTGGGCCCCGGCTGATAGACCTGTGACAACAGGACTAAGAATGTTCTAGAACAATGCTTTTCACCTGCCATCCCCCGGGGCCCTGTGAGGTGCTGAGGGCAATAGGGAACAGAGCAAGGCTGTGGCCCAGCCTGTTAATCTGGGAGCAATGACCTCACAGCACCCACGGGAGCACCTGCTTCGAGGAAACTCTCTGGTTCCTCAGAGGGCCTGACTCCACATGCTCACGGGTTCCCAGGGCTGCACTTCACGTTTTCTTTTTTCTTCTGATTTCTGGGCCACACCCGGCGGCGGGGGTGCTCAGTGGTTTCTCTTGGCTGCTCTTGGGAATCATGCCTGGAGGTGCTCAGGGGACCACATGGGATGTCAGGGATCGAACCCAGATCAGCTGCATGTAAGACGAGCGTCCTCCCCACTGTCCTATCACTCTGGCCCCACGGCTTCCTGCTTTCTCTGCAGACAGGAGAAGCCTCTCCTCCCATCCTCTCAGAATGTTAAAACAAGGACTTCATAAAGGTATGAGGCTCTTGCTTTTCTTAGCTTTCAATAATATACACTGGGACTGGAGCGATAGTACAGTGGGTAGGGCATTTGCCTTGCATGCAGCCGACCCGGGTTCGATTCCCAGCATCCCATATGGTCCCTGGAGCACTGCCAGGAATATCCCATGTATCGCCAGGTGTGACCCAAAAAACTAAAATAAATAAATAAATAAATATATATATATATATATATATATAACTAAGATAGGCATTTGCCTATCTCTGGAGTTAAAAAAAAAACCAAAACCAAAAAAACCAACCCTTACTAGCTATGATTTTCATGGGCATATTGTCCGGCTTTTTGCTGGGAAGCAGGGGAAGGTTGGGCTCCACCCTGCAGTGCTCGGAAACTATGGCTGGCTGGGGCTGGAGCAGTAATACAGCGGGTCGGCACTTGCCTTGCACGCGGGTAAGCCAGGTTTAATTCCCGGCATCCCATGTGGTTCCTGAGTACGGCCAGGAGTGATCCCTGAGTGCAGAGCCGGGTGTAATCCCTGAGCACTGTCGGATGTGACTCAAAAACAAAAAAGAAAATAAAAAAGTTATCCCCTGCTTAGTGCTCATGGACCCTGCATGCTGGGATCTAACTTGGGGCCTCCAAGCCTGTACTTAGCCAGCTGAGTTCTCTCCAGCCGGATGTTCATGTTTTTTCTTTCTTTTTTTTTTCCTTTTTGGGTCATACCCAGTGATGTTCAGGGTTACTCCTGGCTCTGAACTCAGGAGTTACTACTGGCGGTGCTTGGGGGACCATATGGGATGCTGGGGATTGAACCCAGGTCTGCCGCATGCAAGGCAAACGCCCTACCCACTGTGCTATCACTCGGCCCCGCCAGAAGTTAATGTTTCAATGGACTGTTAATTGACTGGGTTGTTTTTCCTACTTCTTCTCAATACTTTATGGAAGCTGTTCTAACCTGTGTGTGTCTGAGGGGATTCAACCCATTTGTCCTAAAGACCTTTCAGCCTCTGGTGTGGGAGGAAGGTTGGGAGATGCCCCCCCCCCCCGCACCAGCCAGGCATCTCCGCTTTCTTCCTGGGGGGGTCTGTCTGCGTGTCTCCTCTGTGGGAACGATCCTTCCCTGCCATGAGGGAAGCCACCTGTGCTGACTCCAACACCTTCGGATTCCTGCGCTCTGGTGCAGGGGGGAGTCAGCACAGACTTCTGTCCTGCCCTGACCCCCATGCCCAGGCCTGCCACTCTCCAGGCGCCGTGTGCGAAGTGGCACCGACTCTGGAGCACGTGGAAGGAAAGGAGTGTCCTTCTATTCTCCCAGCCAGTTCCCTCGGGGACCAGGGGACTTCCAATTACTTTTAGATTACTCTGGCCCAGAAATGAAACATCAAGGATGGTTTCATGGGCAGAGCAGGCCTGCCACACTGGGCACAGGAATGGGTGTTCCTGGGAGCATGGCCGAGTCCTCCTTACTCCTCCTCCCCACCTTGAGAGTTTCAGTGACCCTCACATGACCCCCAATGCCCAGGTGCCATCCTGAGTACTGAGTCTCTTGGCTGCTTTTTTTTTTTTTTTTTGCTTCTTGGGTCACATCCAGCGATGCACAGGCGTTACTCCCGGCTCATGCACTCATGAATTACTCCTGGCGGTGCTCGGGGATCATATGGGATGCTGGGAATCGAACCCGGGTAGTCCGCGTGCAAGGCAAATGCCCTACTCGCTGTGCTATCGCACCAGCCCCTGAATCTCTCGCCTGGACATTCTTCCTCTTTAGAACTTGATTCAGGCAGACCCTTCACCAATGTGCTTTTTGTTTTGTTTGGTGTTTGATTTTAGGGTCTCACACCTGGCAGTGCTCAAGGTTTACTACTCCTGGCTCTGTGCTCAGGGATCATTCCTGCAGGACTCAAGGGACCATAGGTGGCACTGGGCATCAAACCAGGGTTGGCCACACGCGAGGCAAAGGCTTTAACCCTGTGCTATCTTTCTGGATCCCTGTAATGTGCTTCTTAAGGTTTGGAGATTATGCTACTTTCAAGAGGGGTGAGGAGGGGAAGGGGAGGGAGGGGAGGAAGCAGAGACCCAAATCCCTTCAAGTGGCAGCCACTCAGCTTCCTCTAATCCCTCTCCTAACAGATGGCCCCCTTTTTCTCCTCCCTTGACCTATCTTGGCTTCTTTGAGATGTATTTCCCCCGCTCAGATTAATTTATTCCCTTCTAGTAGTTTAGAAGTTACACCTCCTAACGTTTAAAATTTACTTTTAGCTTTTTAAGGGTTTTAAAAAGGGCTGCAGCGATAGCACAGCGGTAGGGCGTTTTCCTTGCATGCAGCAAACATGGCCAACCCGAGTTCAATTCCTCCGCCCCTCTCGGAGAGCCCAGCAAGCTACCGAGAGTATCTCGCCCGCATGGCAGGGCCTGGCAAGCTACCCATGATGTATTCGATATGCCAAACACAGTAACAACAAAGTCTCCAATGGAGACGTTGCTGGGCCCACTCGAGCAAATTGATGAACAACGGGAAGACAGTGACAGTGTGTTTTTAAGAGGCTATCCTGATGATTCCACTACACACCACACATCAAAGAAATATTTTAGTTTCTGCCCAAGAGATATGAGAAGGTATAAGCCCGGGGACCAGAATATAGCAGGTAATCACCCTGCACACGGCTGACCCAGGTTCGATCCCCAGCAGCCCACATGGCCCCCAGAGAACTGGCAGGATTGGTCCCTGAGCACAGAGCCAAAACACACCCACCAGAAAGAAGAGAGAGAGAGAGAGAGACAGAGACAGAGAGACAGAGAGAAGGATAAGAACACTGTTCTAGTCTCTACCAATGCTTATAACATATGATTGCTTGGTTTGTTACCTCTAGCTCTGTGTTTGGGGGTTACTCTTGGGGGTACTCAAGGGAGGACCATAAGGTGCTAGGGCTTGAACCTGGGTCTTCACGCACACAAGTGTATCCAAATTATACAGTATCACCGCAGAACAGGTTTCTCTGTGTTCTTCAGGTCTTTGTAAAAAGAAAAAAAATTCTACTAGCAGGGTGGACTTCGTTAACTGCGAGTGAATAAAGTTCTGTTTTACCCACATGGGCGGTTTTCCTTGCTCCTCCTCCCTTTTGCTGCCTTAGATCTTTTTCTCTAGTATTGTTTTCTTCTCTGTGATGTATATTCTTTAGAAATGCCTTTCCGAAATAGCCTTTGGAAGTTGTTTCTGTTTTACCTGCAAAAGCTTTTGTCTTTACTGAGCATACAATTCCAGAACCAGAGTTGCCTTCATCTTGGCTCTGTGAAAATAGTATTTTATTGTTTCCAGCATTGCTCTTGAGAATTTTCTGTAGAAGTGCGGACTGTAAACAGTCTTTGATCTCCCCCCCCCCCCACCCCGCCCCAGCTTTGGAACAGCTTCCAGTGTGGGCCACCTCGATCAACACGTGCTTGCACCCCCTTAAGCTCAATCCCAGCCTTCCCATCCAGCTGGCCCCTCACCCCATCTCCCAGCCCTCCTCCCCTTCCCAGGTGTTCCTAGACGTTTTGTTTTACTGACTTCATTTCCATGCTGCCTGGAGCAACAGTGAAGAGCGCCTGACTCATTCGCACAGGACAAAAAAATACCCTCTGGTCTCTGCACAAGCTTCTCACCATGGTTGAGTAGTTTCCCCGGGTGCCTGGAGCTGCACCACACTGGACTTAGCCAGTTGCTTGCCGATGGGCACTTAAGTTACCGGATATTGGCTACAACATAATGCTACAAAAAAAACCTGGTGGTGCATATGCCTCTTCAGAGTATTTTGGGTAAATACCCAAGAGTGGGCTTGCAGCTCTGTTTTAATTTATTCTCCCCTTGTGAGAACCCCTAGTTGGCAGGGTTCCAGGACCTGCCCCCAAGGACCAAGCTCTCGGCTCCAAGCTTACCCGGCCTTTGCCCATGTGAATCCCTAACCACTGTCTCATTTGACCATCAAGCACTTCACGTCACTGTACCACTCGTCAGGCCC
This sequence comes from Sorex fumeus, assembly GCF_029834395.1. Lineage (NCBI taxonomy): Eukaryota > Metazoa > Chordata > Mammalia > Eulipotyphla > Soricidae > Sorex > Sorex fumeus. Next base: position 11,910,560 of record NW_026606063.1, on the reverse strand, counting down.
CTCACCTCTCCTTTACGTTTTCTCATTTTCTCGGCTTTCTGTGTTCTGACAGTGCGGGATTAAACACGGGTCTTCCACACTCAAGGCAAACGCTCCTCTCTGAGCCAACTCTCCAGCCCTTAATTCTGGTTTTCATTTCTCCTTCGGATCCTGCTGTCCCTTAGCTCTACTGTGACACGTGCAGGTGTGGATTTTCTCGGAGAATTTTAGTGGGGTGTGTGGCTGGAGTGATGACACAGCAGCTAAGGTGTTTGCCTTGCATGCAGCCGACCCAGGTTTGGTCCTCTGCACCCCATAGGGTCTCCTGAGTACTGCCAGGAGTACTCAGTTGTTTCTGTTTTACCTGCAGAGCTAGGGGTAAGGCCTGCGGAACTTCCAGGTATGGTCCCAAAACAAACAAACAAAAAGTTAAAACTAAATAAATACAATTTTAGTGGGGGGATGGGGGAAGAAAAGGGGAAGCATGCGCTTTATAACCAACAGGCACTAAGTGTCACCTAAGTCTGCTGAACGCGCACAAGGGATCAGCCACTGTCAACAAGAACATCCTGTGCACTGAAAATTTGTTCAGGGAGCTGGGGAGCTGTCCCTGACCCGTAGTCCCTGAGTGTGGCCAGGGCACCCGTGGGGTCCCTGGCACTGCGGTTGGGCTTCATCCTCACGTTCGAGCTTCCAACTATCTGGACCCGTAGGAGTCTCACGGTCCGCCCCCCACCCAGGACCCCAGGAGCCGCTCCCATGTTGCTGCTGTCGTCCAGATCTCATGTTTGAGTGTACTTCCCAACCTGGAAAGGGAAGACTCAGGACTGGGATCTGGGAACATTTGCCGTCGATGCGGGTCAGTTCTTGTTTTCCTTTTGACGGCCGCTGCTCCGCTAATCTTAATGGTTTGTCCTCTGGAATTCCTACTGTTTACACACTACATTTCTTTGGACACCGAAAACGGGTCTTTTCTCCCAGTTACATTCTCAGGGATCTGTTGGGATTTATTTTTCAGTCCACTTCTTCTCCCCCTCATCTATTTCTCACTCTTTCCCTTGCGCTACGGAGGCCTCTACGTCCTTCATCCATTTCCTAGAAGGCTCTTTGATTCTTCTTCAGTTTTTCTGGCGATTCTTATAGGCTTTTGTTCTTCATAATATTTTTTACATTTTTATATTTCCTATTTAGAATATAAAACATACGGGGACTGGAGAGATAGCAGCGCAGGGCATTTGCCTTGCAAGTGGCCAACCGGGGTTCAATCCCAGGCATCCCATATGGTTCCCTGAGCACTGCCAGGAGTGACTGCTGAGCGCAGAGCCAGGAGTCAGCCCTGGGCACCACTGGGTATGGACCCCAAACAAACAAACAAACAAACAAACACTATTTTGTGCTGTGCATCTGGTAACTCAAGCTCTATAGGAGACTTCATTATTTCTGTCAATTCTCTGCCAGTTTGTTTTTCCATATTTGGGTGAGTTTAAATTACCTGGAACCTGATCTGTAGAGAATGCGGGAAAGGGTTTTTTTTTGTTTTGTTTGGGGGCTACACCCAGCAATGCTCAGGGATTACTCAGGAATTATTCCTGGCACTGCAGAGGGTGCCATATGGAATGCTGGGGGCTAAACTGCGTCAGCTGTGGGCAAGGCAAGTGCCCTACCTGCTGTACTATCTTTCCAGTCCCGAGGGAAAGATTTTAGGTGTCTTCAAGGGACTCATGTTTGCTTCTTACAGGTTTTGGGGAGGAAAACCCCGAATATGAAAAATTTAAGGGTTTTTGTTGTTGGTTATGCTGCAGTGGAGATGAAACACAGGGACCTGCATGTAAGAACTGCACTGGAAGTCTGAATCTCCCTATTTCTCTAACAGGCAGCCCTCAGGTTTGCTTGGTGGGCCTAAGTTTGGTGGCACAGACCCAGGAGTTGAGCATTTGGGCCCGATGATGCCTGTAGCCACCCCGATGGAATTCAGGGGCCCATCTGGTACTGAGGCTCTAATGTGAGACCTCACACATCTAGGCAGGGGTTTGATCACTTGAGCTGATCTTCCCAAGCCCTCAATTAATTTTCCACGTGGGATTTTGTGGTCAGAACCGTGGTATAAATTCTGACTTCAAAGCCCTGCGAAGGTGGGTCTGCGGTCGGGCATTTTTTTTCCCTCAGCCCCTGACTCCTTAGAGTGATCAATCAGAGCATCCGTTAATCGCTGACTTTCTCAAAGGAACAGGAATGAAATGTTCGTGTTTCCTATGAGAGAACTTGGCAAGCGTAAGGAAGAACTTGAGATGCTCGGCTTTTCAGCTGGAAAGGCCACACCGTCAGAGGAATAAATAGGACACACGAACAGCCTAGATCGATCCGAAACTATGAAGATGCTTAAATGCATTTTGTTGCCTGGCACTTGTTTACTTGCATGTCTTCATTAAGTGAGAAGTGAAACCATTAGAATGATGTAAATATGAATTAGGTTTAGGAGTCTGGGATGTCTTCGGGAGGAAGTGGGCCAAGTTGGGCGCTGCCAAAGCCAGCAGCCTCGCCCACCCCCAACAGCACCGCCTCACTCGCAACTGGACTCCACCATCACCACCGAGCCAAGCGCTCCAGAAGCGCTGCTTATCTTAAAAATGTCATTTTGTGGGACTGGAGCAATAGCACAGCTGGTAGGGCGTTTGCCTTGCACGCGGCCGACCCAGGTTCAACTCCCGGTGCTCTCCCATATGGTCCCCTGAGCACCGCCAGGGGTAATTCCTGAGTGCAGAGCCAGGTGTGACCCAAAAAGCAAAAAAAAAAAAAAAAAAAGTCGCTTCGTGCCCTAAACACATGAGAGTTCAACTTTTAGGGCTTCCCCCAACAGTATCAGCTTTAGAATATTAAGCAAAAGCACCTAAAAGTCAAAAATATCTGAGCTCACCTGGAGAACACCAAGAGCAATATACTCAATGACTCAGAGAAAACATTAAATATTCATCTCAGAAATCTCTCTGGAGAAGCTCTTAGCAAAATGCTTTTCTCATGCTAAACTGGACACAGGAAATGAGTGAAAAATAACAGCTGGACTTACACAGAACTACGCATGAGGTGCTGGCAGCTAGGAAGAAATGACTCAAGGGGGGGGGGAGAAACACTTAAATTCTCAAAAAAATTTCTACAAAAAAATATTTTTTTCCAAGCAAAAGATGACTTGACTTAAAAGAGATGATTTATTTAAAAGAGATGATTTATTTAAACTTGTGCTCAATAGAAATGAAAATAATTTTTTTCTTAGCTTTCGGGTTACACCTGGCAATGCTTAAGGATTACTCCTGGCTCTGCACTCAGGAATCACTCCTGGTGATGCTTGGGGGACCATATGGGATGCCGGGGATTGAACCTGGGTCAGACTCATGCAAGGCAAATGTGCTTCCTGCAGTACTACTGCTCCGGACCAACAATGAACACAATTTTGCTTTTAAGAAGCCACTGCCAGGGTCTTGGTCACCGTGGTGTAGCTGTTGCGTACATCAATACAATAACCTTTAACATTATTGGAACCATGGTACCTAAATCATATCAAAAACCCAATCCCAATTATTTTTAAAAGGTGGCAGTGAGAGCAATAACTTTGCACATCAATATCTGAAACTTAAGCACTATTATAACTCTGGCAACTAAACTATAAAAAATTTTTTTTCTCAAAAACATGATCCCAAAGGAGTGGGGATGGTGAGGACAGAACAAAGGAAAGAAAAAAAAATCCCTGCATCAAAGAAGATGCCTTTTTTGACCTACTCCTGACCTCCAGAATTATGTCAAAATATCAAGTAAGAACTTATCTCTAGAAGCTCATAAAAATGCAGATGTTTTACAATCTGAATAACCTGTCTTGGATTGCTTTCTCTATCTTTAAGCAAGATCAGCAAAGTCCTATCAAATAAACCAGGAAGGTCCTAGAATAATAGAACTCCGAGACATTTGCAAACCAACCTATTAAATCCAACAAGTGTTTACAACTGGGGTCAAAGGCCCCCAAAGTGCGGCAAGTCGGTTACACTGAGTCTTGTCCGAGCCTGGGATGGGCCAGGCCCAGAGTGGGGACCAGCTCGGCTGCCCTCAAGGTGAGGGTGCAAAGGAAGCGCTCACAGGCTTCCAGCGCTCTCTGTGCTCCAGAATCCTCTCCATCGGAGACCCTCATTTGTCGGTGGCATGAACAACCCCAGGGATGAAACAGGAGCGAAAGGAATTCGGGAAAGCAATGAAGAGCTGCTTTCAGGGTACAAAGGTTCCACGGATAGAGCAGGATTCAGGCGGGGTTCACGGATGTCCAAAACAAAGCGAGTCTGGCAGGGGTGAAAAGGGCCTCCAGAAAAGGGGGCAGTGAGGCTGGGACATGCGGAGCTTGGGCTGGAAGCGGGTGCAAAGCTGTAAGGGGTCCAAAGGAGGGGGCTGGCCGGGCGCATTGTGTGCTGCCTGGTTTCGGCTGGAAGCGAGATAAGATTCCAAAGGGGAAGGTGGGCCCCAGTTACACCTTGGATTCCAGCGTGGGGTGCGCCTGCTCGGTCCCACCTTTATAGATTTCTTCAAGAGGTGCCTGAACACAAAGGCAGTTTTATGAAGATGAATATGGTAGATATAGACATACAACCTTGAGGTTTATAGACACAAAGAAAAGGCTAACTGAGCAGCTGCTCTACTCAGACGCTGGTGGCAATCTGGACACCTAAGAGGTCGCGAACATTGATTGGGATTGTTATAAATTGTGACCAGGTCACTGCACAGACCCTTTTCAGGAATCCCAGGAGATGAAACATATAGCTAAGACTCGGAGCTGCTTGAACTGTGTTGCGGGTGGGCCCGACGTTTGGCTCGGGAAGAAGTAAGGCTCCAGGAAAAGCAGGCTTTTCCAGCATGACGGATGCTTACTTTGCAAGGATTTGGTTTTCGGAGTCATGCTCGGTGTGACTTGCACTCGGGGATCACTCCTGGTGGTGCTGGGGGGTGGCCATGTGGGGGAGCAAACCGGGTCAGCAACATGCAAGGCACCTTACCCGCTATACTGTCTCTCTGGCCCCAGGTTCTGTGTTTTAAATGTCCACTGTCACTTCCACTTCCCAAATTCCATACGCTTAGCTCCAGCACCAAATGCTCTCAAGAACAAAGCCGGCTTCCCCTGACACAGACACCATTTCTAGTCAATGTGGAACCTACACAGAGTATCACTGCTATTTCTCAGCTCTGGGCACATCCACATGCATTTATTCGGTTTAAAATACTGACTTGGGTCTGCTTTGGGCCAGGCCTAGTCTCTGCCCTGGGGATACATCAGGAAACAAATCAAAGTCCTTATTGTCAAAGAGCTGACAATGGTGCAGTTTCAACTGTAAACAGACACACTCATTTATAATAATGTAAGCATTATTATAAAATAATGCCATCGTGTTCAGGTGCTGGGAGAAAATGAAGGGAAGGCAAAGGACACAGAATGGCCAATGGTGCTGTTTTAAATTAGACAGGGGAGGAAAGCTCAGAAACAGGCATGTAAGGAGGGAACTGAATGAAAAAGAGCCAAACGACACGGACATATGAAGAATACCTCAGGCAATGAAGCAGGTGCAAAGGCCCTGAGACAGGAACATGCTGGGTACTCTGACAGAACACCAAAGCCAGTGTCAGGTACAAGCATGGAGGGACCACAGGCAGGGCTGGGGGAAGGGTATAAAGGTCCCCACACCACAACACCCCACTCTGCACCTCCCTCTGCCCTTCGCACCCTGCCCCACCCCCCCAACTCCCAGTTGCAGAGGCCCCTGCAAGTCCCAAGGATTGATGGGCCTGAGCGGCACCTCATTGCCTAGACCGTGAACTGACCAGCCCACACCAGGAAAGGCCTCTGGACCCTCTGAGACACTGAGTTCCCCACAAAACATTTGAGACCAGCAGGAAAAGATAAAAACAAAACCCGAGAATAGGGCAGAAGCAAGATCTTCGGGGCTGTGTAGACCACAGGAGGCCTTGGCTTTTACTGGAAGGCTGCTGCAAAGTCAATGAAGGAACAGAAGAGCCCAAACAGGACTCGATTATGGAACAGACACAGCTGGTGGCATGGCTCAGAGAGAGAACACTGGCACCATAAAAGAGGACAAAAAACCAAAAATGAAACAAAAGAAGCCAACCTAATATGTTATGGTGACTCAATGATCAGGTCCAAAAAGGTTTCATTATTTATTGACTTATTTTTTGTTTTGGGGGCACACCCAACAGTGCTTGGGGACCCAGACTGAACCAGGGATTGAACCCAGAACCTCAGGATGCAAAGCATGTTCCCCAATCCTTTGGCTCATGTTCCCAGCCTCTGAAGTTTTCTTTCTAGACCTCTAGTATCCTTTAAGAAACAGTTGATTTGCATCATACATTTGTACAAAAAGGAGCAGCTTGGGGAAATCTCCAACAGCCTTTTCACTAACATTATCATTATCAAATCTAGACGTGAATGTGATCTGAACCGAAGGGGATATATCCAGAGCGGTGGGTGCTCCAAGAGGTGTGTTAAACATGTGCAGTGGAAATCTAGATAACGGGCAGCTACTCAAACGCAAACAAGGAAGCACAGAACACAGAAAGGAGAAGAGGAGAGGACCAAGGAGGGGAGCGGAGGAGAGGGATGAAGACGAAGGCTCATCTGCAGACTGGATGGGCTCCCTGTCAAAATCCCAGCAGGAATCTTGTTAAAATTGATGGCTGTATCCTCAAATTTATATGGAAACCCAAAGACACAGAATGGCTAAAGTAATTTGGATTAAGAAAACAATTCACATGAACTAGTTAAAAAAATGAATCCTAGTAATCAAGACCAAGTGGAATTCCCATTAAGAACAAACGGAAACAGGGGCTGGAGTGATAGCACAGCAGGTAGGGCGTTTGCCTTGCATGCGGCCGACCCGGGTTGGATTCCCAGCATCCCATAGGGTCCCCTGCGCACCGCCAGGAGTAATTCCTGAGTGCAGAGCCAGGAGAAACCCCTGAGCATTACCGGGTGTGACCCAAAAAAGCAAAAAAAAAAACCAAAAAAACCCCCAAAAAACAAACGGAAATATCTCAGTAAAAGGAGCTTGACATTCTAGATTATTCCCCCACCCCTTTTCGGTTTTTAGACCACACCCAGCTGTGCTCAGGGATCACTCCTGGCAGGCTGGGGACCATATGTGCTACTGGTTGGCCGTGTGCAAGGCAAGTGCCCGACCACTATGACCCCATTCAGTGAGCTGATATTGCCAAAGGTGCCCCAGCAACCAAAGAGACAAAGGTGGTCTTCTCCGCACAGGATGCTCAGACGACCGGAGAACCACATGCAAAGCCAGAACACACACCCTTCACTCAAACCATACTCAACAGTTAAAACTTAATAGAAGGATTCTACACTGAAGTTTAATAACTAATAATTTGGATGAGGACTCCCAAGCAGTGCTTAGGGACTGAGACCGTGCCCTCGATACAAGGCCAGATGGTGTGGGTCAGTGGTGCTGTGGGTCACGTGGGAGCATCCACGGGTGCTCTGGGGACCAGGGGCTGGGCATGTGGAACTCAGAGCCTAGGACACGAGGCACGTCCTCCAGCCTTCTGGAGGAAGAAGGAACAATGACAGAGCTCTTTCTATTTTTATTTATTTATTTTTTGCTTTTTTGGGTCATCACCCGGCAATGCACAGGGGTTTACTCCTGGCTCTGCACTCAGGAGTTACTCCTGGCAGTGCTCAGAGGACCATATGGGATGCTGGGAATCGAACCCAGGTCGGCTGCGTGCAAGGCAAACACCCTAACTGCTGCGCTATCTCTCCAACCCCTCTCATTTATTTTAATCTGGGGGCTACACCCAGTGGTGCTCAGTGCCTATACTTGACTCTGGGCTTGGGCGTCACTCCCGGCCGGGCCTGGATGATCATGCAGTATCAGGAATGAAATCTGGGCCCCCGACAAGAGCAATATGGCCTCAGACTGTGGCACACGCCCTCTAACCCAAAACTTTCCACCTGGAGAGCATCCTTCAGTTTTCTGCTCCAGGGGACCAGCACTGCTCCATGGACTGGTAGTAAAGCCACTGTCCTAGGTAAACAGGAGAAAACCTTTGTGACTGCAGGGCAGGCAGAATTCTGAGATCCAACATAGATGCCCAGTGCATAAAACACACTGCGAAGCTGGGAGTCATCAAAATAAACACGCTTGCTTCAAAAAGATGGCCACTTCTGGAGGACACTCTGGGGCCTACTCAGGGGCAGGAGGCCGAGTCCCTGCTTCTGGTTTGGTCCCAGCAGCCTCTACTTCTGATCTGTGCCCTGTTAACTGGTCCATGCCACTGCAGTTCTGAAGCACACGGCCACGTACATGGCTTCACAGTGTGTTTTATGCAGTGTGCGTCTGATGTTGGATCTCTTTCTGTCTGCCCTGCAGTCACAAAGGTTTTCTCCTGTTTACCTGTAGAACAGTGGCTTTACCACCAGTCCACGGAGCAGTGCTGGTCCCCTGGCGCAGGATAGAACTATTCAGCAGCTTACAGGTTACTCCATTATCCTTCCTGTCATTCGGCGAGGATGGGCAGAGGAGAAAGAGAGCAACAGCAGAATTCCTTAGCATTCTTCCAGAGTCTAATTATAAACTCACCTCCAGCCCGGCAAGAACACTAGAAAACCAACGGGGGAAACACATAGAAGCCCACCAAGTTCAACGAGCAAAAACAATTATCAGCAGAGGCACAACACAAATAGCACCAACCAGCTCAGTAAATCCTCTGCTAATGACTAGTGACACCATGATGAGGATGTTAAACAGACTCAAAGAAATGATGGCACAGGTAGAACAGCAAAGCACAAGAAATGATTAGTCAAGTGGGAAAAGTACGGCAATCAGAAATGACAGAAATGAAGAGCATAGTAGGTGATTTAAAAACCACTCAACTGAATCTCTGAATAGCAGAATAACAGCAGCTGAGAAAAAGACCAAGGAGTTCCAACATAAAGAGGATGCTTCTATGAAACAACAGGTGGAAAATGGTCTGGAAAGAAACATACAGCATATGAGAGCTAGGGGATAAGTTTTAGAAGAACCATATAAGAATCATCGAAGTCTCTGAAGAACAGGAAAGCAAATGTGATGAAGAAACAAAAAAGAAATCATCTATAAGAATTTGCCAGTATGGGGGTGGGTGGGGATAATAGAGACATTGGTGGTGGAAAGTTTGCGCTGCTGGAGGGATGGGTGTTCGATTATTGCATGGCTCAATCTCAATCATGAAAAACTTAATAACTGTATCTCACGGTGGTTCAATTAAAAAAAAAAGAATTTGCCAGAGTTGAATGATTACAGAAACCCAGACCCAAGAGGTTTGAAGAATCCCAGCCCCCCCCCCAAAAAAAAACTCAACTAGGAAAATGCCAAGACACTTGGACTCAAAATTACAAAAGCCAAAAACAGAGACATAATATTGATCTATCAAATGAGACTCTCTGAATCAAGAGTATGGATGGATGTGGTAGAAAAACTCAACGAAATGATCACCTCCCCAAGAACACTCTATCCAGCTAGATTAGTTTTCAGATTAGGAGCGACCATACAGAATTTCATGGACAGGCAGCAGCTTAGGGAATTCATAGCCTTGAAACCAGTTTTGCAAGAGGCATTAAAAGTCTCTTGAAAGGACAGCTCAAACTTGCCAACACGTGGTGCTGAGTGTGGCTCTCACTGGGCGTGCAAATGGGTGTTGTTCCCTACTAGCTTAAGAGAGAGATGTTTACTCTGACCTTGCCAAGGGATTTTACACGTTGTCAATAATGAATTAATGTCTCACTTACAGTGTTTTATGTCCAATAAGCATTTTTTACATCCAGATATTGTTATTGCAATCTTTTGCTTATTAAAGCAGACACTTAAGTAGCATCTTTATTTTTCTATTATAGAACAAAGATCTCCTTTCTTGGGATAAAACACTCTGTACTGGAATTAGGTTTATTTATATTTTCCCAATTAAATTTTCTTAATTCTCTTCACTCTTACTAAATTTTACATTTGTAGATTTTGTATTTTTAATGAAAACTCTAAAATATATTAGAACAAATTTTTTTTAAAAAGTTTTATTTATGACAGGGAAGACATGATAATTATCACAATAAGATCCAAGTACAAAATGAAATTTAATGTGATATCTCAGGTGCCAGAGTTGGAAGCTTCGTATGTAAATAGGCAGTATACTCTACTGCATTAAAGGATTTGAATTTTTTTTATATAGGTTTAAATCATATAGCAATCAAACATCACAAATTAACTTCTACTGATTTATTTTCTGATAGTTCCATCTGCCATTCCTGTAAGTTCTATTGGGGCATGTAGTATGAAATAAATGTGTTATCTATTTGCCAAGGTGGCAGGCTACGGGGTGGAAGGTACACTGGGGACGTTGGTGGAGGCAAAGGGACACTAGTGGTAGGATTGGAGATGGACCGTTGTATGCCTGAAACAACTCTAGTATAAACAACTTTGTAAATCATGGGATCTTTACTGAAAAAACTAAAGACTGTTAAGTAAATGGAAAGACAGAGAGTGGAGTGAGAAACTGAAACTATTTAGTATAAATAGCATGTCCAGAATATATAAAAGAATTCAAACAACTCAATGAGGGGACAAATAACATAACTGTAAAGTGGCCAAAAGACACTTGTCACAGCCTCAAGAGTCCGAGGCGAGACAAGGATAAAACACAACGTGACGTGTATGTGGGAGGCTAGAGCAGGATAAGGACCATCATCGGGAAGCTGACTGGCGAGGCACGGGGCCTGGCTCCATGGAAATATTCATCTGCAGAATCTCAACCACAGGAAAACAGAGACCCAGGTGGATGGATCTTTGTGACGTTTCTGTAAAACTCTTCTTATATAAAAAGTTTACTTAGGTAGAGTTTCAAGTGGGCAAAAGCTCCAAAGAGATTATGCCCAAGACCTACGAGCAGGCATTTCCTACGGGAGCGAGCCAGATGCTGGGGAGAGACAGAAGCTGGGCTTCACGAGAGCTGCTGGGATGCAATGAGATGATCACGATCAAACACAGTTCGGAAGATTCTTTAAAAGTTTGAACCAGGGGCCCGAGACAGTACAATGGGTAGAGCATTTGCATACAGCCGACCCAGGTTCAATACCCAGCATCCCATATGGTTCCCGGACCCCACCAGGAGTAATTACTGAGCACAGAGCCAGGAATAACCCTCGAGCATCGCCGGATGTGCCCCCTCCCTCAAAAACACAGTTAAAACCAGGGGCTGGAGAGATGGTGTGGCAGGTAGGGCACTTGACTTGCACACAGCCCACGAATCATTTAGGGGATTCAGGGTTCACTCCCCTGAATCCCAGAGAGTCCTGTCACCCCTACAGGAGAGACCCTTGAGTGCAGAGCTAGCAATGAACATTGACAGATGTGGCTCAGCCAAAAAAAAAAGGAACTTTGTAGTTAACCGCATGGAACAGTGATTACCTATCTCGTATCCACCCCCAAGAGAAATGAAAGCATCAGCCCAAGCTTGTGAGGTGCCTCGTGTAATCACCAAGGGCCCCTCACACAGTGGAGGATCAAGAAGAACAGGCACTTCGCACGAGGCAGGGGAAAGCAGGGAACAGTTGATACCTGTGACAACATGAATAAACGCAGAGCAGGGATGTTCCACGCAAGCGGCCAGACAAACTCTTACCAGGCCAACGACTCTGCTTCTGCGAGCATCCGAGGCTCCAGCAAATGAGCACCAAGAGCATCTCTGGGTTACACGAACGTTCTAGAGCTGGGGGGAAGTGAAGTCTGCAAAACTCTCCACACTTCCTACAAGTCATTTCTCTCTCACGGGAGATGAACTGGATGGCACGGGAAGCATAGCTGAAGGAAACTGCTAAATCAGTGGAAAGGCAAGTGACACTGCCCGTGATGCAGGACCGCAACGCCACTAGGACAGGCGACTGCTGGAAAAAGAGGGGCTCTCTGCCTCCTCCCAACACGTCACTAAGCACACTCCTTAGGTGAAACCATTTCCCTTCACTCACTGGCCTCCTCCTGAACTTCTTGCTGTGAGGGAAAAGGTGCTGGGGTGAGGACTGACTCTCCTTTTCCCGCCAAGAGCAGTCCTCACTCCAGCATGAGTCCAGCTGAGGAACCCGGGCCAGGGGGACCAGTTTCCACAAGGTACAGAACAAGTGGGCTCCGGATGCAGCTCGCTGGCTCTCTCGCAGGGCTGGGGGGATGCTGGCGTCTGTGCTGGGTGGGTGCTCAGAGCAGACTTGATCGTTCCTGAAGCCCGCCTCGCATTTCTGTGGGTGGCTGAGGTGGGTCAAGGCACTGTTTTTTTCCAAGGCCCCCTTCCATGTTCCTCAATTCACCTGTAATACCACGATGTACGAACTGGGAGAAAAATTGCCTGCATTATTCTGAGGGTCTGAAGGGGCCTGTCATGCCACAGGGGCCCCGTAAACTTGGCACGGAGGGGCACGTGTCCTCTGACAAGTGTGCGTGGGAAATTTCTCGCACTGTAGACTTCAAGGCAGACAGCATTGTTCCTGGGCCATACGGACCTCATGGCCACAGGAAGGAAGGAATCCCACACTCTGCTGGGTCCGAGGCTCTCCTGCACTCCCACCCCTGTCCCCGTCCTTGAGAAGACGCGGTGACAGTAGGGGGTGACTGGCAAACAGGCGGCATGTGGCCGGCAGCAGCTAGAGCAGGAACGGGGCTCCGAAGGAACTTGGGCAAGAGCCGGTCCCTCAGTCAAGGCCTTTCCTGGCCGGACGGGGCTCTCCGAAAGCAGACACGATCCGTCTCCCTCTCTGAGGCCCACACCCACGTCTAACACACCCTCAGACACTGCTGGTGTTCTTCAAGTTCTCGAGATGTGACTCCATCTTAGCACTTCAACAGTGATCACTACCGGTTAGGGGAAAAAATAGACTGTTCAGTTGAAAGCGAAGAGGAGGGGCTGGAGCAATAGCACAGCGGGGAGGGCGTTTGCCTTGCACGTGGATGACCCGGGTTCGATTCCCAGCATCCCATATGGTTTCCTGAGCACCGCCAGGGGTAGTTCCTGAGTACAAATCCAGGAGTAACCCCTGTGCATTGCTGGGTATGACCCCCCAAAAAAAAGCCAAAAAAAAAAAAAAGAAAGAAAGAAAGTAAAGAGGAAAAAGATAAGGAACAGAAAAAGAATGAGTGCTGATGAGACTATCCAAAACCCAGCCCCGGTGTATGGTGGGTGGGCTGGGCATCTGGGCCGGTGGCAAGTGGGAGGAGATATGGCACCGCTGCTGGCTTTGCGGCATGATTTGGAAGAGCCAGAATGTGGAAGCGGCCCCAACATTTGCTGACAAGGGGCTGACAGACAAACAATGAGACACACATGGGGCGATGGAGGGTGGGAACAACCGTCAAAGGGAAGCGACCCCAATTCACACTGCAACACGGATAAAAGCCTGTGAGTGAACCAAGACGATTCAGAATGGCAAATCATCTAGGAGTTCCGGGACATGGCATCAAAAGCACGTGTGTGTGTGTGTGTGTGTGTGTGTGTGTGTGTGTGTGTGTGTGCGCGCGGGCACATGCCTCACCAACCACAGCTGCCTAGTAAGCTCATCTATGGGCCTGGCCTTATCAATTCATGATTGAATCCAAAGAGATGAACTAGCTGCAAAAATTAGGGATACATGGGCTTCCCAGCTGAAACTCTGGGGTACCCTCGGGCGGGGGCTGGCCTGGCAGCCGCACTCACATTCCACAGCTGCCATCATGCCAATGGCTGGGCTCCACCGCCTCGAAATAGACCTTTACGGAGATGCCAAACTGCCAAAAATTTCAAGTACACCGGTTCTTTGCCTGAGAACTCTGGGTTCTCTCAAGTGGGAGCGGGCAGTGTCCCCCACCTCCCAGTACTTTCTGAAGTCCCCCGGCGGCCATACCCAGAGCCCCACCATGTAATGCAAGTTTGCTGCCTAGTTAAATATTCTGGAGTTTCTGGAGCAAATTTGGCCATGACCTCCAAGCTCTACAACACTATCATCCCAGTAGGAGATGCTAAATTAGATAAGAAAGGAACATAGAACCCAATCAAGCTCATTAAATAAAAGCATTAGCCCAGGAGGCTAAACTAGCAACAACAGCTCAACAAACCCTCAGTAGAGCTGTCTGTACTGGAAATAATCACCCTCCTGGGATCCTGTCTGACCTCAGGCTGCAGGAGCCCAGGCTCTTTCTGCTTACTACATCATCAATGTGGCCTCCATGGCCACCGGACATCCCTGTCATATGTACACATCTGTGTCACACGGCTGTGCATGTGTGTGGGTGCATTTTCCAGAGCAGGTCCCCCTCTTATCTACCGGCACACACACAGAGGCAAGTTTGGGCCCAAACCTCATCCGGTTTAGAACAGACTGACCGCAGGCAAGGTCCTTGCTTTTCTGAGCTCATTTTTTTTCCTTCTTGGGTCACACCCAGCGATGCACAGGCGTTACTCCTGGCTCATGCACTCAGGAATTACTTCTAGCGGTGCTGGTCCTGGGGGACCATATGGGATGCTGGGAATCGAACCCAGGTTGGCTGCGTGCAAGGCAAATGCTCTACCTGCTGTACTATCGTTCCAGACCCGAGAGCTCATTTTTCTTTTCTGGAGAGAGATGCCCCAGGAGCTAGTGAGCAACTGGAAGAGAATGATGACACGGGGCCCTCGGCTGGACACGGAGCCAAACAGGCTGAGAGGGAAAAGGCCAACGAGACTGAGTCTGTACACCAGTCCTGGCCCACATGCCCGAGTGTGATCCTGACACCGTAAAGACACATGTGACTCCCAGTTCCTGCAGAAACAGCCCAAGGGAGGGGGGGCAATCCTGTGGCACAGGGTTCACTATAACAACCTTCCGGGGCGGGATCATCTCAGGACAATGATTCCGAGAATCCTGTCTCTGGACAGCAGCTACACAGAAGGCTGGGTGGAAAGTGTCGGCCTGTCCCCTTCCGCTGAGTGGGACTCTGGGACTCTGACCCCGGCCCTGCACAGGACACACGCTGGGTGCTGGTGGCTGAGCCAGGATCCGCCTGGCTGACAGCCGAGGTGGCAGCAAGGGTCTCCTGAGGTCACCTACTGCTCAGGCTTTCGCTGCAGCCCGCACCACTGTGACAAATGTCACAACAGTCCACAGTTGGCTCAGGGTTCGCATACAGCCAGTTAATAACAGTTCACATACAGCCAGTTAATCTTTCCAAAAAAAAAAATTTTTTTTTTTTTGCTTATAAAAATGTTGTACACAAGAATGACTGGGTTTGGCACATGACAGACAACCAGAAGGCCCTTGCCTCACTTCTCACTTACAGCCACTGTGCAGGGGCCGGAGAGAGAGCACGGTGGGTAGGGTACTTGCCTTGTACCCGGCCAGCCTGGGTTCCCTTCCTGGCCGCCCAAAAGGCCATGGATCAGTGCCAGGAGTAATTTCTGAGCTCAAAGCCAAGAGTAAGGCTGAGCATCACCAGGTGTGGCCCCAAAACAAAACCAAAAACCACTGTCCACTTTCCCTCCCTGGCCCTAAAGAGCCGCCTTGAATATCTGCTTCAGTGACTGAAGAACACAAACAAGTCAGACTGGTTTTCTTCCTAAGAAATTCTTACAGTATTCCCGACCTGCTGAATCCCTGCTGATCTCCTTCAAGTCATTGTGATTATGAACAAAACGGGTAGGATTGCCGTGTTTTGCTAAAAAGTTCACAAACCCTGAGAACACTCCATGTTCTAAGCACAGGTGTCTTAAGTTCAGGAAGAGGGAAGAAAGACGACGGCGGGGTTGGTCTAGAGACGAAACAACAAAGAGGAGAGACATCTTTGATCAAGACAAACAATGCACACGTACAGCGCCTGAATTGGTATCGCAGTCAGAGGAACAAGGGAGAGCACTATTATAAAATTAATTATGAATTTACAGCCAGAGATCAGTGGTGACAGTATTTTTCGCTGTTGGCATGATTTCCATTTGGATACAAGGTGTGGGGGAAAACGGGTTGGTGTGGCTGCTTTAACGTGTTACATTTTTATGCACGGGGTGCCAGAGAGGAAGACAGCAGCCTGGCTCCCAGGTAATGAACAATCCAGAAGCTTCCACAGAGCAAGTGACCAGCTAAAACAGAACAAGAAGAACCAGACTCCACCAGCCTGCCAAAGCAAAGGCAGAAAGCAACACGTGGGGAAAATGACACCCGGGAATACAAGAGCCTTCCACAACAGTTCTACTTAATTTTTTTTTAGTGGGGGGCACACTTGGTGGTGATCAGGGCTAACTCTTAGCTCTGCGCTCAGGGATCACTGCTGGTGGGCTCAGGAGTGCTAGGGACAGAGCCTGGGGCAGCCGTGCGCAAGGCAAGTATGCTACCCACTGCGCTCTCTCTTCCCATGCAGTTTTTAATCAGCTCTTCCTGAGAGTGGGGTTTTGTGAACTTTTCCTCCTTCTTTTTTTTTTTTATGAGAATCTTATTTGTTTGGTTTTGGGGTCACACTTGGCAATACTTAGAGGTTACTGCTGGCTCTGCACGCATGGATCACACTTGGTGGTGCTTGGGGGACCATATGGGATGCCGAGGATCAAACCTGGGTCAACTTCTGTCACATCACTGTCACTGTCCTCCCGTTGTTCATCAATTTGCTCGAGCAGACCCAGTAACGTTTCCATTGTGACACTTGTTACTGTGTTTGGCATATCAAATATGTCACGGATAGCTTGCCAGGCTCTGCCGTGTGGGTGAGATACTCGGTAGCTTGCCGGGCTCTCCGAGAGGGGTGAAGGAATCGAACCTGGGTTGGCCAAGTCGGCTGCGTGCAAGGCAAATGCCCTACCGCTGTGGTATCGCTCCAGCCCCTGGTGAACTTTTCCTGCGAAGAGACGGAACACACATTTTCAGCCCCGCACACCATACAGTGCCATCAGCTGCCACTGATATCCACAGATCAGCGTCACTGAGCCACCAAACCTTTACAGAGGGTTAGGGAAATGGGAATTTCGTATGACTTCCATAAGGTGGAGCCTATTTTCCGAGATAATTATTCTTCTCATTGCTCTTCCGCCACTTAAAAATATTAAAAGCGTCCCGAGACAGTCTGGATGTATATACGGCCTGGGGCCCAGGGCCTGCCAACCCATTTACAATTAATTAATCCCAGGAGTGTCCCTGCACAGTCTCCTTTGCTAGAAATCAGAGGAATAAATACAAGGAGGCAGCATCAGGAAGTTTTTCTCTCACTTAGAAATAAATAACCATAAACTGAAATGTAACGATGATTAACCACTAATTAAACAAATTAGGTCTAAGTACTATATGGTTAGATAATTAGACCCTAAATAACAGCAAATTGCTTGAAATTAGGCTGGTGCTGCTCGAGTGTTGATAAGTGCACTGGGTTTTGTTTTGAGCACAAGCCTTGAGATTTACTTGAAAAACCTTGTTGACTCAAGACTCCCAACTCACCAGGAAAGGACCACGATGACCCGATCAGGGAAGCACGCCTGACACCTAGTGGAAGCTTTGGGTACTGTCCAAGTACATGACGTTATTTTCTACAGGAAAACACAGAAAGGGGGCGGGGCGGGGCAGCTGCGTGTTTACATAAACGCTGGTAGTGCTGAGCATCCTTTCAAAGCTCTGCTAGCGCCCACCGTGCACCAGACATTATTTAAGGCAATGGGAACTTAGTGGGGCAACAGGCAGCATCCCAGTCTTTGCACATTTCATGTCTGTGCTGCAATTATTATTATGGGGGGGGGCGGAGATTGGGTGGAAACGGTTGGGCCACACCCAGCTGGATTTAGGGATCACTCCTGGGGCTATATGCAATGACAGGGATCAAGCGAGGGACGGCCACGCTCAAGGCAAGTGTCTTACCTTCTGTACTAACTCCCTCACCCCCAATTTTGAGGGCAATGTTTCACTGTGAAGCATCCTAACCTCATAGGCGCTCTTTCAGAGATGTTCTTCTGAAATGATATTCTGAGATAGTTAGATAAGCAGTTATTACCACTATGTTCATAAAAGCAAACGGCTCTTCTGATTTTAAATTTACTTTTTCTTCCATCATATCTTCCATCTATTTTTTTTTTTGGGTGAAGATATTAACATTCAGTAACTCTGAGTTTTGCAAAGATTTAGAGAGGAATAAATGCTTCCCGAGGAAGACACGCAGATGGCCGGCGGGCACAGGAAACAGTGCTCTCCATCACTTACTACCAGGGAAATGCAAATCAAAACAATAGGCATGGCACATCTCTAACAGCTGGAAAGTGTGAGTGGTGTGGATGAACAAGGATACAGTGAACACTATCACTGTTGGTGAGAATCTATCTGGTTCTGACCCTCTGAAAGCGCTATGGAAATTCCACAGAAACACAAGAATAAAATTCCCTTATGACCCAGTGAGTCCACTTCTTGGCATTTACCACCAAAACTCTGAAACATTAATTTGAAGAAATACATGTGCACGATACCAAGATACGGAAAACAACTGAAATGCCCAACAACAGGTGAATGGATAAAGTTGCAGTGTGAAAACACATGGTGGAAAATCATACAGCAGTAGAAAAGATGAAATTGTGCAGTTGGCTGCAACCTGAATGCAACTGGAGGCTACATGTTAAAAGACATTAAGTTGGAGAGAGAAGAACAAATACCTGACGATCTTACTCAAAACAAGGGAACAGAGAATACTGACTAAATCCTGGCCCTGGATTACAAAACTCAGATTACCAAACAATGGAGGGGAGTGGAAAGGAGAGTAAGGTAAGGGTGAAGGACACTGGGTGCTTTGGTGCTCGTGAAGGCGCAGTAACCATGTACATCAACCTCATAAATAACTGTAACCATCTTACTGTAACCATATTAATAAAACACTACAACCATATTACTGTAATTATTTTTTTGGGGGGATCACACCCGGCAATGCTCAGGGGCTACTCCTGGCTCTGCACTCAGGAATTACCCCTGGCGGTGCTTGGGGGACCATATGGGATGCTGGGGATCGAACCCGGGTCTGCCACATGCAAGGCAAACACCCTTCCCGATGTACTATCACTCCAGCCCAACCATCTTAATTAGATGATAAAAAATTCTAAATCTCTACACTGTGTCAATAATAAAGAATAAGCGACTAAAATTAAAATAGCCTTTATCTCATACCTTGTTTCAATTCTAGTTCCAATTTCCAGTGTTTATGGTGGGGGTGGGGGGGCTCCCAAATAGTGCTCAGGAAACTGAGGGTCATGCTCCAGGCCTCCAGAACTACACTTGGGGGGCACGTGTTCTCAGGGACAGAATGGAGGGTACTATCTGTGCTATCTCCCTGACCCCTCCATGACATCATAACTTCATTTCTGGGCCTGTGGGAAAGGTGACATCGAAGACTTCTGTTATGTGCCTGCAAACTTTCCTCTATCACAGCCTGGCTGGCATTGCCCCCAAAGCCCCTCCCACCACCTTGGAACACCCCCTCGCTGGCTTCTTTCCCACCTGTGCCACTCCCTATTTCAGTAGGAAGTGATTGTTTTAAAAGTGACAACTCCTGCAAGTTGTGCTTTCATCAGTTCTGGGTGACGTGTGCATCTGGGGTAGCTGCTCCTGTGCCATGAGGCCTCCTGCTCCCACGCGCACTAAGCGAGCATCCTCCACGCAAAGGCTTCTGACCCGCCAGAACCGGGCACACACCATCCGGGCAAGAAACGCATGGAGCTGCGGTCCATCCTTCCTCAAGCTGCAGAGTGTTTATTGCTAAGAGGACGGCAGAAGGACTCTTCCTGCCTTACAAAATCCACGGGGGCGAAGAACGGAGGTGGGAGAAATAGTTGTCCGATTTTGGAAAACAAACAAACTTAAATTCTTATCATATCTGAGAAAAAGGAAAATAACACAATAAGTGCAAACATATTTGCAGACAGAGTTATTTTTAACTGGAGAAGAATATTAATTTAAAATGAAATAGAAGCCATGAGAGAAAAAAGTGAACCGATTTGATCTTTGTACTGAAAACTGTAGAGCGACTGTACAGCGAGGAGGGCATATGCCTTGCATATGGCTGACCTGGGTTTGATCTTGGGGTTTGGTCCCCTGAGCCTTGCCAGGAGTAAGTTCTTAGTACCTCTGGGTGTGGCCCCCAAAACCAAGGGAAAAAACTTCAATAAGATTACAAAGAAAGGGTCAGAGGGTAGCACAGGAACTTGGGCACTTTCCTTGCATGCAGCCAACACTGGTTCTGTCCCTGGTACTTCATGAGGCTTCCCCAAGAGGTATCCCTAAGCACAGAGCCAGGAGTGGGCCCTAAGTATTTCCAGGTATGGCACAAGAATTTGGAAACACACACACACACACACGAGATATGTATAAATTTAGAAAAATTACAGCATACTTCACAAAAGATTGCTCCATTTTTTTCCAATGTGTCCTACTTTTATTTCTTCCAATTTTTATTTAGGTACCATTGTGAGTTACATTGTTACAACACTGAGTTACAACATTGTTACTAGTGGTAAAAAAATGTTTCTGGCATATAATATTCCAATGCCACACTCATTACCAGCAGCCTTCCACCAAGGTCCTCTTCTGTATCTCTACCCTCACCCCTTTGACAAACTCAGTTATGTAGGTACATTTTCAGGGACTTTACCACAGGTGACCTGGGGACCCTTCCCAGCAATTTTCAGCAAACAGGGCTGGTGGTTCAATGTAAGGATCTGAGAACACTGTAAGGATCTGAGAACACAGTGCTGCTCAGGTCCTTGGGGCACTCTGCGGCCACACCAGAGGTGCTCAGGGGACGATGTGACTTAAGAGACTGAATAGGAGTTGGCCACTCATGCTTCGTCTCCCCTGTGCTATTTCTCTGGTTCCCTGGAACAGTGGTGTTCTCATGGGGCTGGAAAGAGAGTTGAGTGAGTAGGGTGTTTGCTTCAGCACGCAGCCTGCCTGGGTTTGATCCAGGCATCCCATTTGATCTCCAGCCCACCAGGAGTGATTTTTGGAGGGCTGAGCCAGGAGTAACTTATGAGCACTGCTGGGTATGTCCCCCAAACAAAAAGAAAAACAGTGTTGTTTTTAAGTCTCTGCTTAAAAGATGATTCTGCATTCCTTAAACATTCAACAAAGGGCTTTGAACTATGCATACTTTGGCAAACAAAAAAGATACCAAAATGAATCAAACACATTGTAATGTAGAGAAAAGATAATTCTTTTCTTTTTTATTAGTGAAACACCATGAGGTACAGTTGTAGATTTACAAATTTTTGTGCTTGGGTTTCGATTATACAATGATCAAATACCCATCCCTCCACCAGTGCCCATTTTCCACCACCATGGATCCCAGTATCCCTCCTACACCCAACCCCCCCATCCCACCCTGCCTCTGTGGCATGGCATTCCCTTTTGTTCTCTCTCTCCTTTTGGGTGTTGTGGTTTGCAAAAGAGACAATGAGTGGCAATCATGTTCAGTCCATAGTCTACTTTCAGCATGCATCTTCCCTCCTGGGAGGATCCTCCAAACACCCTTTATTTGGTGCTCCCTTCTCTATCTGAGCTGTTCTTTCCCCTAGAATGCCCAGCTGGCCTCTAAGCTATGGAGTAATCCTCCTGGTACTGATCTCGGCTATTCTTGGGTTTTAATCTCCTATTTTGTTACTTTATATCCCCCAGATGAATGCAATCTTTCTATGTCTATCCCTCTCTTTCTGACTCATTTCTCTTAGCATGATACTTTCCATGTAGTACCACTTGTATGTAAATTTGATGACTTCATCTTTTCTAACAGCTACATAGTACTTCATTGTGTATATGTACCAAAGTTTCTTTAACCAGTCATCTGTTCTTGGGCATTCAGGTTTTTTCCAGATTCTGGCTATTGTAAAGAGTGCTGCAATGAACAAACAAGTGCAGATAATCACTTCAACTATACATTTTTGCCTCTCTGGAATATATTCCCAGGAGTGGTATCGCTGGGTCAAATGGGAGCTCAATTTCTAATTTTTTGAGAATCGTCCATACTGTTTTCCAAAAGAGCTGAACTAGTCAGCATTCCCACCAACAGTGAAGGAGTATCCCTTTCTCGCCACATCCACGCCAGCATCGGTTGCTTTTGTTCTTTTGGATGTGGGCCAGTCTCTGAGGTGTGAGATGGTATCTCATTGTGGTTTTGATCTGCATCTCCCTGATAATTAATGATGTAGAGCATTTTCTCATGTGTTTTTTTTGCCATTCGAATTTCTTCTTTGAGAAAGTTTCTGTTCATTTCATTGCCGATGTCACGCCACTGGCCGAGCAAGTGAAAACAGAGATAGATAAATGGGACTTTCTTAAACTAAGAAGCTTGTGCACCTCAAAAGAAACAGTGACCAAAATACAAAGACAGTCTACAGAATGGGAAAGGATATTCGCCGAATACACATCTGACAAGGGGTTGATATCAAGGATATATAAAGTACTGGTTGAACTCCACGAGAAAAGATAATTCTTGAGGGTTGTCCTAGTGAAACTCATATTGTATGCTCCTTATCTTTATAGAAGAAAAAACATTTCAGATAGGGTAGCATTGAACTCATACTGTATTTGTGGTTCTGATACTAGTATGGCCATCCCAGCTTTTTTGAGGGAGTTGTTTCCTTGCAGAATTGTTTTCCGTCCTTTAACTTTGAGTCTGTGTTTGCTCTGACTGGTCAGATGAGTTTCTTGTAGGCAGCAGAATGTTGGTTTCAGATTCTGGATCCATTTTTACACTCTTTGTCTCTTGATTGGTGCATTTAAACCACTGACATTGAGAGAGATTATTGTCATGGGGTTTTGTGCTGTCTTTCTGTTAGGGTTTGTTGTGCTTATGGGTGTTTTCCTTCTCGAATTACAGGAGCGCTTTTAGTCCTTCTTTTAGATTTGGTTTTGAGTCTATGAAGTTCCTGAGCTGTTGTTTATCTATAAAATGGTGTATTGTTCCATTGAGTTTGAGTGAGAGTTTAGCTGGATAAAGTATTCTTGGTGAGGCGTTCATTTCATTGAGTTTTTTTTTTCACTATATCCCACCATTGTCTTTGGGCATGGAGGGTCTCCTTTGATAGGTCTGCTGTAAATCTAAGAGGTGCTCCTTTATATGTGATTTCCTTCTTTGACCTTGCTGCTTGCAGTATTGTGTCTCTATCCACGGCATCCATCATTCTGACTATGATATGCCTTGGAGTGCTTTTATTAGGGTCTCTTTCAGCGGGCACCCTTCTGGCTCCTTGGATCTGATGCCTGCATTCTCTAACTCTTTGAAATTTTCAGCAATGGTTTCTTTAACTGTCGCTTTTTCATTGGAGTTGCCTCCCTGTCCTTCTGGTACTCCGATGATTCTAATGTTGTTCCTCTTGGAGTCATCCCCTAGTTCTCTGATTCGCCTTAGAGCTGTTTTGAGGTTTTTTCCCATTGTTTGTTGTTGCCTGTTC
Organism: Sorex fumeus; assembly: GCF_029834395.1. NCBI lineage: Eukaryota > Metazoa > Chordata > Mammalia > Eulipotyphla > Soricidae > Sorex > Sorex fumeus. The sequence continues at coordinate 11,887,112 of NW_026606063.1, read as the reverse complement.
GATTCCTGCTGCTCATCTTCAAGCTCACTAATTCTATCTCCAGCTGTAGTCATTCTACTGCTGAGGGCACCCACTGAGTTTTTAATTTCATCTACTGAACCCTTTATTTGTGACACTTCTTTTTGTAGCTTTCTTATTTCTGCTCTCATTTTTTCCTGCATTTTCTCGGCTATCCGTTCCACTGTTTCTTTCATTTCTTCCTTTAATTTTCTGGATGTCCGCTCCATTGATTCTTTGAGTTCCTCGAAGATCCTCAGCATTTCATCTCGGAATTCTTTATCGGAGAGATCATATTTGTGGGTAACCCCTGTTGAGGATTCAGGACTCTTTTCTTCGTCCTCTCCTCGTAGTGGAGATTTGCACGGTTTCCTCATGTTGTGATGGTTGTATAGAGGTAAAACTTTCAAGTTCACTAGCACTGTTCCCTCTTATTGTGGGAAAGAATTCTGAATAAGGTCGGTCGATGGTGGTCACCCTTCTCCCCTTCTAGAATATGTCCTTCCTATCAGACATTATTCTGTGGTTTATGACAGGCATAAATATTGTCGTACCATATTTGATAGGGTTCAAATATGGTAACACCTACAAGGGTGATTAGAGGTCGCCCCAAAAGCCTCTATCCCTCTCGGAAAGACTGGCAAGCTACCGAGAGTATTCCGCCCTCACGGAAGAGCCTGGCAAGCTATCCGCTGTGTATTCGATATGCCAAAACCAGTAACTACAACTGGTCTCATTCACCTGACCCTGAAGGCTTCACCGACATGGCAGCACTGAGAAGGATGAGAAAGGAGAGGCCGACAAAATTTCAAGGCCGACCTAGGCTGCCACAATGAAGGAAGACAAAAATGATCATCTGTACTTTCAATGCACATACGCTAGCATCAGATGCATCCATTGAGGACCTGATGGCACAAGCGTGAATGATCAAGTACAACATCATTGGTCTGACCGAGACAAGAAGGCACGAATCTCACCATGCCGTTTTCGACACTGGAGAAGAATTGTTCCTCGGAACATGCGATAAAAGAAGTGTCGGAGGCGGGTGTCCTTGTCAACACAAACTTGGCCAAGAGCATTGATTCATTCGAATGCCTAACAACCCGAATCGGACATTTACATTTGAATAGATGTGGCTCACTGCCTGCAGTTTCTATCTTCGTTGTCTACGCACCAACATCCAATTATGATGAAGGAGAAATTGAGAAGTTCTACATGGAGCTGGAGAAGTTCTATAAAGAAGACCACACCTTCTATAAGATCATCGTGGGTGATTTTAATGCCAAGATAGGACCGAGAAGATCAGCTGAAGAACTTCACATCGGGACCCATGGCCTAGAATGGAATGAACAGGGTGAGAGACTGTCTGAGTTCATCATGTCGACCAAGACCATCCATGGTAACTCACAGTTCCAGAAGGCAGAATCTAAACGTTGGACATGGGAGTCTCCCAGTGGACGATTCCACAATGAAATAGACCACATCATATTCAATTGAAGGTTTTGCCTGACCAATGTCGCTGTTGTTCCAAAATTTCGAACGGGATTGGACCACCGTCTCCTTCGTGCAAAATTCTACTTCACAGAGAGGGGAGAAAGGGCTGCAAAGTTCAAAAAGAGAACTTCCAGAACGACCACCAACTGGGAACTCTTTGGCACTATTGCGGCAACATGGGAAGATGCCATTGTTGACAACATTGACGAGGAATACGATCGACTGGTTCAGCACCTCCATGAATGTGCGAGGAACGCCAAGAGAGAGTTAGCCACAAAAAAACGCCTGTCTTCGAAAACTCTTGAGCTAATTCGCCAGCGTGGTTTGGCGCATGCCTCAGGCAACCGCAAGCTAACATCCAAGCTCGCAAAGCAGTGCAGAGATGCGATCAAGGAAGACCTCAAAGAGAGAAGAGCAGAAGTACTGGTAGATGCAGCAGAAGCCGGGAAAAGTATGCGTTACGCCCGCCTGTCCTTCGCCAACTACAAGACCAAGATGACTGCCCTCCGACGTCCTGATGGATCCATCACATCCTCCAGAACGGCAATGGAGAAGATTATCCATGACTTCTACTCAAATCTCTTCGACAGCCATGTCCACTTGCCGATATACCAAATTCCACAGGATGGATATGTTGTTCCCAACGTTCTCCCTTCCGAAATCCGACACGCCATTTCGTCGGTAAAGAAACAAACAGCACCCGGCCCAGACAAGGTCAGACCTGAACACCTGAAGAACCTGCCATCAGTACTCATCAATACACTGGCTCGGCTCTTCACTCGCTACCTGTCTGAATGCAAGGTTCCGTCCCAATGGAAAACCAGCAGGACCGTACTACTGTTCAAGAAGGGAGACATCCATGACATTGGCAACTATCGCCCTATCTGCCTATTGTCTGTCATCTACAAGTTGTTCACTCGAGTCATCCTAAATAGGATTGGCAGAACACTAGATGAAGGATGAAGGACAACCATGCGAGCAAGCTGGGTTCTGCAAAGGATTCAGCACCATCGACCATGTCCACACAATAACCAAACTCATTGAGGTTTCTCAGGAGTTCAAGATGCCACTCTGTTTAACGTTCATTGATTTAAAGAAGGCCTTTGATTCTGTTAAGATGGAAGTGGTCATTGAAGCCCTAGCCAATCAGGGCATTCAAGCCCAATACATCAAGATCCTCCGTGAGCTGTATTGCGGATTCACTACCAGGATCTCACCATTCTACAAAGAAGTGATCGTTGATGTCAAGAGAGGGGTGCGGCAGGGTGATACCATTTCACCGAAACTCTTCAGTGCCACCCTTGAGAGCATCATGCGACGACTAGAATGGGAAGGAATGGGAGTGAAGATAGATGGTCGGCAATTACACCACCTCCGCTTTGCTGATGACATTGTTTTAATAACACCAAACATCAGCCAAGCGGCACAAATGCTGGCCAACTTTGACCGTGAGTGTGGAAAGGTAGGACTACAGCTGAATCTTACAAAGACAATGTTTATGAGAAACAGCCTCGTTCCTGACGCCCCATTTGCTCTCAATGGAACGACCATCTCCGAATGCAACAGCTATGTGTACCTAGGTCGAGAAGTCAATATGACAAATGACCTGGCACCCGAGCTGCGCAGGAGGAAGAGAGCGGCTTGGAACGCCTTCAAGAACGTCGAAGAAATAGCTAAGAGGACGAAGAACCTCCAGCTCTGGGCACATCTCTTTGATTCCACTGTTCTTCCTGCATTAACATATGCCTCAGAGACCTGGGCCCTACGCAAACAGGATGAGAACGCTATTCAGGTCTCCCAAAGAAGAATAGAAAGAGCTATGCTTGGAATATCACGTTTCACTCAAATGAGAGAAAAAATCCGGAGTTCCGACATCTGTCAACGATCAAGAATCAGGGACGCTGTCTCATTTGCCAAGGTGTCAAAAATCAGATGGGCTGGTCACATAATGAGATTTAAAGATGACCGCTGGACTAGAGCTGTTACTGACTGGATTCCACGGGATGTCAAAAGACCGCGTGGCCGCCCACCTTCCATATGGTCAGACTTCTTTGTCAAGATCATAAATGATCGGTTTGAGGCTCTTCATGTTCCCAGAGCGAACAGATGCCATTGGGCTACACTAGCACGCGACCGGGACAAATGGAGAAGTTACTGGCGCCCGCTCGAGCAAATCGATGACTAACGGGAAGTTAAGTGATTAAGTGATGACAGGCATCTAGTGAAGCATTGGAGGAAGCATTGGTCTTTTATATTGGGCTCGTACAGCTTCTTGCATACACTGGTCTTTTGTTGGAATGGGAGTAGGCCGGTGGTTTATTGTCCTATTGTGTTTGAGGCGGCCAGAGTGTTTTCCACAGAAGTAGGTGATGAAGACTGGGATGTGAGTGGAGGGTGCTAGGAGTGGCTGCGTTAGCCTCGGCCAGCCTCACAGAAGGCCACGCCCACTTCTGAGGAGGCCACGTCCCCACGGTGGAGGCCACACCCCCAGCCAGTCCGGATGCTGGGCCAGAGACCTGTTGGGAGGGGTGGTGGTTAGTTGGGCTGGCACTGGTGGTGGAAGTGAAGGCAGGTGCCCTCCAAAACGGGGTCCCGGTGGCTGGTGTTGAGGGGCATGGTTCTGGGTGGGGAGGGGGCACGCAGAAGCAGGTACAGACCTGTTGGGAGGGGCGTTGGCTAGTTGGGCTGGCGCTCGTCAAAAGATTGCTCAATTTAACAAGGAAAAGAGAACTCAGATTAAACAAAAATACATAAAATGTGTTAAGGCTTGTAGTGTGCAAGAAAAGAGTCTATTCTTTCCCTTAAAAGGGGCCTTTCTAAAAAGACAAAACAGTGATCAAAATAACTGTGATCCTAAGTAGAATATTTTGCTGACTTCAAGCATTCAGATGTAGGTAGGAGTTACCTCCATCTCTACAAGCAAAAGAGCCATCATTAGTCCCAACAGCAGCTCACTTCTCACAATTTTTTCATTCTTAGCTAACCCTATAGCCCTTTCCTAAGAAGACAGCTGATGATGGGGCTGAATCTTACAAAACTCAGTCTTCACTCTCACTGTTTGCCTGAAAGTCAATACTGTGTTAATCTTCTTTGCAACTTACATAGTATCTGGAGGTTCTTAGTACCTGCTGGATGACTGGATAATTAAGAATCTCAGTAAGGGGCCAGAGTGACAGTACAGCAGGGAGGGCGTTTGCCTTGCAGCAAGCAACCAACCTAGGTTCAATCCCCGGTACCCATACGGCCCTTTGAGCCCGCCAGGAGTGATCCCTAAGCAGAGAGCCAAAGGTAAGTCCTGAGTATAGCTGGGTGTGGACCCCAAACCAAAAACAGTAAAAAACTCATTAAGGGGACTAAAGTGATAGTACAGTGGCTAAGGTGTTTGTCTCGCCTGCGGCTAGCCCATGTTTATTCCTGGCACCCATAGGAGTAGTTCCTGAACCCAGAGCCGGGAGGAAGCCATGAGCACTGCTGGGTATGGCCTCCAAACAAAACAAAACAAAACAAAAGATCTCAGTTTAAAACAATTTAAAATAGGGGGGGCTGGAGCACAGCGGGTAGGGCGTTTGCCTTGCACGCAGCCAACATGGCCGACACAGGTTCGATTCCCAGCATCCCATATGGTCCCCTGAGCACCGCCAGGAGTGGTTCCTGAGTGCATGAGCCAGGAGTAACCCCTGAGCATCGCCGGGTGTGACCCAAAAAGAAAAAAAAATTTTAAATAGGGGCTATAGCACAGCGGGTAGAGCGTTTGCCTTGCACGCGGCAGACCCAGGTTCGATTCCCAGCATCCCATATGGTCCCTCGAGCACTGTCAGGAGAGATTCCTGAGTGCATGAACCAGAAGTAACTCCTGTGCATCGCTGGGTGTGACCCAAAAAATCAAAAAAAAAAAATTTAAGCAAACAAACAAGCAACAATTAAAACAGTTAAAATCTCAGTAAAACAGTAAAATCACAAAATCACAAATCATCCTGTTATTCGTCGAGTGCCTCAAGCAGGCCCCAGTAACGTCTCTTTCATCCTAGCCCTGAGATTATATTCAAGGCTCTTTAGGAGAATGAGACCCATCATTGTTACTGGTATTTGGCATATTGGGTACGCCACGGGGAGTTTGCCAGCACTGCCGTGTGGGCAAGCTACATTCGGTAGCCTGCCAGTTTGTCCAAAGTAGGAATGAGATAATAAGATGTCATAATAAGATGTCGCGCGACCGCGAATTCAGCCATGCGGTTCCGGGAGCTGGAAAACAGTAAAAATTCCAGCTCCCGGAAAACAGTAAAAATCTCAGTTAAAAAAGTTAAAAAAAATTAAAAATTATTCGTAAATGTGCATTTAGTTGAACTCTTTGCATTTTGGATGTTTAACACTAAATTCTTAGCTTGTTGTTTATAGCTAAAATCTCTTATGAGAGAGAGAAGAAAAGAGTCTGCCATAGAGGCAGGCTGGGGGGTGGGCGGTGGGAGGGAAACGGGCAGGAAACGTACACTGGTGAAGGGACACATATCTGGAACACTGGATGACTGAAACTCAGTCGTAAACAGCTTTATGACCGTGTATCTCACAATAAAAATAAAATCAGTTCCCCGAATAAAACAAAATAAAATCTCTTATCTTCTCAAGCAGTTCTGAAATGATCTGAAAGGGAACTTTTTCAAAAGGCAGGTTCCAGTCATCCCCAGAACACTGATTCAGCTGTCCCCAGATGGAAATAACCTAATAAGCTATACTTGTTAAAACTGAGTGGCTCTGGTATCAGTCAAATTTGGGAACTGGTATGTGGTAAACGTAGGGGAAAAAACTATGTAAGAAAAAGAAACAACATTGAAAGGACACTAAAAATAACTGAGCACATCAAAACACAAGTTATTGATTGCTCAAAGTTTCACTGGAATCAATCAAACAGGGACGCCAACAGGCCTTCTGCTGAGTGGCTGGCTGGCTGCTTTCATGGCTAAACGACGATTTAGATTAGCAGATACTTAAATAACGAGCATGAGTTCTAGATCGTTTATGGCAGAGCTAAAGACAGTGGCACACGTGACCAATCTACCATCGTCTGAAATTCCTCATCTGCCCCGGCTCCCAGGTGACTCTACACCTCAGCTTGGGCGGAGCTGTGAGGGAAGAGACACGTCACTTAGGAAGCAAAGTCACGACACAAGGACACGTCTTTGCCGCTTTCGGCCTGCCACTCCCTTCCCACTGCCACGTGTGGCCCCCAGAGAAACAAATGAAATCCAACAAACGGAGGTGGTAAAAGCCAAGTTAGGGGCTGACTCAACTCTCACCGTTTGGGGGCACACCCCCCAAAACAAAACAGAAATTTGCTTCTTATTGGAATACATCATTGTAATTAGTAATTCAAGGATCAGAAGACATGACCCCGAGATATATATCTTCATCAGAGCAGTCCGTGCGTGCTCACTGAGACCTCTTGTCACTCGAATTCTCCACCCAAGGAGAAGCCTGTTCTCAAGCTTAGCTGAAACATGACAAAAACTTGATCAAATACAAAATCATTATCATATCTCAACAATGTTGAAAGAACTGAACAACATGGATGATCCAATTTAACTTCATTTTTTAGATTAGAATAAAATTAAATTAGAAAGTAATAACTTTCTTTTTCTTTTCTTTTTTTTTTTTCTTGCTTTTTGGGTCACACCTGGCGATGCACAGGGGTTACTCCTGGCTTTGTACTCAGGAATTACTCCTGGCAGTGCTTCAGGGGACCATATGGGATGCTGGGGATCGAACCCGGGTTGGTCGTGTGCAAGGCAAATGCCCTACCCATTGTACTATCACTCCAGCCCCAGAAAGTAATAACTTTCGAGACAACTAGGAACCTTCATGTGTTTGAAAATTGAGAATGTATACCTCTTAAATATATCAGAATGGAGCTAAGGAAAAAAAATGTGTGTGTGTGTATGGCCAGGAATTAAACCTAGTGCCTCACATGTGTGGAACACAAGCTCTTCCACTGAACCCCGGGCTAGTTTGAGATGGTACTAAACAACAACAAAGCCTGGGCCAACTCAGGTAGAAATAGCAGAAATGGAAAGCCTTAAATGTTTGTATTAGGGGAAAAAAATATCCTGAGTTAGAAAGAGTGTAGTAAGAAAGGGTAACAAAATAAACCATAAATATGAGGGTGGAATGAAAGGAAACTTTAAAATATCATGCATACATTAAAAGAATAATCACAACCCAAAGTAGGTTTTCTTAAAGTCCAAGAGTGATGAACCTCTGGCAACATTTTTCAAAGAGTCTCAAAAGCCATAAACATAAAATAGGAGTGAAAAGGGGAAATGAGCCCACCAAAGTATCGGACACTCTGGGCCCAACACTTTGAAAGTGTCTGTGGAATGAATTGATAAAAGGTCCCAAGGTGATTCAAAAAGAAAAAAAAAATGAAAGCAGTTATACCTTTCTTTTTTAAAAAATTTTTATTAGTGAGATACCATGAGGTACAGTTGTAGACTTACAAATTTTGTGCTTGGGAATCAATTATACAATGATCAAATACCCATCCCTCCACCAGTGCCCATTTCCCACCACCAGAGATCCCAGTATACCTTTCTTTTAAACAATGAAATTGAAGATTGATCTTCCCATTCACACACATACACACACATGCGTGCAAGAAAAAAAATCTCCCCAGAAAGACTTTAGAGATAGATTCATCAGCAAATTTTACCAAAAACTTAAATAGCAAATAATTCTAATCTTAATCAAGCTCTTAAAAAATATATAAAGGGGGGACTGGAGTGATAGCACAGCAGGCAGGGTGTTTGCCTTGCACGCAGTCGACCCAGGTTCGATCCCCAGCATCCCATATGGTCCCCTGAGCACCGCCAGGAGTAATTTCTGAGTACATGAGCCAGGAGTAACCCCTGTGCATCGCTGGGTGTAACCCAAAAAGCAAATATATATATATAGCACAGCGGTAGGGCGTTTGCCTTGCACGCAGCCAACATGGCCGACCCGAGTTCGATTCCTCCGCTCCTCTCAGAGAGCCCGGCAAGCTACCGAGAGTATCTCGCCCGCACAGCAGAGCCTGGCAAGCTCCCCGTGACGTATTCGTTATGCCAGACACAGTAACAACAAAGTCTCCAATGGAGACGTTACTGGGCCCGCTAGAGCAAATCGATGATCAACGGGAGGGCCTTTACCTTACATATATATATATATATATATATATATATATATATATATATATATAAAGAAAAGAGAATGCTCTTCAATGTTGAGCGATTACAAACTTGAGGGCCAGGCCTAGCGTGCATGCTTTGCATTCGGGAAGCATGGGTTCAACACAGAGCTGGCTGTGACCACAAAGAAAAACAAAAAAGGATGGGAAAACTCTGCAAAGTTTGTCTTAACGACAAGAAAATCAAGGGAAATCACAGGACAAATCTAGATCTAATCAGAATACGAATACTGCAATTGAGCAGCCAGTCTTTTGGAAAGGTGAACTTGTACTGAAAAGATCAACTTGTGTCTGCTGCAGGAATATCAGGTGAGTGTGGAGTGCGCCGTCCATGTGTGAAGCTCTGGCTTCGATGCCCAGGGCCACACAGCCCCTGAGATACCAGGTGTGGGCCCCACACAGGAACTTTTTTTTTTTTTTTGCTTTTTGAGTCACACCTGGCCATGCACAGGGGTTACTCCTGGCTCTGCACTCAGGAATTATCCCTGGCGGTGCTCAGAGGACCATATGGGATGCTAGGAATTGAACCAGGGCTGGCCGCATACAAGGCAGACGCCCTACCCGCTGTGCTACTGCTCCAGCCCCCAGGAACATTTTTTTTTAAACTAAAAAAATAATGTAATTCAGCACCATGATAAATTCTACCAATCGTCTTAATGCAGAAAGACAATTTTGACAATTCAAGGCAAAAATAAAGTCCTCTCAATCAGGAATGGAAAGGATCCTCTTTTTACTTGATAAACCATTTCTATAAAACTGACATCAAAACCATACAAGGTGAACGCCTCTGCTTTTGGGAGGCCGAGAGGGAACGCTGGAAGCTGAAGCAATCCCTTTGAGACCAGAAGTGACACAGAAATATCTACTAAGCTGCTTCAATACTCCACTGGAGGTCCTACCCAGAATAGTAAGACCCAAATTAAAAACGTGATTAATATTTAAAAGTACAAGGAGTGAGAGGTAAGAAAAATACTACCTTTATTTGCAGATGATATAATTATTTACATAAAATCCCAAGAACCTGAGTGAAAATTATAGAAATAATGAACAAGCAAGATGGTACAGTGAACTAAAATACTAAAATATTTGCATTTTCATACACCAACAACTACCAAGATTCAAAATAAGCCACCATTTATACAACTGTATATACTTGCCAAGACTCATCCGATAAAAATACATCACTTAAAGTGCATGCTGTTTATTTCATAGAAATCATACCTTAAAAAAAAAAACCCTGTAGGAAAAAAGCACCATTTGGGGGGAGTCAGAGAGACAGTAAAAGGGATAAGGCACTTGCCTTGCATGATGCTACCCCAAATCAATCCTTGGCACCACGTATAATCACTGCCAGGAGCGATCCCTAAACACAGAGCTGGGAGTGACCCCTGAGCACAGCTAGGCTTGTCCCCCAAACACACAAAGTACCAATAATAACACAAAAAATTAATGTACAAACACACACGCGCGCGATCTTTCTGAAGCAAAGAATCATGCGACTTTACTGAACGGCATAAAACATAAAACTTAAATAAATGGAAACACAGCTCATTCATGGAAGCCTCAGTAGTGTAAAGACATAAATTCTCCCCAAATTTGAACTTTAGAATCAATGAGTCTTCCATCAAAATACAACACAATTTCAAGAGGGACTCATGAAGATGATTTTAAAAATTTATATGAAAGAGCAAAGGGTAAAGAATAGGCCAGATTTCCCCCCGAAAAGGGTGACTCAATCCCTCTGAGTAATTCAGGGAGCACAGCACTGGAGCAGAGACTGTCTAACCGAAAGGCCACGGGCCGCCCGCCCAAGCCTCCGTGCAGATGCCTGATGGGGATGTGGCACTGCAGGGGACCAGGAAACGACAGAATATCTACAAATGCGCCCAAGGTAAGTTATTTACTCAAATGCAAAGAGACAGAGAATGAGATCAGCTGCTTCACATCATGTACAAAAATCTATTCCAGATGAATAAAAGACATGTGTGCGCAGTGAAATCAGTCAGGTGAAGAACGACAAAGCATTTCATTCCCGTGTGTTAGAACAAACGGACAAAACAAACTCTCTGTGTTGTCAGAACAAAACAGTGGTTACCGGGAGGGACACGGGGAGCAAGGGAGAGGGACTGCACAGAAGAGATGAATTGTGGGTGATGGGTGGAGAGCAGACTGCTGGGGGTGATCACGGTGTGGCCCACACAGGGGGAAGCTTGTGGCCCTGTCCCCCTGACACCTGGAATCTAACCCAGCATTTCCCAACTGGGGACTACATGGTCCCCTCTGGGCCCCCAGGATATTCCACACGAACTTCAGGTAAAAACTGCAGAAAGAGGAGGCGTGGGCATGAGACTAGTGGGCCAATGGGCAGGGTGGGGAGTCCCAGGAAGGAAACCAGGTAGGAAGAGAAACACGGCTGAGAAACACGGGGGCAAACTTTTCTTTAAAAAGAAAAGACAAAGGGGCAGCTTAAAAACGACTCAGAGAAGGAAGGAAGGAAGAAAGGAAGGAAGGAAGTGGCATACAATCTTCGAAGATTATGGAGTGAAATGCAGTAACAGGCATTCTAGCACTGTAGCACTGTCCTCCCATTGTTCATCGATTTGCTCGAGCGGGCACCAGTAACGTCTCACAACAAATAGTGAGACTTGTTTTACTGTTTTTTGGCATATCGAATACGTCACAGGTAGCTTGCCAGGCTTTGGCATGCGGGCGAGATACTCTCGGTAGTTTGCTGGGCTCTCCGAGAGGGGCAGAGGAATCGAACTTGGGTCAGCCATGTTGGACGCTTGCAAGGCAAACGCCCTACCCGCTGTGCTATTGCTCCAGCCTGCAGTAACAGGAGACAGAGGAAAGTCAAGAACATAAAATGCCCAAGAGGGACTTTGGGTGGGACAGTACAGTGGGTAGGGCTTGCTCACATATGGTGGACCTCGGTTTGATTCCTGGCATCCCACGTGGGTCCCTGAGCCCGGTCAGAAGTGATTCCTGAGCACAGAGCCAGGAGTAATGTCCTGATCAACACCGGTGTGACCAAAGCACAGAAACAACAACAACAAACCCAATAACAATAAGGAAACAAACAAACCAAAAACAGAGTTCAAGGAAGTTGGGCCAGCCTGTGAGTGCTCAGTGGCGTGGAAGGATGGGGGGCGGCGGGTGCATGGCCGCAAGACCCAAGGACACTGTGACGGCACAGGCGGGCCACCAGAACCCTCACACACAGCCCAGCTGTGTCCGGAGAACCGTTTGCTATCAAAGCCGCCACCAGCCTGCAGGTCCAGATGCGACTAGATGCTCAGGAGACTCTGGTGATGGTCGGAGCCATCGGCTCGGACTGGGATCAAACAGGAAAGAATGACACAGATCTCAGAAGCGAGGGTGGGAGACGAGGGAGGGGCCTCAGACAAAGGAAGCTCATGTCAGCACACTCGGAGGAGGAGAGCCAAGGGGGCTGGGGCATGTGTCTCACACGGATCACACGGATGTGTCTGACTCCTGACGCCCCCGCCAACTGCCACCACGACCAGGTTCCAGGTTCCAGGCACAAAGGTGACGGGCTTAGGAAGGAATGATGTCATGGTGAACAACTGAGTCGGTTCCTCCCAGAAGTTAAGGAGGCGCGGGGGCTGTCACACCCCACACAGGATCCCGTAGCGACCCCAACATCAGTCAAGAAACTTCTCACTGGGGCCCGAGCCATAGGACAGTGGGGAGGGCGCTCTCCTTGCAGGGCACTCGGGTTCCATCCCCGGCATCCCATCTGGTCCCCCGAGGATCGCCAGGAGGGATTCCTGAGTGCAGAGCCGGGAGTGACCCCTGAGCATGGCCACGTGTGGACCAGAAAGAGGGGAGAGAGGAGAGAGGAGAGAGGAGAGAGAGGGGAGAGAGAGAGAAACAGTGCTCAGGACTGTTCACTCAGTCACTCAGGGCTATGGAGGCACCTGCAGTGGGTCTGAAGTTGCTCGGAGCGCCGGGGAGCAGGGGAAGAGGCCTGAGTGCTCTGAATCTTTAATTCAGATGCATGTTCTGTTTCACCAAATCACCGCACAGGGGAAAAATAAAAGACGCTGAGAACCCCGAGAACTCATTTTGTCAAACAGCCTTCCAGGAGGCAGGGATCAATCAGAACACACACGTCAACGCTGACAGCGAAGCTTCCGGCACCCGATGAGCAGAAATGATCTAAGGCTCCGCCACTGCGGGGCTGGGGGCGTGAGTGCGCCCAGCAGGAGTGAGGCCCCGCGTCCAAACCCTGGCACCACGTGTCCCCATGCTCCACCATGAAAAATCCATTTAGAGGGCCTGGGCTGAGCACTGCCTATGCATGTGGGACCCTTGGATTCGGTTCCCGGCACCACATGCTCGCCCCAAGGAGGTCTGCCCTGCCGGGAACAAAACTCCAACCACAGAGCCCAGAGTGGCTCCTGAGCACTGTTGGGGACTCAGAAACAAAATCCATGAACCAAGACAAACAAAGGCCAAAAAAAAAAGCGCAAAACTCAGTCCAGGGTTTGACTACTTTCACCGTTTCCTCGCCACCTCACTTTCCCTCCTTCCTTTATTTCTCTAACCCATCTGTCCCCTCCCCTGCCCCGGCTTTCACTTATTTGACACGAACTAAAAATACATAAACCCGCATCTTATTTATAGAGCAGAACCTCACGTGCCCCGACCTCCTCGCAATGCACAGAGCACGGCGCCGCCTTCACAGCTGTGACTAAACGGATCCTCATGCTGTCCTGGGCACTGGGGCTGCCACTGAGTGCCAGAAAGAAAGAAATGCTGGGCAGTGAATGCCCAAGTGGTCAGAGCCAGGCCCCGGAGCAACACCCACGGGTCTTGGGCCTCAGGCTCACGAGCTCAGAGAGATTCACAGAGCTGAAGGCTTGGGGGGTGTCACCTGCCGCCAAAGGAACACCCAGAAGGCGCCAGGTCTTGGTGTGAGGGGACAACCACGCGCAGGCCGGGGCCGGGATCTGTACTTACATGATGTTGGCAAGGTCAAGTGGCTTCTCCGGCTGCTCAGGAAAGATGGGGTGCGGGGGTTCTCGGGAGGGCACGCACCCCAAGGATTTGCTAATAGCATGGCTCAGCTTCTTTGCAGGGGATTTCTGGCAAGGGGGGAAGAGAGGAGAGAGGAAATTAAGTCTTCAACCAAAACAAAACGAACTTCAGAACTCGGTGACGAGAGCTGCGGGAAGCTCATCTCAAGCATAAACTACTTTCTTCCTGTCCAGCAACAACACCCTCCCCACCCCCACCCCAGCTTCACCTGCTTGGGGCCCAGCTGAGGGCACCTGAGTGGTTCCACAGCAGGTAGGGCATTTGTCTTGCACGCGGTCGACCCAGGTTCGATTTCTCTGCTCCTCTCAGAGAGCACGGCAAGCTACCGAGAGTATCTTGCCTGCACAGCAGAACCTGGCAAGCTCCCCATGGCATATTCTATATGCCAAACACAGTAACAACAAGTCTCACAATGGAGACGTTATGGGGCCCGCTCGAGCAAAATCGATGAACAATGGGAGGACAGTGCTACGGTGCTAGTTCTCAGGGGTTCCACCTGCGGGGGTTTCATTCCTGCAGTATCTTCCACATCCCCGCTGCTGAGTCTGTGCTAACTTTCCTCCAGAGCACCTCTATGGGCTGTTGGCATCAACTTCCTCTGTCTCTGGAGGGCAAACTCGGAGGAGCTCAGGACTTACTCCTGGCTTGGTGCTCAGGCAGCACTCTTGGCGGTGCTCAGGGGATCATCTGGGGTGGTGGGGATCAAACCCAGGTCAGCTGCATGCAAGGTGAGTGCCCTACCTATGATGCTGTGGTACCAGCCCATCAACTCCCCTGTCTGATGTCTCTAGATCATTTTTGGTAAATCACTATTCGGAGTCAGGCATTTTTTTTTCTGAGCTAAAATACTAAAAAGTTAAGATAATGCTCAAAGATCGTGGGCATTTTGGAGAGGGGCGGGGAAAGGGATGGCGAATGGCCCACAGCCCTGGGAGCTGGGGGTTATTCCTGGCTCTGTGCTCAGGGGTGACCCCTGGGGGTGCTTAGGGGACCCCAGTGGAGCTGGGGATTAGAATCAGGCTCCTGGCTGTCAATAGCCACAAGCTGGCAAGTGCCTGACCTGTTGTACTGTAGATGTGGATTCTCAGGTCACGGTTTTCCCATGTTCACTTCCGGGAGACTAAGCAGCAAGGTGCCTCTTACAAGAATATTACTCAGGCAGGGGCCAGACGATGGTACAATGGGTAGGGCACTAGCCTTGCATGTGAATGACCCGGATTTGATTCCCAGCATCCCCTAGGGTCCTCGGAGCACTGCCAGGCATGATCCATGAATGCAGAGCCAGAAGTAACCCCGGAGCATCGCCAGGTGTGGCTTCGAAACAAAACAAACAAAAAAGTACCCAGGTAACATGAGGGAGACAGTGGGAGCTGCTGAGGGTCATATAAGCAGATTCCACTGAGCTCGGTCAGTGGCACAGAGGATCCTCGGCACACCAAGATGCAAACCTCTGACACGCTGAAGCAACGGGCACTAGCTGGCAACTGAACACAGTGCTCGGCAGTGCTGCAATGACGGTCTGACAGAAACATCCACGAGTAAACCATCTGCATACTTCAGTCACGGGAAAGTTCCTGTCTAAACCCTAGTGGGTTGCTTTGTCTTGTGGTGCCGGGGACAGAACCCAAAGCCTCCTGCACGCAAGGCATGTGCTCGACCACTGAGTCTCATCCTGGCACAAAAGAAGGTGATCTGATTGTCCACCCATTCCCTTTAAATAACACTGTTGCCCCAGATTTTCCTGGCTGGACATAAACTGCCTTTTAAAAACAAACAAAAAAAATTAAATACTTTAGTCTAGGGGCTAGAGAGATAGTACAGTGGGTAAGGTCCCTGCCTTGCACGTGGCTAACCTGGGTTTGATCCCTGGCACTGCATATGGTGCCTTGAGTCTGCCAGGAGTGAGCTCTGAGCACCACCAGGTAAGGCCCCCAAACCAAAAATAAATAAACATTTTTGTCTACTGCCTTTGCAGTGAATGTCCATATATACCATTTGAAACATTTCTTTTCTTTCTTTTCTTTCACTCATTTACAATGCTACAGAATTTCAGGAATAGCACTCTCTATCTCCAGGTGCTTATAAGCATCACTGTTCCCACCACAACGTTCTAGTACTAATAATCCATGCCCCGAAGACCACTCAGCCGGTTCTTCCCACACCCGCTCCCAGCAGCCAGCCCTCAGCACTGAGGCCACCATCCGTACTGAGCTGGCAGTACACTCTGCTGCGGGCTCCCAGTGTGCTGACTTGACATATTCGTGTTCTATGGTAGTGAAAGCAGCACTTCCTTTCACCGCTGAGTATCGTCACCCCAAGTCCCACTCAGTTTTGTCCCCAAAGTCCTGGTCTGAATCATCTTGAAAGGCTGAGTAGTAGCCCATGGAGGAGAAACAACACAGCTACAAAGTTTTTTTTTGTTTTGTTTTGTTTTGCTTTTGCTTTTCAGGTCACATCCGCAATGCTCAGAGGTTACTCTTGGCTCTGCACACAGAAATTACTCCTGGCGGTGCTCGGGGGATCATATGGGATGCTGGGGATCAAACGGTGGTTGGTCACATGTAAGGCGAACGCCCTACCCACTGTACTATAGCTCTGGCCCCGACAAAGTTTGCATGTATGTTTCTGTTTTGGTTTTGGTGCCTGGGTCACACCCAGTGGGACTCCGGCGCTCTTCTCAGCTCTGTGTTTGGGGACCACTGCAACTCTAGGCTGGAGGAACCATGTGGTGCCAGGAACCAAGCCCAGGCCTCTCACACGCAGAGCCTGTACTCGGCCTGTTGAGTCCCCATCCCCCACAAATTCTTGATTCCGTGTTTCAATTACTGTGAAAAATGCCTTGATAAACCGATGCAAATACCTCTTCAGATTAGGGTTTTCAAGTCCTCCAGAGAAATGCCTCGGAGCAGTATTGTTCTATTATACAGAAATTCCTTTTTTTTTTTTTTTTTTTTGCTTTCTGGGTCACACCCAGCGATGCACAGGGGTTACTAACTCTCGGCTCATACACTCAGAAATTAGCCACGGCGATGTTCTGGGTACCATATGGGATGCTCGTGGGAATCGAACACGGGTCAGCTGCATGCAAGGCAAATGCCCTACCTGCTGTGCTATCACTCCAGCCCCAGAAATTTCTTTTCTGTTTCATATTTTTAAGAAGTCTTTACATCATTTTCCAAAGAGGCCGCTGGAAAAACAGAACTCGACTGGGCCAGGGAAGTGGCCCCCAGGGACGGAGCACAGGCTTTGCGCACACATTTGATCCCCTGAGAAACTGCCAGGTGTGATTCCAAACCAAACCAACAAATCAAAACCGCTGAGTGCTGCATGGATAACACACCACATCTCCACGTGGTTTAATGCAAAATAAACATATACATGTCTAGAGGCCAAGTTAATATCTTGTTTGTAATCAATAATAATACCCAGTCCATCAAAAACTGCAGACTGTTTTGCGACTGAAATCTCCGGGACGGGCTACCTTTCCCTGTCTCCTTGTACTTCTGGAGCCCTGGCAGTCACGCCCTGAACCACCTCCAGAGCCATGGAAGCTCATTTACCAGCCATGATCCACAGACTCATAAATAAACCTCCAAAGAGATCAACAAGTTGCAGAGGACTCTTCTGGACACCCATGCCAGACTGAGTTCTCTGGGCACCCCAGATAGGTGCAGGCGAGCCCAGCACCTGCCCAAACAGAGCCCCGGCAGCTGAAAGTTCCCGCACTCCACAATCACCACCATGCTCCCAGCCAGACTCCTCTCCTAGGGATGAGCCTCACCCAGAAATTAATGTACTGAATAACTCAGGTATGCGGGTTTTGTGACTGAAATCTCCAGATTTTGATGGAATTGGGGATGGGCTACCTCCCCCCATCTCTCAGTATTTCCAGAAGCCCCAGTAGTCATGTACAAACCCCAAAACCACCACCCAGTTAAAAATTCAACTCCAGCTGTATCACCCAATTAAACATTTGGGACTTTTTTGAGTGAATGCAACCATGCAACATCTCAAACTCTTTAACAGATTAAAAAAAAAAAGTAGTAGCACACAGGACTGGATGGGACGTAATGCAGAAGGCAACCAATCTCAGTCAACAAAATATAAACACAAAAGGCTTAACCTGTAACAACATCTTAGGTCCTCTTATACGAGGACCTAGTGGCTTTGTGAGTTACAACAAACTTCACTAACTTTCTTCTAAGGAAACATTTTTTATCAATATGTTAGCAAATTATTTATAACAAGCAATATGAAGTAAACTATTGAGGGCTTGCTAGGGGGGCAGGTTTGGTTGGGAAAATTGGAGACAATGGTGGAGGTAAGGTTTAATGGTGGTGGAATTGGTGTTGGAATGTTGAATGCCTGTAACAAATCATCATGAACAACTTCGTAAACCACAGTGTTTATATAAAGTAAAAGGGGAAAATTAGGGGAAAAAAGTATTTGAAAATAAAATAAAATCAAAACTGCAGATCGTGGCTTCAAATCACTCATTACTATCCTCATCAACACACTGAGGTCTGAAAAAAGTCTAAATGGAATCGAATTTTCTAAAAATCTGTAATGAAAACAGAAACTGAACCCCACCCCACCCCACCCCCATTCCATTCTGCCAGAGACAGGCTCGAATGTGGTCCAAAGTCTCCCACTTGAACCCCCAGCTGGCCTACCCTCAGCGTCGCCTCCGCCTCTTCCAAAGACTGCAGGATGATGACTCTGGGCTTCCCTGAGGGGGGCCCGAGAGTCCTAGTGGCCGCACCCCAAGTGTCCCAGCAGCAGCTGCAGCTCACAGGGAACCTGACACTCCCGTCCCCCAGGGCCAGTGCCCCTCAAGCCTCTCTTTCCCGTTCGACTTTTCTGCACATTTTTCTGCTCATCTCTCAAAACTGTTCTTGAGCTGCCCTTCCCTCCCCTTTGAAGACAGGTTCACGACCCCATCTACCACCTGTGTACTTCTGGCTCCTGTCCTGAAACTGACTGCTTCGTCTGCACAAGTTCTTTGTCCAGAAGAATTTTCTAGATGGCTGTTTTCCTGACCGAAGCTTCTTGATTGAGTTAATACAACAGGAGACCGAGGACATGAGAAAGTATCTCAATTCACCTTTACTAAACACAGCTGCGCTGCATTAATACCAAGATTTAAAGAAATGTAATTATTAGTATTACTTCTGTTGTTGCTGCTGTTGTATATTAACCCTAGGTGTTTTAGGCTTCATCAGGGAACTGCCTCTTTTCCTCCCCCCAGAGAAGCTTACAGTACTCTTACCAGCACCCCTGATCCCCTGAGTTTATGTTTAACCTTTCCTTTGTGCTTCACATTGTCACAATTCCCCAAGTCAGGGTTAGTAACTTTCTGGTAACTCTGAACTTTGCACTTGTAGTCAATGACTTGCTTTTCTATTTCTCCTATAGCCTTTTCATATTTTGCTATAGAACATGTCTTTGCTTAAACACATAAAGACCATTAATGCTGTGCTCCTAATATTGCAGAGTTGACTCTACAATATATCTACTCCTGGGCATTCGTCAGATCACTTGACTCAGGCTTCAGTTGCTGTAGTCCCTAACAACCCACAAAGGTGGGGGGCGGGGGGTGTCCCATCACGTGACCTGGATGGACCTGGAGCAAGCAGCAAAGCTACCCTGGCATGGAAATGGGACAGTCTAGAAAGCATAAATAAACGGCCTTGATGCAAGCCGCTACGACTTAAGAGACAGGAGCCCCGTGGGGAAGGAAGAGCTAAACCTGCCTGAGAACCTAGTCTGGGATTTACAGTAGAAGTCCAGCAGTTTTGCCCTCAAGAGTCCAGAGAACTGAGTTTTGGAAATCTATATCTCTTGCTGTGTTTATCCAAATAACTGCAAGTATTAATAAGAAGTAAACTTAACTGTTTAATATTTACTAGTAGCTCGGGAAAGAGAAAACAAATGCAATTCTTGCCGCCCCTGGGTGATCTCTTTGTATAACCCCTGGGAGACAAAGAGTCTCCTTGAGTTAATGCCCCCAAGAGAATTGTCTCCTTCAAAATGCTTCACTTAATCATTTCACTTAACTTTCCGTTAGTCGTCGATTTGCTCGAGCGGGCGCCAGTAACGTCTCCATTTGTCCCTGTCGCGTGCTAGTGTAGCCCAATGGCATCTGTTCGCTCCGGGAACATGAAGGGCCTCAAACCGATTGTTCATGATCTTGACGAAGAAGTCTGACCATCTGGTAGGTGGGCGGCCACGCGGTCTTTTGACATCCCGTGGAATCCAGTCGGTAACAGCTCTAGTCCAGCGGTTGTCTTTGTTCTAATCAAGGTTTAAGATTAAACCCAATCTTCTTTAAAAAAAAATTTTGGTTTTGTTTGGGAGTAGGCATTGAACCTGGATCAGCTGTGTGCAAGGCAAGTGCCCTACCCACTGTATTCCAGACCTTAAAATTAATCTTAAATCCAAAAATAGAGAAGGATAAAATCAATACTTCAAAGGCAATTCCAAATAATCTGAATGTAACAAGAAACTTGCTAAAGGAAGGGGGAAAAAAAACTGGACACACACACACACACACACACGAATTAAATTAAGGGCTAGAACAAAACCCAAAAGGATATTCCTGAATTGGGGTGAGGGATTGGGCCACATCTGGTGGTGCTCAGAGGCTGCTCAGGGGTCACTCCTGATGGTATTCACAGGACCTTATGGTGCTAGGAATTAAACCTGTGTCAGCAGCATGCAAAAAATTTGCCTTAACCCTTGTTCTACCTCTCCAGTCCTCTTATTCTGATATTTACAAACATAAGATCATTTAGGTTTTGGTAAATGTAAACATAAAATTTACCCACCAAATATTTCAAAGTATACAATTCTATAATGTCAAGGATAGACGCACTATTGTCAAGCAATCTCCAGAACTTGACTGTCACACCAGAAAGTCCATAGCCAATAACCAAGTCCTCATGACCCTCTCTTCCAAATCCTGGCAAATAACATCCTGATTTTTGTCCCATGAGTTTGTTTGACTCTAGATACCTCCTCTAAGGAGAAGCATACTCCTTTTGCATATTTATTTCACAGTACACTTATCTTGTGGCACTTAGCAGAATATTCTCATGACCCATCCATGCTGGAACAACCGTCAGAATACCTCTTCTTTTCAGGGCTGAGTAATACTCCACTGCCTACACACGACACATGCTGATTATCCCTCCATCCAGCAGTGGGCACTTGGTTTGCCTCCAACTTTTAGTGACTGGAAATAATGCTGCTGAGAACAGGGGTCTGTAATATATATCTCTCTGAGACCTTCAATCCCTTTGTATAGCTCTTCTACTCAGGACCAAAGTGCTGGATCGTGTGGTCATTCTGAGTTTAATTTCTGAGAGTTTAATTTCTGAGAATCAGCATTCTCTTCTAAACATGGGTTGGACTATTTTAAGTCCCACCTACCGTGCACTCTGGCCCCAAATTCTTTGCCCCTGTGTCACTGCCTGTTACTTTTTGTTTGAATCAGTCACCCCAGAGCATTATGGCTTGACCTGAAGCCATTTATCTGTGTCTTTTCAATGCTTCTGCCTGTTTGCATTTTCCCAGGGAAAGGGGATGACACCTGGCTGTCTCAGGGCTTATTCCTGGCTCTGCACTCAGGAATCACTCCTGGCAGGGCTCGGGGTCGGGGGTAACCATAGGTAGTGCTAGGGATCAGACCTGGGGTATTTGCATGCAAGGCATACAAGGCATGCCTTACCTCCGATCCTCCCTCCCTGGCAGTTGTATTTCCTCTTTGGAGAAATAAACCAACATGCAAATTCGGTTTCCTATTGGTGGAGTGGGAATGCAGATCACATTCAGTGGTGTAATCTTTGGCGCACTGATTTTTCTATTTGCTTTTTGGTGCTGCTGGGCTACAGCTGATGGAGCTCTGGAGGACCAGCCCCATTCCAGGCCGTGATACTTAGCGCCCACGGGATGCCAGGGAGGACACCAAGTCTCACACATGCACAGCCCGTGTCCTACACTTGAGTCAAATCTTCAGCCCCAAGTTTCCAATAGAGTCCTTTTTGGTTGCAGGGGAAGTTGCTGTTCTTTACACATTCTGGACAGAAGCCAGGATTCGATCTGTGACAAGCAGCCCTTCCCCCCCTTCTCCCCCTGCCCCCCCAACCTTTCCCTGCCGCTGATTATGCCCTTGGGTGCAGCCTCACACATCCCGATTTTTTAATTTTTCCTGTCCCTGCTCTGTTTTAATTCTGATGATTTATCTACACATTCTTTCCGACTTTCCACATTGGTAGGCATCATCCATCAAGAAATCTCTTTCCTATCAATTCAAATACCCTTTCTCTCTCCCTTGTTGGCCAAGCTATTTAGGACTGCTGATGAATGCCAGGTGTGGCCCACCCCTCCAAAAAAAGGGTAATTTTATAAAATCATTTTATTTCTATAAGAGTTGTTTTCTGGAGGGGGGGGCTGAAGCGATAGCACAGCGGGTAGGGTGTTTGCCTTGCACGCGGCCGATCCGGGTTCGATTTCCAGCATCCTATATGGTCTCCAGAGCACTGCCAGGAGGGATTCCTGAGTGCAGAGCCAGGAGTCAGGCCTGAGCATCGCTGGGTGTGACCCAAAAAGAAAAAAAAAAGAATTGTTTTCTGGGAATATAAAACCTGATCGTCTCTAGCTCTTCCCCTTGTTTTCAGTCTGAAAATGAACACACTCACCACAAATCAAATGGATGCGAGCAGGGTATTTTTCCTGCTGGTGTTTTTCTGGGCTGGACTAGAGAGAACCAGGAATGCGACGGGTTGGAGAGCTGGCACTGGGGCCCTTCTCGCCAAAGGCGGGGGCACATTACATGGCACAGAGGTGCGGCTGCATCGCGGCCCTGGCCCTGCCCAGCCTGTCTCCCTCCTCTTCTCCCGTCTGACTTCTCGGGTTCCTAGCACAGCCCAGAGAACCTTCAACTGTGCCCTGAGAATACTTCCAAGTGCACCTCGCCTCGCCCTGTGCTGGCCAGGGTCACCCCATCCTCCTGGGCCTGCCTGCCAGCACCAGGGATTTCGCTGGACGATGCCCC
Organism: Sorex fumeus; assembly: GCF_029834395.1. Lineage (NCBI taxonomy): Eukaryota > Metazoa > Chordata > Mammalia > Eulipotyphla > Soricidae > Sorex > Sorex fumeus. The sequence goes on along the minus strand of NW_026606063.1, from coordinate 11,864,289 downwards.
CAGTGAGGCTACACAATCGTTGATCTGAGCAACTGTCTTCTGGCCGGTCCCCCGAGGGTGCAGGGCTCCCAGGCACAGATAGTCAGTGAAGGTGTCACTGAAACGCTCCCGCCACAGCCAAAATGGAGTTGGGGAGAGCTAGAGTCAGGTTTATATTCTCAGAAAACAGGCCTTATACTTTAGAAACAAAATGGTTTTATAAAATCATCTTTTTTGGTGGGAGGGGCACACCTGGCAATGCTCAGGCGTTACTCCTGGCAGGGCTCAGGGGACCATGTGGGACGTTGGGGATCAAACCAGATTGGCTGTGTGCAAGGATCTACCCACTATACTTCACTCCGGCCCCTACAAACTAATATTTATGAAAGTTTTTATAATAGTAGTCTGTATTATTTTTTTTAATTTTGTTTTGGGGCCAACCCAGCAGTTCTCAGGACCTAGTCCCAGCTCTGTGCTCAGGGGTCCATGCCTGGAGGGGTCTGGGGAAGCACACGGGCCAGGGCTTCCTGCATGCAAAGCATGTGCTCAGCCTATTAAGTTCTCTCTTTGGGTCCCCAGCAACCATTTTTTATTCAAAATGGTCTTTTCTAAATATCCTACATTAGTTTAAAATTGTTCTTTCCATTCCTAAATTGCTAACATTTTTGTTGGGAGAATGCAATGTGGGCTGTTGGGAGGAGTCGGTTCTATGCATGTATGCACGTACGCATGCATGCATGCATGCATGCACACACACACCCCTACCTCTGGATTTAAATTATTACTGTACATGGGGTTTTAGTAAATGCTTCATGCATTCTGGGACCAGAGAGATCATACAGAAGTCAAGGCGCTTGTCTCCCATGCAACTGGGCCTGGTTTGAATCCGCCAGGCATGACACAAGGTCCCCCAAACACTGCCAGGGGTCACTCCTGAACCAAGGACAATGCCTGACAATCGAAACGACGAACATGCGAACCGGTCTTCAGTCCCTACCCCCACAAGTTTCATGTGTTTTCTGAGATAATTACGTGGATTTGCCCAATCAGTCTCTGGAACAGCATGTTCTAATCCTTATCTGTAGTTGCTGGAATAAGGGCAGGGTGGGGATGATGGATTTTCCTCTTTATATGCCACGGGATTGAGTTTTCAGAATCTGTGGCTGCACTTTTCATCTGTGTTCATCAGAGAACTGTATCTTTTCCCTCCTGTGTCCACAGGGGTTTCAGTGCCCTGCTCTCAGGAATGTCTCACCCAGACCTCAGAAAAGGTCTTATCCAGCTTGTGAAACGCGATCCCACTGCTTGGAATTTTTTTCTAGACTCAGGCCATTTTTACAGAGGGATTCTTTTTTTCTTTGAATGTTTATTCAAACCTGTTGAAAGTGACTTGGGTCTCACTGCTCCTTTTTGTGTAAAACGTTACGGCGACCGATTCAGAACTTTTCCTGGAACATGACCGTATGGAGCTCCCCTTCCTGAACCAGTGTTGAGTGTGGAAGTCTGTTCCAGGGACTTGTTCATTCCGACAGCTTCAAACGACCAGTCTACAGGATGTTTCCTCACCTTGCTCTAAAGGAATTCCAACTCAGGTGTGTTCATCACAGAATATGGTCTATGAGTTGTTTGATAGGTTTCACTGAGGGGGCATTTTTAATTATTTTTAAATTTTTATTAGTGAGACACCATGAGGTGCAGTTGTAGACTTACAAATTATGTGCTTGGGTTTCAATTATACAATGATCAAATACCCATCCCTCCACCAGTGCCCATTTCCCACCATCAAGGATCCCAGTATCCCTCCCACCCCACCCCCCTCGCCTCTGTGGCAGGGCATTCGAGGGGTCATTTTTATATATTTGGAAAGAATGTGCGATCACTGTTGGCTACATTCAAACTATCCATCATTATTTTGTTGTCCGATGATGAGTCTAAACAACTGTTAAAAAGCTGTGCTAAAAGTATCCATATAAAATATATTGTTCAATTTTTATAACTGTACTCATTTTTGTTATATTTTTCACAATCATATTATCAGATGTATTGTATTTTTAAGTCACATTATCACATTATTGGATCCTTGTAGAATTGTATTTTTTTTTTCAGGTGTTTCGTTCACATCAGGTGGTACCCTCCTGTGGTATATGTCTCCTCAGCCTGTGTAACTTATCTTCTTATCTTTAGTAGACATTTTTTTTTGGAGGGGAGGGGTAAACCAGGCTGTGCTCAGGAATTACTTCTGGCTCTGCACTTAGGAATTATTACTGATGGTGCTCAGGGGACCATATGGGATGTGAGGGATCAAACCTGGGTTGGCTGCATGCAAGGCAAGTTGTCTACCTGCTGTACTAGCACTCTGGCCCTCTTTATTAAACTTCATGACTGACAAGTACTTCAGAATTATGATAGTCTGTACATAACATAAAACAGCATTTTAACATCTCTTGCATTTTTGGCAAGTAAAGACTCTTGCCCTAAGCCTTATTTTCTGATAATTTAACCACTCATTTCCTTGAACAGTGCTCGGCCTGGAATGTCTTTTCTCATCTTTCACATTCAACTTTATTGTGTGTGATACAGTCTGGTCTCTTGTAAATCGCATTTTTAAAGAATACCCATTTGCCTGTAGTTGTTCTTTAACTGGAAATTTTAATGTACAGATCACCAATAGGTTCTGATTTCTACAGCTTATATATCACTGCTTTAATATTCCATCATTTTAAGTTTTGTCCTTTTGGGGCCAGGGAAGTGGAGCATCAGGTAAGGTGCTTGCACTCCACGTGGGCCCTTGGAGCCCCGCCAGGGGTGATCCCTGAGCACCACCACATGCAGCTGCACCCCAACCCCAGTTTTTGGTTCTTTCTTACCTCTCAGAAGACATGGGGTAGGGGAAGTAAAGGGGTGTCCGAATGGTACCAGGAACTCAAACAAGGGAAGTACGTGCTCTCCCTCTGAGTTATATACCTGGCCCCTGTGGTTTTATTTTTCTACTTTATCTTGTTTCCTTTCTTTTGGCGGGCTGGAGCGATAGCACAGGGGTAGGGTGTTCGCCTTACAAGCAGCCAACATGGCCGACCCGAGTTCGATTCCTCCGCCCCTCTCGGAGAGCCCGGCAAGCTACCGAGAGTATTCGATATGCCAGACACAGTAACAACAAAGTCTCCGATGGAGACGTTACTGGGCCCGCTCGAGCAAATCGACGATCAACGGGAGGGCCTTTACCTTTACCTTTACCTTCTTTTGGCTACTGAGATCATCAACCCTTGGTGGTTTGTTCCCTTGGAACGGGGAGTTTACTTGAGAGGCAGATGTGCCAGGGCTTAGCACGCGCACACATAAACACACACAAACACACGCACACACACGAGTTTACTTGAGAGGCAGATGTGCCGGGGCTTAGCACGCGCACACACAAACACACACACACACACACACACACACACACACACACACGAAAGCATGCAGAGGCACGCTTGAGCCCACAGTCTCGGGAACTAGGAGAGAGCAAAGCCGCCCTTGCTAGACAGCCCTGGGAGTCCCCAGCATCACAATGAGAGCCAGGAAGGGGAGGCTGGTGGAGTGTGGCTGGGCGTGGGGGTGGGGGTGGGGTGACTCATGTCTCCTCAGGTAACCTGGGCTGGGCGCCGAGCCACGCTGGGAAAAGCTCTTGTGTGCTCAGATGGCTCTATTTTCAGCCAGCCTGCAGCTAATTCCTTGTGTCACTGCTCCGGGTACACGCTGACAGGCCCTGGCAGTCGGGAGCACAGGCGGCCCCTCGCTGGTGCCTGGGAGGCCCTTCCCGTCTGCCACGCTCCCCGCGGATTACTATTGTCTCTGGACGAGTCAGGGACGTGAACACGTGCCACAATCTCAATTAGCGACTGTGCTCCGATTCTGTGACTTAAAATCCTCCAACAGCAATCAGGCCTCAACCAGGTCCACACTGGGCAGCTGACGCACCGTCAGTGGCATCTGCCCTGCTGAGACTCAGTCCTTCCGCTGGGCACTGCTTCTTCTTGCATCCTACTTCCGCCTCCTGGCTTCCACTTATTCCCCCTAAATAGATCCTTTCTGAGCTCCGTCAACAATCATCTGTTGGTGGCGAACCCATGGGATTTTTTTGGCCCCTGAAGAGGTCCTGATTTTCTCTCGTCTCTTGAATAAAGTAACCGAGTGCAGAATGCAAAGTGGACCTTTGCATCCCATCCTTCCGATCTTTCCACATTCTCCTCCGGATCTATGTTCACCATCTGCACCCGGGTCCGATTCTTCGCTCCTCTTCTGAGTCCCTCACGTTTTGCCATGGCTGTGTCGAATTTGGCTCCCCTCCTCTGAGCTCCACTGTACGATCTGTTACTCCTACAAATCCATTTTGATCCTTTTTACATATTGGCTTGTTCCTTTTCTATTTATTCCCTTTTGGGGGGGGGGGTAGGGGCTCTGGAGGTACTTTGGATCACACTTGGCAGTGCTCAGGGCTTCCTCCAGGCTTTACGCTTGGGAGGTTACTTCCAGCAATGATGGAGGGTCCATAGACAGCGCGGGGGTTTGAACCAGGGTTGGCCATATGCCAGGTTAACCCCTACAACCGTCTAACCTGTCCTGGTCTTCTTTTAGAGGAGCCTTACCCAGCAGTGCTCAGGGACTGTTCCTGGCTGTGTGCTCAAGAGAGTCTCCTGGTGATGTTCAGGGGACCATACGTGCTGCCAGATTCAATCAATGTCAGCAGAGTTCAAGGCAAGTAAGTGCCTTAACCACCTGTACCATCTCTCTGGCCCTTTTTCTTTTCTTTTCTTTTTTTTAAATGTCACCATTTAAATCTTTTCTTCTTCTTTTTTTCTTTTTGAGTCATATCCGGCGATGCACAGGGGTTACTTCTGGCTCTGCACTCGGGAATTACTCCTGGTGGTGCTTGGGGGACCGTATGGGATGCTGGGTATCGAACCTGGGTCAGCCGCATGCAAGGCAAATGCCCTGCCCATTGTGCTATCGCTCCAGTCCCATTTTCTTCTTATTTTTTTAAGTGCATCACTATCAAAAATCTCAACACGTTCAACCTGCTCCTGGACGCCTCATGGGAGACTGTTTCTTCATTAGGCCAAAACAGCCCACTAATAATGAACTCATCTTCAGCAGTGATCCATCCCTTTTATACCTTTAGACCAGCAAGTCCCGTGATGCCTCCTTTGGGCCAGCGGGTGAGTCTAGCCCCTTTGTCAGCATGGCCATCCTTTTGTATTTTTAAGTTTTGGGATCACACTGGTGGTGCTCAGGAGTGACACTTGGCCAAGCCCAGGGGGCTCACATAGGGTAGTGGATCAAACCCCGGTAGCCAGTATGCCAGGCCAGCACCTTACTGACCCTTGTGCTCTGCCCTTCCTCCTAATCGGGTGGCATTCCTTTCGCAGCACACCCAGCTCTGCCCACAGGCCCGTCCCTGTGGACCTCATGCCACGGGGGCCCCTGACCCAAGCCACAAGCTGCAATGCAGGATCGGGTCAGACAGGGCCCCACCTCACCACGGATCCGGGTTTGATTCCTGAGAGCCGGGGGCCTTCTTTGGCCGCTGTGTGCGCCTTCCTTTCCGTCTTGGAGGCCATGGCTCATCCAGCACGCCCTAATGCAGAAGCCAGCGCTTAGACCAGACCAACAGACAGACCTTCTTAACTGAATTATCCTTGCATTTTCAAGACAAATGTTACATGGCCGTGCTCAAATTAATTCACTTTCCTTTTCGAGGTAGGGCTTGTGCATCTGCATGATCTAATGAGGACGGCTCAGATCTTTCTCCTCTGGTGCTGCCCTGGCCCCGGCCAGGGGGGAAGCTGGGAGGGCGAGGTATGATTTGTTGGAGGGGCTCCAATCTTTTCCTGTGTCTGGAATGGTATGTATAAAATGAAAATGATCTCATCTGTGCAGGGTAGGGAGAACTCACCTGCAGAACAGTTCAGGCTTGGCGGGGCACAGACAGACCCTTATTTTCACCCCAACACGTCTCACCGGCTCATGGCCTGTTTGTTCAGAGTTCCTGCCACTTCTTGTACCAAATCTGGCAACATCTGTTTTCCTACAAATTGACCGCTTTGTTTACGTCTCTCAATTTTCACAGTACTCACTCAAGTCTAAAACAGTGGAATACAGCCTAGACCCAGATCCCTGCTTCCCTGTAACTAGCACGTCCTTTTCCATTTCAGCCCTTCTTGCATTCACAGATATTACTCTCTGCACTTCAGGCTTATTAGCAATCCTTTGTCAGCCTTCAAAGCGAGGCTCTTTATTTACAATCTGTTCCTCTAGAAAACCCATTTAAGATTAGCATTTTCCTTTGCATTAGCACTGAAGTAGGGCATATATCTGAGACCTGGTGTGCTTTTCTAGGTATTTAATCTTAAAATTTTGCGAACTAATGATCTCTAATCCATTATTTCTAAAGCTTACTATTTTTTAATTCCAGAGTTTTTTTTTCCTCTCTGTTACTGACTTCAATGTCACCGAACTGGGGTTAGGCACCATCTTGAGGGAAAGGCAGGCAGTGGGGAAGGATGAGGGGGTGGAGAGTGGGGAGTGATCCCTGGAGCACTGCTGAGATGGGCTCGAGAAGGGAAGGCCGGGAGAGTGGAGTGGGGAAGCTGGGGCCAGGGATGACAGGCCCCTGTTTGGAAGGAGGGGGGCAGACCATAACTGTGACCAGGCCAGGACCTAATGTTTTAAACGGGGTCTTAGAAAAGCTGAAGGCAACAGGACAGAATTAGTTCCCCCATTTGCAACACCTGCAACCATTTGTAAAGCTGACCATTTATACACATGTGAGTGCACAGAGACATATCTGCATAAACACCCATGCACATAGACAGTCCAATGTAAACATACAAGCATGGATACACCCCCACACACCTGCACACAGCAAACTGCACACATATTTTATGCAGATACACAGGCCTGTAAAAGCACACGTGTGCATGGGTACATAACTGCACACTCACACACACACATCTGCTTAGAAGCACATACCTGCATAACACATGTGCAGACATACATGTCCAAACGCCTGAATAAACACACATGCCTGAACAAACACACAGGCACGCACGGGCCTCTATAAACACATGCAGACACACATACCTGCATAGTCCAGACAACATGCCTGCATAAACACACATGCAAACACACACACACCTACATAATTACAGACACATCTGCAAACGCACATGTGCACAGACACGTACCTGTACACAAGTGCACAGACACACGTGCAGAAGCCTGCACAGGACACACAGGCTCACCACTGACACAACCTTATAAACCCTCAGCCATTTCCACACCTGAACAACCCCTCTGGCTGCTTCCTATGCCCACCTCTCACCCCTGCACGCTCAGCTGTTTCTGGTTTCTACTGTTTTACTAAATGAAAGTTCTAATTTTTTTTTTTTTTGCTTTCTGGATCACACCCGGCGATGCACAGGGGTTACTCCTGGCTCTGCACTCAGGAATCACTCCTGGCAGTGCTCAGGGGATCATATGGGATGCTGGAAATCGAACCTGGGTCAGCTGCGTGCAAGGCAAACGCCCTACCCGCTGTGCTATCTCTCCAGCCCCAAAAAGTTCTAATTTTTAAACAGGTCCAAAAAATTAATTTCCACCGACTCACTGGTATGTATGCTTAAATTTATTTCGAGTCCATTATTTTGCTTACCATTATCCCCACCCTCCTTCCCATCCTCTGTATCTGTTCTTCCTCCCTATAGCTGGAAAGTTTCACATTTGTCATCTTTGCTAAAGCACCCCTAGGAGGTGTTCCCTTTCCTTCTGTCTGTAGCTGTTGCTGATGCAGTGTCCAGGCTGGTGCTTGCAACTCAGCCATGGTGAAGGCCAGGGGCTGCACCCCTGGGTGGGGGAGTCTATACAGTGCTCATTGGGGGGGGGGTGCTTGTTAGTGGAGCACATTCTGGTTGCAAAGCTCCCACTGTGATGTCTGTGGGAGACACACCTATGTGTCTGCCTGGGGTCAGACACTAGCCAGTGCGCAGCACATTCTGGGATGGTGCCAGAGGCTCAGACAGAAGAGCACGGGGACTTGGGCATGTGGGGGAACTGGGTGTGGGACTCACGGCCTCATGCTGGGAGTGAAGGAGCCTTCAGTCACTGAGCCATTTCCCCCTGGGCTCCAGTTCCCTTATCATGGTTAGAATTCTGCTTCCTGTTCACAATAGCCCAAATCTGGAAACAACCCAAATGCCCTAGAACAGATGACTGGTTAAAGAAACTTTGGTACATCTACACAATGGAATACTATGCAGCTGTCAGGGGAGATAAAGCCATGAACTTTGCCTATAAATGGGTAGACATGGAGAGTATCATGCTAAGTGAAATGAGTCAGAAAGAGAGGGACAGACATAGAAGGACTGCACACATTTGTGAAGTATAAAACAACATAACATGAGGCTGACTCCTAAGGACAGTAGATACACGGGACAGATCGATTACTCCATAGCTGGAAGCCTGCCTCAAGAGCAAAGGGGAGAAGGCAGCTGGAATAGAGAAGGGATCACCAAGAAAAAGAGGGCTGGAGGAATCGGTCGGGATGGGAGATGTGTGCAGAAAGTAGATAAAGGACCAAACATGATAACCTCTTAGCGTTTGTATTGCAAACCAAAATGCCCCAAAGTAGAGCGAGATTATGGGGAATCATATCTGTCTTGGAGGCAGAGGGAGGGTAGGAAAGGGTGAGTATACCAGGGATATTGGTGGTGGGGAATGTGCACTGGTGGAGGGATGGGCGTTTGATCACTGTGTGATTGTAACCCAAACATGAAAGCTTGTAACTATCTCACGGTGATTCAATAAAATTAATTTTAAAAAAAGGAATTCTGCTTCCTTACAAGTTAAAGTTCATTACATCTTACTCTTCTGAAATCTTTAGCATGCTTTGAAAGGGTCTATCTCACAGTGATTCAATATTTAAAAAAGTAAAAAAAATATATAATATTTACATGACCTAAAAAAGCTTTTAAAAAAATAAAAATAAAAAAATAAAATCTTTAGCATGCTTGAGTCTCTCTTTTCACTCCACTGACCCACAAATTCCATGTTATCTTCAAATTAGTTTATTAAAATGTATCCTATCGTTTCCAACCATTACTTATTTATACATAATCACTTTTTTTTTGTTCTGGGGCCAGCCCAGCTGTGCTAGGGGCCTACTGCTGGCTCCTGGCGGGGCTCAGGGATGATGGGAATAGAACCCAAGTCAGCTGCATGCAGGGCGAGTGCTTGGGGGGACCATATGGGATGCTGGGGATGGAACCCAGGTCAGCCACATGCAAGGCAAATGCCCTACCAGCTGTGCTGTTTCTTTTAAAAACTGTATTCTCGGCAGGGAGCTCTTTTTACGGAAGGATTCCTACTCTTCTCCTTGCCGTTGTCTATGTTCTCTGCCTGCAATTCCTATTACAGGGGCACCCAGACTGCTCCCGGGCCCCACCTCTGTGCCGCAGACCCTTCTCTCTCTCTCACCTTGATCTTAGTTCTGCCCTTTGTTCTTGACTCTATCCGTTCTACCCAGCAGCCCGTCCAGTGAGTTGACTCGCCACCTCCATTTCTCACTGGCTTTACTGCTCCTCTGTCCCTAGCCCTCGCCTCCTAGGATTAAGCAGGAGAGTGTCCTTGGTGCTCAAAGGGAAAGAAATGGGAGACCAGAAAAGTTTCTCTTGACTGCACTGCCCCGAGGGTGCGGCTCTGCTATTTATAATTCCCTGAGCTGGGCTTCCTCCTGGCGTCCTGGCTCCTGGTCCTGCCAACACCTCCCTGTGACTGTTCTCTTGCGTGTTGAGCCCCTCGTGGCCTCTGGCCAGGTCTGTTCTGACCATGAGGGCAGTGTAGCCTCTGGGTCCTGCGGCGATGATGACCTCAAATGGGCACACTGAGCTGCTCCCGACACTGCCTTCACCCCGAGAGTTTGATGGCGTCAAGCCTGGGACCCCGCTTTTCTTCCTCTTCAAAGGAAGCTCATCAATGGAACTGGGCTTCCATCGTTCCTGTGGGGCTGGTGAACAGGCAGAGGCAGGAGATGTCAGCATTGCCTCCTTCTGTCTTAGCTCTGAGCACGCATGGGCCTCTTTCTGAAACTTTTTCCAAAATTTCAGAATATTTACTGTTCATAATTTACATCTACTATATAAACTAATATTTATGCATTATTTTACTGAAGAGGGTAGGGCGTTTGCCATGCACACAGCCGACCCGGGTTCGATTCCTTCATCCCTCTCGGAGAGTCCGGCAAACTACCGAGAGTATCCCGCCCACACAGCAGAGCCTGGCAAGCTCCCCGTGGCGTCTTCGATATACCAAACACAGTAACAAGTCTCACAATGAAGATGTTACTGGTGCCCGCTCAAGCAAATCGATGAACAACAGGAGGACAGTGCTACAGTGCTATTTTACTGAGTATGTACATGGTCATTTGAAGTGCCTTGAGGAGCCCAATATATACCTACCTATAAACTAAACCCTATTATACGAACTGTCAAATGATACACACATTGGAAAGATTCCACAAACTAAATGAAGAAGCAGAAAAGGGCATGGCCGTACTCTTCCAGAAGCATGAATTCACCAGCACTCCTCAATCTAGCCTCCGTCGTGGGACCGCTCCTGTCACTTCACCTTCTGGGACACACTCAGGGGCAGTTCTCTGAGTTCTCTGCTCTTGTTCCCAGCTCAAGAATCTGCTCTGTAGCCAAGAGCACTGTGCGTCAGCCCATTTAACCTACCTCCTGTTTTGACAGTCACAATGCTAATTTCTAGGATCCTCCTTAATAATTCCGTGGGGTCAACAGCCCTCATCTCTCTGAGGGCTCATCGACACAATGGCCAAACCTGGGGCTGGCACCAGAGCAGAGTGCATTCCCGTTGGAGGCGGTGGCAGGTCTGGGTCCGAGTCCCACAGTGTGTGTACTGACAACCCCGGCTCCCAACGCAGCGAAGACAGCACTTGTTCGTAGGGGAAGGAGAAGGCTCTGCTCGCCTCGCAGTCAAGTGTGATGCCTGGGGAGGTCCAGAACCTCCCCAATGTCCTCGAATTTACCAACCACAGGGATCTACCCTGTCTCTGCAACCCCAGCCCCTGAGACCTGCCTGAGTCACCCCTTCCCAAGCCACAGGCCCAGGGTCACCCCGCCACTTGCCCTGCGCCTCTCACACACAGCCCCACCATCAGCTCCCGGGGGAAGCACAGGGGTGGCCGAAATTCCTCCTCCACACCAGGCTTCCCGCCCTTATTGAGCCAAGGTTTTCATGTATAAATGATCCCATTTGCTTTTCATGAGACTTCTCCATGGCTCCCCCCCCCCACTCCATCCCCTCCCCGCTCCAGGGTACTACAAACTGCTTTTAAAAATTCTGCTCTCTCAGTTCTAAACGTCTGGAGCAAGACGGAGAGGCTATTGCAAAGTGTCAGCCTGCCACCTAGAAACAGAACGCCCATTTCATGTCAGCTGAGGTGAATCCAAATGGATCTTGAAAATTCCGTTATTTCTGGTAACGTGTTGTTCTCAAATGGCTTCGAAGGAACTGCCGCAGAAAGTAAAACGTCACCATGGCTGAGCTCTGACTTTTAACTTAATTTGTCAAAGCTCTAATTTTGATTGATTCCATGGATGGCAGACATGGAAGCCAGGTGATGTTTGGTATTTTCCTGCAACTTAGGAGTGTATTCTCTCTGACAGTTATGCAGGTGTGACTATACGGAATAAAATGCAATTAGTTCGCCTGTGGCCTCTGAAACACGCTGATAAATTCTCAATCCTCTTGCCCTACGGTAAAGGACCCCCTGCTATTCCACGAGCCTCCCCGAGGGCCAGCGGCAGCTGTATCGAGCATGAAGTGCTTACTTGTCTCCAAGGGGTACTGTGAGAATTCAGCGTTGACAGACTGATATTCCCAGGTCTGCCCTGGGAGCCAAAGGGCCACTCACCACACATGCAAAGCCAGCAGTGGGGGTACCCTCGAAGGACCAACATTTGCTACACCAAATGCAAGGGAATGAAAATGAAAAGGGGGGTCAGAGCGACTATACAGCTGCTAAGACGCCTGCCTTGCACGCAGCCAATCCTGGTTTACCCCCTGGCACCCATATGATCCGCCAAGTGCACCAGCCGGGAGTGATTCCCGAGCACCACCAGGTGTGGGGGAAGGGTCGGGATGGGCAGGACAGGGCAGAGGGTGCGACTGTGTACAGGTGACATCCAAGTTCCTGCTCCTAAGTGAGCTGTCATACCCTGCTGGCCTGGGCTGAAAGCAGTCCGTCTGGCGAGGGTGCGGAGCCCTCTCCGGAACAGCAAGCTCACCCACTCGACAGCACCGACAGCATTTCCTCCCTCAGTATTGGAACTGGCAGTTCCTAGTCTCAACTTCACGGAACGATTTTTTTTTCTTTTTGGCTCATACCCAGAGATGCTCAGGGGTTACTCCTGCTCTATGCTCAGGAATTACTCCAGGTGGTGCTGGGGGGGGGGGGGGGGGTACCATATGGGATGACAGGGATCCAACCCGGGTCGGCTGCATGCAAGGCAAACGCCCTCCCTGCTGTACTATCACTCCAGCCCAAAAGAATGATTTCTTTAAGAGCCTTGCTGCTCCCTCCGAGAGCGAACAGTAAACTAGTCCTTACCGTATGGACAGGAGCAAAGAGCAGAGCCCAGACACTGCCAGTCGGGGCAGCAGCCCCTTGAAAAGCAGTTCAACCCTGCCTGGTAACCTGGTGAGCTGTACCTCCCCCTGATCCAGTGCCTCCACCCTGAGAACAGAGCGTGGGCAAACTCCAGCTTGAGGAAGACGGGGACCAGTCACCCACGGCAGCTGTGCTTGGGGAAGCAGAATCAACTGACGTCAACCAATGGCAGAGGAAAATAAGGGGCCTGATTGGCAGAATGGGATGACGCAGAGCTCTGATGAGCTCAGCACCCACAGGGATTGTTTCTACACCAATGCAGGTGCCAGGGAAACTGCAGGTGGTTGCATGTGCTGAGATGCTACAAAAAAAGGTTTCGTTTGTCTGGGGATCACACCTGGTAGTGCTAAGGGCTCACTCCAGGCTGAGTCCGGGGAACTATATGGGGTTCTGGGAATCAAACCAGGATTGGCCTTGGGCAAGGCGAATGACCCACTCCAACGTACTTCCCGCCCACCACCATGCTGCTTTTTTTTTGCTTTTTTTGGGTTACACCCAGCAATGCTTAGGAATTACTCCTGGCAGTGCTCAGGGATGCATATGGGATGCTGGGAATCGAACCCAGGTCGGCCGCGTGCAAGGCAAACGCCCTACCCGCTGTGCTATCACTCCAGCCCCCTTCCCCCCCCCCGCCCCATGCTGCTCTTTTGATGGAGTTTTAACACAAGAGAAACTGGGGCTGGGGTGGGAGCTGGGCAGGAGAGCATGTGTGAGACCCTGGATTCATTCCCTGCACCACCAAAATAGAGAAAGAGCAATAGTACTACATACATATCTGAATGGCCACAACCACAAGCAACAAAACCAAAATGAAAATCTGAATGGAAATATTCAACGCCAGACTCAAACTAGAGGTTATCTCTGAGGAGGGAGGGAGTGAGCTGGGAAGAGAGATCAATTTGGTTTTTCCAGCAAAGATTCATTCCTCTGAAGAAGAAAAGCCAGCCCACAACCCAGCGCTGGCGCTTAGCATGCACGGCCACACCCGGGGCCCATTGGGGCCCTGCATATCCCAGCACAACCCCGATGGCTTTGCTCCGTGGGCAACTTCTGGCCTTACCACAGCACGCACACAGAAGCCCCAGAAAAAAGGGGTACGACGCCCCCCGGAACACAACTAAAAGATGTCTGGATGTTGCGGCCAGAGAGCGCCACCCCAACAAGCAGCTGCGTGAACACTGCAGAGACCACAAGCTCCACAACCTGCAACCCGGGTCTGAGCTGAGGGCAAAGGCCCCTGGCAAGCACGTGCACAAGCACTACAGCTGCACGGGTGGCATGGCCGGGTCACTATGTGAGCACAACTGCTGGCACTGCAAAACCAATAGCAGCAACAACAAAGGCAAAGGGTGGGAGGAGTGGAAGTTTTTTTAAATCAGTGTATCCTGGGGCCAGAGCAGGAGTACAGTGGGGAGGCTGCTTGCCAGGCATGCCGAGTTCGATCCCTGGCATCCCATATGGTCCTCTGAGCACCACCAGGAGATTCTTTTTTTTTTTCTTTTCTTTTTTTTTTTTTTTTGCTTTTTGGGTCACACCCTGCAATCCTCAGGGGTTACTCCTGGCTCTGCATTCAGGAATCACTCCTGGCGGTGCTTGGGGGACCATATGGGATGCTGGGAATCGAACCCGGGTCGACCGCGTGCAAGGCAAATGCCCTACCCACTATGCTATTGCTCCAGCCCCACTACCAGGAGGTTCTTGAGTGACCCCTGAGCACTGCTGAATGTAGCCCTCTCCCCAAAATAAGATAAAAAAAAATTAGTATGTCTGGTAAAGAAAACCTGCAGTAAACAAAATGTTAAAATCCAATAAAGCTGCTTTTTATACAAATGAAATACTTTGGGAGGAATTAGGTATTGGTCCAGAGAGATAACAGAGCAGGCAAGGCATCTGCCTGGCATGCAGCTGACCTGGTTTGACCCCTGGCGCCCCCTACTGTCCGCTGGGGCGGACCCTGAGTGCAGAGCTGGAAGTGAGCGCGGGGTACTGGCTGGGGGTGACCTCAAAACAAATAAACAAAAAGAAATGATGCACCATCCCAGCACCGGGAATGTAACTCAATGATGAAACGTGTGCCTAGCAACTAGGAGAACCAGTTTCAATCCCCGGGGAGAGGAGAGGGAGGAGGGAGGGGGAGGGAAAGAAATGACACAGGTTAGAGGCAGGACAGGCTTAAAGCACATGCCCCCTTGCATGAGCCCGCTGCCCCAGTTCCGTCCCTAGCGACATATGGTGGCCCAGATAACCCCCGGCACCCCTGATCCCTCACACTGAACTGCAGACACCTGGGATGAGGCTCACCAGGAGGGCTCCAGGCTCCAGGGGCTGCTTGAGAGCTGCCCCCCCCCCCCAAGAAATGATACACTGTTCATTTAGAAAATGACAACTCAGACATAAGACAAGCTCAATGATGCGTAGTAAAGCTTATCTGCCACCAAAACCCAATACAATAAAGAATATAAGCTAACAAGCAGGTACTGCACCCCACGAGATTCCAAAACATTTTCCATACATTAATTAAAAAAAGGACAAATAATTGCATGATTAAGTATATTCTTATGAAAATGATGCTATCTATGATATGCTTTTGTTCAACCTTTTTTTTCTCATTTAAGAATGTCTGATGCGCCTCTTTCTATCTCGCTTTCTATCTCTCCTGTTGCGCAGAACACCTGTTACGCACATGCCATAATAAATCTACCCGCTTCACGACTACTCGCTCTTCTGGCCGTCTCCTTGCTGAAGGAGGAGGCTATGCCAAGTGATTCTGCTTATAACACATGGTCACATGGCTCAGAGGGAGATCACTGGCCTTGCATGTACAAGGCCCTGAGTTCAACCCAGCTCTGCCACAGTCTCCTAGGCTGCCAGCAGTGACCTCTCAGCAACGCCGGGGCAGTCCCCCCAATCATCTTTATAACAGAATAAAAATTCCTATTTGGAGTATTGTTAGGCCAAAGGTCATCAACTTTAAAATTTTGTCTTCCAGATGGGATCAGTCCAGGCTGGGAGCTGCTCAAAGGGCCTGGGGCACGTGACGGAGATGCCGGCATGGACCCTAAGAGGACTGATCCAGCGCCACACTGCCTTCCAAACACTGCCGGGCAGGCCCTCCAAAGATGGCACCAAACTGGATCAATGCACACTCCTCCCACGAAGCTTCCAGAGTTTTCTTTGTACTCTTGTCACCACTGCACGTTTTCAGGTGAGTACATAAGGAGTATTTCCCCTGAGCAGCACCGGGTTTGACCCATAAATAACTGCCCCCCCCCATTGTAGGGCTGGAGCAATAATGATAGTATAGTGTGGGGTGAGGGCACGCAGCTGACCCGGGTTTGACCCCCAGCTTCCATATGGCCCCTGGAGCCCCTCCAGGAGTGATTCCTGAGTACAGAGCCAGGAGTAAGCCCCAAGCACTTCCAGGTGTGACCCCGAAAAACAAAACAAACAAATAAACAAAAGGATCATTTCTACAACCCGAAGGATGTTTAAAAACTGGAACAAGTAGGAAACGACAACTGTCACACGGATCTTTATGAACACTGGGCGGGGGGGTGGGGGGGAGACAGGCCACCCCAGATAGGGCTGGAGTGTCCCGGGTTTGATCTCCAGTACCAGATGCACCCCACCACAAATATACCTGACCACCACTGGGTGTAGCCCTCATGAACCCGAGCGCCACTGGGCCCAAGCACTGACCGTTAAGTTAGTGCTGCTGGCACCGTCCTCAGGCCTCCTGGGCAACGCTGGGAAGTAGCCCCCTCCAAAAAAGAAACCGCCACCAATTAGCAGACTAAGGGTCTGTGATCTCTGGGGAGCGGGCACTCCGATGGAGCCTGGGAACCGTGCGGGCCAGACGCAGCCATCTCAGAGGGTCACTCAGGGACCCAGCGGGCACTGTACACGTGCTCTCCCGCCTCAGCTGCTTCCCTGACCGGGCCAGCTGCACTCTGAAATACACAGGCCTCACAGCATGGCAGAGAGGGGGTGGGGAAGAAGCAGGACTAGGTGCATCTGAAGGCTCTGAGAAGCTGCCGCTGGGAAGGGAGCCAGGAGAGAGAACAGAGGTCGCAAGGACAACAGGTGCCAGCGAGTGAGTGAGGGACCTAAAGGCCAGACCCTCCCTCGAAAGGTCTCCGGACATGCCGGGAAGGCGACACCTCCGCATGACAGAAGTCCCCCTGATGGAAAAGATGCGTCCAGCACACACGCGTCAGGAGCCCGCTGGCATGGGGACGCCTGGAGGCAGACAGAATGAGCTCAGGCAAAGGGACAGGAAGGTGCAGGGCTGGGGCGCACCAGGCTGGGAAGCCCAGGAGACCTGCCCCAGCTTCTCTCCCAGACTCGGCCGAATCCTGGGACGGGTTCACTGAAGGAAAATGGGGCTGGGGCGGAGCAAGCACCAGGCTGGGTCTACACTGTCCACTGTGTGGCCACACTCGAGCCCTCCAAGCACTCTCACAGGTCCTGGTAGGAACTGAGGGTCGGGGGAGGGGAAGGGGCCACTGATGAGCACTGTATGGGTCAGCAACTACTGCCCAAGTAGCATTCCACAAACTTGTCTAGTGGGGGGGGGTGGGGGGGGGAAGAGTCCAGAGGTACTCGCTGAAAACAAAACAAAGCAAGGGACAGAGAGATGGTACCTGGAGGAAGGCACGTGCCTTGCACATAGCTGGCCCCGGTTTGGTTCCCGGCATCCCATACAGCAGGAGTGATCCCTGAGCACAGAGCCAGGAGCAAGCCCTAAGCAACGCCAACCCCAAATTAAATCAACACCCACACAAATGCCTCTATTCAACCCAGACCCACTATTCAAAGATGCACAGGAGCGGAGGCTGGAGCTGTATCGCTGCCAGCACAGAGATGGGTTCTGGGGCCACCGAGAAGCCCACAGAGGCGCGAGGGAACTGACAGACACCTCCGAGGACGGTGCCCATTGGGAGCGCCGACATCATGGGGGCCGGGAGTCTGAACCTGGACCAGGGGCCTGAGCGGGAACGAGGGCTGTTCAGAAGCAAACGTGCCCTGAGGTTCTCGCAGAAGAACCAGCTCGGGTGGGGCGCCAAGCACGCGGTGCTGGAGAAAGAAGCCGGGGTGCACGGAGTGGGTGATCTGGAGCAACGCCCCAACACGTGTGTGACAGACACTGGGGGAAGGGCTTGGCCCCGGCTCTCCATCTGCCTCTCAGAAGGCTCCAGCACTAGGGGCCAGAGCCAATGGCGCTAGTGCTGGGGGCGGGAGGGGGGGGAATGCCGTCACGGGGGGCCGGCTCCAAGCCAAGCCTCGGGTGGGCTCTGGCGGCCACCTGGGAGGACAGGGAAAAGATCTGAAGCCGGAGCCGGGGCTGCGGGTGAGTGAGGACGGCGGCGCATCTGCAGAGGCCACGGCCCGTGCGTGCGGGTGAGCTCATCCTCTCTTGGCACGGGGCAGCCTGCCTTGTCATCTCCCCGCGCCAGGAAGAGCCAGGCCGCAGTTGAAAAGAAAACGCCGCGCGGGCTGCACCCCAGGCCCTGCTTTGATAAGCTTCCATCTTTCGCACAGCTGGGCCCGTGTCAAACGCAGAAGTTCTGCGGCTGTCGGTGGCGGGGAGCATCGACAAAGTGCCCAGATGCCCCCGGCAGAAGGAGTGACGCTCGCACATGGCCCCTGAGATCAGGTCTGCACCCCGATCTCTGCAAGTGGCAGCCCCAGGCTAACTTGGGCAGCAAATTCTGAGTTTAAAAAGGTGTTCCCTTTTTTCTCTTTTATGTTTCGAGACACAGCCTGCAGTGCTCAGGGGATACTCTGGGCTTGGTGCTCAGGGTTTAGCTCCAGGCACACACTCCAGGGATCAAATCCAACCTCCACATGCAAATCCTGTGCTTGGTCCGTGAGCGGAAAAGAAAGGGGTCAGCTACATTGATCTGGGGTTGGCCCCAGGTTCAAATGTATAATCGAGAGCAGAGCCAGGAGTCACGTCTACAAGAAGGCAGCCCCAGGAGGTGGCCCGGGAGGTCTGTGGTGGATTCCCTGTCCCTGTCCTGGTGGGCTGCGAGTGTCCCCTAAAGATGTTGGCGATGACATGAACATCCAGACCAATGTCCAGGCTGAGCAACGTAGGTATGACATCCGCTGTGGTGGGCTTCGTTCGCAGACAGAAGGTGTGAGTCAAATAAAGACTCTCATGTGCGTGCACAAAAAAGGACTCTCATGCACGCACACACACACGCACGCACACACATATATGCATGCACGCACGCACGCACGCACGCACACTCCTTAGGCTGAGTCGGGTTACCGTGAGATCATGTATCCCAAGTGACAAGCTCACCAGCCTCTGAACCCAGAGAACATGCCCAGCCCTACAGTTCTCAGGCTACAGGCTAAAGTGGGCGACATGCCACCAGCTCGCGGGGGTGCTTGCCCCAGAGGCCCCAGACCCACGGGCCTCTCCAAGTGGCGTGTTCCCTGGAGCCCCCGGGGAGAGCTCAGCCCCTCTGACGTGGCTCCCACCCTGGAGCATGCAGAAGCAGGAGCACACACGTCTAGGACCACCGAGTTGGTCCCGGGAAACACACTGGTCTGCTCTGGACCCTCCTTCACCCACGATCCCTGCACCCCACAACCTCCAGCCACGGGCTAGACTGTGCTTGCTCATCACAGAAAACCTCAATCCTGAGCTCCCTGTTGTCATTTCAACATCTCCCAGCTTCCTCCCAGCGCTGCAGAGCCCTGGGGACCACCTTCACCCAGCCCGTGTCCCTCAGACCTTGCTTCTCTTCCACCAACCGACAGCCCACAGCCCACAGCTGTGCTCCTGTCTTGGCAGCTCGCCCAGCTCACTCTGTCCTTCTCCTTTGCCCTACCCTCTGGGCCAAAACCCTGCCCCAGGCCTGTCTGCTCACGTTACTGTGGGGAAGAAGTGAAAATCAATCACCGCTAGGCGACAGGCCTGACTTTCCATTCACAGGCACCAAGCTCAACCGAGTCACTCCTCTCTGGGTGTCAGTCAGTCACCAACCTCAACCGAGTCGCTCCCCTCTGGGTCTCAGTCAGTCACCAAGCTCAACCAAGATGCTCCTCTCTGGGTGTAAGAGTCAGTCAGTTCCTCAGGGGCCCGAGAGACGGTATGGCAGAGGGCCGCTGCCTGGCACCTGGCCAGCCTGGCTTCAATCCCCAGCACCCACATGGTCCCCAGAGCTCCCCCAGGTCCCCGGAGTCCCACCAGGAGTGAGCCCTGAGTACAGTCAGGAGAAACCCCCAAGCACAGTCGGGGGCGGCCCCCCCAAAACTAAAACCAAACAAAAATGAGTCATTTCTTCACAAGATGAAATCGTGTAGTGGCAGAACAAGTCAGAGGGAGGAGGACAAATACCAGATGACCTCAGCCATCTGTGGTAAGAGACAAAACAAGGGACCAGACGGTATCGAACAGATACAAAGCCTGATCTTAGAGGATAAAACCCAGATTACCAGTGTGCAGGGGGGAGATTCAGAGATGGACTTGAGGTGATGTAGGGACAGTGGTGTTGGGATATAAAGTAATTTCATACATTACATTAATACCACGATGTACCTCTACCTTATTATTTTTTTTAAAGCCACTTATTCAGGGGCTGGACAGATAGCACAAGGCCTAAGGCCCTTGACCTATCCCAGTTAATTCCCTGGCACCCCACCATGGCCCCCCAAGAATCATGGGAAGCAAATCCCAATCAGAATCAGGAGGAATCCCGTGTACTTCTAGTTGTGGTCCAAAAATAAAAAGTAATTTCTTTGAAAAACAACAACAACAAACACTGTTCTTGAGGCTAGAGGAATAGTCTAGTGGGTAAGGAGCCTTCCACTGGCTCAGTCCTGGGCATTGTGTCCGGTCAACCAAGTCCCACCACGAGTGAGCCCTCAGCAGTCCCGCATGACCCCAAACAAACACTGCTCCCATGACACACTGGAAAGTTGTTCAACACCTAGTACAGTAAGGAAGTTACATGGCCAACCATGTAAAATACTGTAAAATCCACCCTTAAAGGTACAACTGGCCTTTTTTAGAATGTTCAAAGAGCTGCATAACCATAATTATTACCTAATCTCAGAATAATTCATCACTAACCCCCTGAAAGAAACCGCAACTCATCAGCAGTGCCCTCTGCCCTCGTCCCACTTCCCGTTGCTGGGTCTTTGGCTATTCTGGGCATTTCCTATAAAGGGAATCATACCTGGTTGGTATTTGGGGTCTGACCGCCATCACCGAGCTGAGCCCCCAGGTTCACCTGTGTTTCAGCATGCATTACCCTGCTTACTGCCTACCTAGTAATACTCCATTCTTCCGATATGACTCCATCTGCCCCTCACCAGGACACTTCTGTTGTTTCTGCTTTAAAATTCCATTTTGAATCATGCTGTTATGATCATTCATGTTACAAGTTTTTGTATGGGCAAATATTTTCGATTTTTTTAAAAAAATTTTTTCCTGGGAGGGATATTATCCATGATGGTGGAAAATGGGCACTGGTGGAGGGATGGGTATCTGATCATTGTATAATTGAAATCAAAGCACAAAAAATTGTAAATCTACAACTTTAAAAAAAATAAAATAAAATAAGGGGGAAAAAAATATTTTTTTCCTTTTTGGGGTCATACCCGCGATGCTCAGTGTTTACTCCTAGTTCTGCATTTAGGAATTACGGCTGGTGGTGCTCAGGAGACCATATGGGATGCTGAGGATTGAACTCAGGTCGGCCGCATGCAAGGCAAATGTCCTATCAGCTGTACTATTGCTCTGGCCCCGTATTTCCGATTTTCAAGAGTTTCTGATTCCTGCCAGGGAGGAGAACTGTCAGAATACACGGTAACTCTAAGTTTAATATTTTAAGGATGACTAGCGTGTCCTGAAGTGGCACCATTTCACATCCTCACCAGCAGTGCATTAGGGCTCTGATTTCTTCACATCCTTTGTGACACTTGTCAGTCTTCTTATTTCCGCCAAAAACACAGTGGGGGTGAAACATTACCTTAATGTGGTTTTGATTTGCACTTCCGGAATGATTAATGAGGTTAAACAAATTAACCCTTTGTTGTTTGCTTTTGTGCGACACTTGGTGGCGCTCTGGGGCTACTTGCAGTGTGATTGTGGGGTACAGGTCACTCCCAGTGGTGGTGGAGTGGGGGGCATGAGATGCTGGCGATCGAACCCAAAGCATGTGCTCCAAACCAGCCCACTGAGCTATCTCTCCAGTCCCAACTTGACCGTTTTTAAGCATATGGTTTGGCAGTGTTAAGTACATTCACATTATTATAAAAACAGTTCTCCATGACAATGAGAGCTGGAAATGATCTCTCTGTACAAGAACCGAGTGCTAAAAGGAGGTAAAATGATATATACAATAACCTTCCAGTACCTGTATTGCAACCATAATGGGAGGGAGGGGGAGGGGGAGGGAGGGGGAGGGGGAGGGAGGGAGGGAACTGGGGACATTGGTGGTGGGAAATGTACACTGGTTAAGGGACTGGTGTTGAAACACTCCCTGTATGACTGAAATCGTGGGCAACTTTTTGACTGTTTCAATTTTTAAAAAATTTTTTTGACCGTTTCAATTTTTTTTAAAAAGGAGGGGGTATATATACTTAAAAAAAAAAAATTCTCCAGAACCTTGTGACCTGCCATAGATGAGCAGGTGACAGTTAAGAGCCTCCCTCACGCCAGCTCCTGGAACTTCCATTCGCCTTTCCATCTGCCCACTTATAAATCTATTTGGTGGTTGTTTTTTTTTAAAATTGTTGCTGAGCTGTTAGAGTTCTTTATAATTCTGGATACAAGCCCCTTTCAGAGATATGAATCGAAACTATTTTTAAGTTTTCAGTAGGTGCTTTTACTTGACTGCTAAAGCCTTTGAAGAGATTTTATCTCAATGAAGTCCAATTTTTCTATTTTTCTCCTGTTGCTTGTGCTTTTCATATTTTACCTAAGAAGTTATTGCCTACTCTGATATCACAAATTGCAATACCTCTATTTTAAGAGTCTTGTCATTTTTAACTCTTAGGTTTATTAAAAGATTTGGAGTTAAAATCTGTATATAGAGTCTGCTGAGGTTTACATTCATCCTTTTGGGGGCTGGAGAGATAGCACAGCGAGCAGGGCATTTGTCTTGCACACGGCTGACCCGGGTTCAATTCCCAGCATCCCATATGGTCCCCTGAGCACCACCAGGAGTAACTCCTGAGTGCAGAGCCAGGAGTAACCCCTGTGCATTGCCAGGTGTGACCCAAAAAGCAAAATAAATAAATAAATTCATCCTTTTGTACATTATCATCCAATTATCCTGACACCTTCTGAAAAGACTAGACTTGCCCCATCGAATGGCCTTGGCACCAGCTCCAAACCAATCAGCAATCACTAGTGGACTGTCCAGGCTGCTGCTTCACCACTTCTGTCCTTGTGCAAGCTCCACACTGACTTTTGGGCCACACTTGGTGACGCTCAGGGTTTACTCCTGGCGGGCTCGGGAGAGCAGCTGAGGCGCATGGGCTGGAGCCTGGGCCGGCGGCCTGTGGAGCAAGTGCCCTGCCTGCTGTCCCCTGCCGCCTTAGCTCCTCCTCACTGTCCTGACTGGTTTTGCTTGGTGTAAGTTCTGAAATCAGAATGCAGGAGTCTCCAATGTTTTATTTTTAAAAATTGTTCCAGCGACTTTGGGTCCTCTAATTTCCATAAATTCTATGATCAGTTTATAGCAGCCAGTTAAAAAAAAGGGGGGACCTGATATTTTTACCGGGAGTACATAGACTATGCAGATGAATCTGATGAGTATTGCCTATCTTAATACAAAATCTTCCAACCCGTGAATAGGGTTTATCTATGTACTTAGCCTTTCTAGTTTTCTTCAAAGGTTATTTCCTTTAAGGTTATTTTTATTGGTTTTTTTCTTTGCTTTTTTTTTTTTTGAGGGGTATGTGTGTGTTATACTGAGCAATGCTCAGGGATTATTACTCCTGGCACCTTGCTCAGGAACCACTCCTGGCGGGCTCGGAGGACCATATGCGATGCCAGGGATCACACCTGGGACAGCTGTGTGCAAGGCAAATACCTTACCCTATGTGCTATCACTCCAGCCCCTAATATACAAGTTTTATACCTCTTTAGGTTAAATTTACTTCTGTTTTGTTCCTTATAATGCTACTATAAATGAAATTGCTTTCTTCATGTCATTTTTGACTCTTCATTACTGGTAACTGAAAATATAAATGCCTTTTGGCCCATTGATTTTCTGTCCTACAGACCTGCTAAACTTGTTCATTACATCAACAGCTGTCGCTTTCACACATTCCTTACCTTCTACAAAAAATCATGCAGTCTGAATACAAACAGTGCTACTTCTTCATTCACAAAAATGGAGACATTTCATCCCCTTTTCTTATCTCCCTGGTTAGCTACTTTGTATACGAATGACTAGAAGTGGCAAAGGTGGATATTCTTGTCCTGTTCTTAATCTCCCG
Source organism: Sorex fumeus (assembly GCF_029834395.1). Lineage (NCBI taxonomy): Eukaryota > Metazoa > Chordata > Mammalia > Eulipotyphla > Soricidae > Sorex > Sorex fumeus. Next base: position 11,840,114 of record NW_026606063.1, on the reverse strand, counting down.
AAGGAAGCTGTCCTCTCTCACCACTACTTACAGTTTTCACTTGTAATAGGGGTGTAGGTTCTACCAAACTTCCCCCCACATTTATTTAAATGACCACGTACTTTTTGCCCTTAATTGCATTATAAAGTGTAATATATCGATTTTTGCATGTGGAATCGATCTTGCGTTTCTGGGAGCAACGCAGAAGCACTCTTTCCTCACTGACAACATCTTACTTTGGGGATTCTAGAGCTATGTCAGGAGAGGGACAGGAATTAAATTTTGGTCTGCCCAGGTGGAAAGGCAATCATTACTGTTCCAGGCCTGGACTCCCAGAGGAAAAGATGCCCAGCCAACTGAGTCCAGGGCATGCTAAAGGGGCCCGTACTGTATATGTATACATATATATTCGATTTAACTTATTATTATTATTATTATTAATTAGTAATGAGCTGTAGCAACGCTATTAACAGGACTTTCATCAAATCCAAACACTTCATCCTCCAGAGCTTTGGACAAGGCAGGTGAAGAGCCGGGTTCCCAGGTGCAGCCTGCCCTCTGCTGGGAAGGAAGGTGAAGACGCGCCTGGCAGCTCCCTTACGTAACCTCCACCGCCCACGGTGCTACAGAGCAATGCACCACATCTGGGGCATGCGCACACGCACACACACACACACAAGGCACAACACACACACACACACATACCACACCACACACACACACATACAAGAGGAAGCAGGTGGAAATTCTCCTGCTTTCTCTCTGAAGAACAGGGTGGGCTGAGATTTGCAGAAGGAAGGCAGCGGATGGGGATGGGCAGGCAGGAAATGGAAGCGGGCATGTTTATGTCCAGCCCTTCTGCATAACAGAAGGAAGAGGAAAGGGTCGCGAGCTTGGGTCTGGAGAAAAACCAAAATGATGCAGAGATGGGTGTGCTCAAAACCCCTGACAGCAGGCAGAGCAGACCAGGGAGAGGGAAGAGGGAGGAAAAGAGGGAGAGAGGGAGAGAGGAAGAGAGAAGAAGAGAGAAAAAGAGAGAGAAAGGAGGAGAGGGAGGGTGGGAGAGGGGGAATTGGAATAGACCAGGGGGAAAGAAGACTAGTTTTAACAGGCTACTTAATTGCCATTTAAGGGGAAAAAAACCCAAAAACGATAGCCAAAACGCATCCCCCCCAAAATTTCCTCCAAATCAGAATCCTGGAAGTGTGGTAACAAAATGCCTGGGGAGGCAGCTTGGCGGTCTCGCCTGCCCGGGCTCTGCACTCAGGCCGGAGGTCCAGTCCCAGACCCCGAGGGGAAGCAGTCTGGGCCGCACACACCTGATGCCCTGGAAGGACCTTCCAGGAAGGGCCCCTGTGTGGCGACAATTTCCCTTACACTGCTGCCGCGTGCACATCCTCAGGTGAAGGCCCTTCTCCCTTCTGCTCCTAGCTAACCCCTGGGGCTCACAGTACCAAGGTATATAGCCCACAGGCCCTAGGTAATGGCCAGGGTCAGCAGTAAAGCCAGCAGCCTGCCCATCTCCCCTGAAGATGTGCTAGAACCCAGGCTGGCCACCGTCGCCAAGAGTGGCTTCTGCAATCCTGCAATCCTTCACCAGGCATGCAGGGGAAGATCCCTCACGCCCATCAGCTCTTTCAACAGCCCTAACTCTGGCCCAGATATCAGGGGGCAACCAAGCCAGCACTCCCACCCTGCCAAACCTGGAACCCCAAATTCATGAGGTAATGAAGCGACTGTGCTTTTTCCAAGCACATATTTTCAGGGTTTGAATGTTGTAGAGAATGCTGCTGGAAACGAAGGGTTAAGTTTCTGCCCCTCTCCAGCGGGGGAACCTGCATCAGACTGTGTGGTGGCAGCCTTCCCTTCATTTCATCATCCTCTTTCAAGTAGCAATGTTGGGTGGAGGCTGCCTCCTGGCTGGCCTCTGGGGTTTACAAATCACACCATGCTTAGTATCACTCATTTTTTTTTGCTAGTTTCTCAAATTCATTTCCACAGGTCTCTTCTGAAAATATTTTTTTGGCTTTTGGTGCTCAGGGATCACTCCTGGTGGGGCTCAGGGACCCAGATATGGTGCCAGGATAGCACCCAGGGCGGAGGCATGCAAGACAAGCTGCGGGCCCATGGCACTACTGCTCCAGCTCACCTTGTTCGTTCTTTGGGGGGCTATACCAGCTGGACTCAAGGTTAACTCCTGGCATGCCCAGAGGGACCATATGGGGTGCTGGGGATTGAACTGGGGGGGGGGGGCGCAAGGTATAGGTGTCCTTTCTTTTCCTATTGCTCCAATCCCCATTTCCAGGCCACCAACATGGAGAGATACATATAGGAAATGTCCCTCATCTTAGAGAATCCTAAATTTAACTCTTTTATTTTCTTTATATCATTTAAACACTGAAAATGAGAAAAACGTGTTTTGAAAAAGAGTTTTCTTTGCTCTGGGGCAGGGTGTGGCTACGCCGTGGTGCCAGGGTCGGAGGGACTCAGAAAACACCTTAACCCCTGCACTGCTTCCTGGAAAAAAGAGCTCTCAGCCTGATGTAAAGTGCAGAGAAAAGCATTTGGGCTCATCACACCTTTTTTTTTTTTTAATAACAAAGCCAAATTTTACTTTGTATGGAGAGTATGGTAGCTTTTCATTTTTCTGGGTAAAAGGGACAGATGCCAGTGGAATTCTATCTCGATACCTTTGATTTTTAAAATCTTAATTTTTTTTCTTTTTTCTTTTTGGGTCACACCCGGCGATGCACAGGGATTACTCCTGGCTTTGCACTCAGAATTACTCCTGGCAGTGCTCGGGGGACCATATGGGATGCTGGGAATCGAACCTGGGGGCTGCATGCAACGCAAACACCCTACCCGCTGTGCTATTACTCCAGCCCCAAAATCTTACTTTTTATTTTTTTAATTTTTTTTTTTTTTTTGCTTTTTGGGTCATACCCAGCGATGCACAGGGGTTACTCCTGTCTCTGCACTCAGGAGTTACTCCTGGCGGTGCTCAGGGGACCATATGAGATGCTGGGAAACGAACCCGGGTCGGCCACGTGCAAGGCAAACGTCCTACCCGCTGTGCTATCGCTCCAGCCCCCAAATCTTACTTTTTAAAGGCCAGAGAGTGCAGGGCACCTGTCTTACAAGCGCCTGCACCAGGCTGGAGTCCCCACCCCACAGAGGTCCCCGCCCCAAGCAGTGCTGTACCCCAGGCCCACACACTGAACCTTGGTTCCAGTAGGCCGATAACCAGCGGGAGGAGCGCCCGGGCCTCCTGAGCACCTCTTGAAAGGCAAAACAAACCAAAACTTCCACTTTTAAGTCCCCTGAACGACGCAACTGCCAACTCCCGCAGCCTCGTAAATGTTAGAAGTGGGTCCCCGGAAAGTTACCCAAGAGGAGTGCTCCTTCATCTGGTGTTGGTTGCTGTGGGGGCCGCTGGCGTGGCCGCGCCAAAAGCAGTTCTGGCAGAGCTGGTAGCTGTGGCACTGCTGGCACCGGTACCGGAAGCCCATCATGCTCTCACAGCGGCAGTAGGAGCACTCCACGGGGTGGAAGACTGCAGGGAGCACGGGGAGAGGAGGGAGAGAGGAAGAGCTTTCACTCAGACTTCCACACCCAGGAAATCATGTCCACGTAGAGCGGCAAAGGCGAGGAGCCCCCCTCCCTGCCCCAACCCCAAGACCCCAAACCTCCTCCCAGTTAGTCCCTCTGCTCGAGCACGGACAGGCGGAAAGGAGCAAGCTTGGGTCTTGGAGCCTGGGAGAGAGATCCAGGGACTGGAGGGGGAGGAAGGGAGGGAGGAAGAAAGGGAGGAAGAAGGGAAGGAAGAGAGAGGGAGGGAGGGAGGGAGGATGAGAGGGAGGAAAGAGGGTGGAAGGAGGAGGGAGGAAGAGTGGAAAGTGGGAAATGAAACGAATTTCATTTCATTCTTGAAATGAAATTCACAGAGGATGCGCAAGGAGCTTCCCTTCATCTCCATCCTTCTGCCACTCTCCCCAAGAGCCAGAGAGTGCCACGAGGCTCTAAGAGCTGGCGCAGCCTCAGTGCCTGTTGACTGTAGCCAACTCTGCCCTACGCCCTCGGACCCAAGACTCCAGGTGCTGCTGAAGGTCAGACCTCCACTCAGCTGCAGGCAGGTGGGGAGGAGAAAGCCCGGCATGTGTGAGGAACACTGAGAGCAGAAGCAGGGCTGGAGAGTGGGTTTCTGCCGGCCACGCTGCAGCCCCTACAACCCCGCTCCTTCCGCACCCCCCTCTGTCCTACAGGCTGGCCTCCTTCCTTCACGTGATTAACATAAGTTTCTCCTGTGACTCCCTGGGAAAATCGTGAGTGAGGAACCATTTTAGACCAATGAAAGGACCGAGTCCTGCAGAGAGCAAACCTCAGAGTCTTCCCTGCTCTTCACAGCAACTCAGGAAATACTGTGGCAAAGAGCAGGACCCACGGGGCAGAAGGACTCACACACAGGTACAAGGTGAGCACTGCTGGCTGAGGGACTCACTGACCGTGAGAACTGCTGGCCAGGGGGATTGACTGTGAGCACTGATGGCAGGAGTGGCTGACTGTGAGCACTGCTGGCCAGGGGACTCACTGACCATGAGCACTGCTGGCTGGGGGAACTCAATGACCATGAGCACTGCTGGTAGGAGCCCTGCATGTGAGTCAGTGTGAACTGCAGAACACACAATGCTCTCTGGTGTGTGCACATGGTCCCTGCGTCCCTTCACCTTTGAGCACAAGAAAAGAAGTCGATGGAAAGAGATAGGATTCAAATTTTCACCGGAACCCGCTGACCAGAACTCCGGGCACAAATACCATCTTACTTTGGTCAGTGGCCTGGCCATCAAAAATGGACTTTGACGACAGAATTAAGACTCAGACACGGTGACTCATAATTGAGCATCTGTGAGAAGAAGAGCAGAACAAGTCCACTTCCAGACTAAGTGAGATCAGGAACGAAGTACAGAGAATGTGTTTCCTTCAAGTGAAATCTTTTGTCATGAAAAAATATCTCTAAGAGACAAGAGAGACTGAGAGAGACAGAGAGCACAAGAGAGAGTGAGGGAGAGCAAGAGAGAGAGAGAGAGAGAGAGAGAGAGAGACGCTCAGAACTACACAGGGGCCCGAGTCCCGTTGGCTGACTCTCCCTGATCAGTCTGAGCTGCTCAGCCATGCTGAGCTCCGGGGAATCTGCATTTCTATGCAGTCTCTCTTCTCCAGCAGCCCAGAGCAGGGCAGGAGTGAATGAAGTGGGAGCAGGTGAAGGAGCAGAGAAGCAGAGAGTGGAAGGAGCCCGGTGCACGGTGCTGAGGACAAGCACAGTCAGGGGGCCAGACAAGGGCATCTCCCTGGCCCTGCCACCCCACGGTGCGGCTGGAGACCAACTGGAGAGGAAAAACGTTTCCTGGGAGGAGGAGACGTCCAGCCGTGCTCGGCAGCGGTGGTGCTTTGGGACCATGGGGCACTGCAGCTGAAACCTGGGCTTCCCCGGGCAAAGCATGCACAATAACCCTCTGCCCCATCTCCACGCCTGAGAAACAGTAACTGTGGGGGATGGAGGGATAGTACAGTGGGTAGGGCACTTCCCTTGCATGCAGCTGACCTGGGTCTGACCCCTGCGACCCCCATATGATCCCCCAGGCACTGCCAGGAGTGATCCCTGAGCACAGAGCATAGAGGCAGGAGTAAGCCCTGAGCACAGCCAGGTGTAGCCCCAAAAAAACAAAACCAAAAAATAATATTTTGCTTAATATATATCTTTACAAATAGTAATTTCCATACAAGTGATGAATTGCACTGGAAGTGTCCAAATCTTAAAAAAAAAAAAACCGAAGATTTAATTTTAGAATTTCTTTTCCACTAAAAGGGAGATAAATGTTAGTATCTTAAGTGGTGTGTTTTATTTTTATGCGCATCAGGGTTTTCATAACATGTGAGAAAAACTATCACTTCTTAGTTTGGAGGACTCATAGATAAAATTCACTTACTACAAAGTCAGAATGAAATGTTCAAACATTAGTATAGGAGAAGCAAAATGATTTTAAGAAAAAAAATCAGCTAACTACTAAAATACTTATAAAAATACATTCCACAAAGAAGTAATAATCCTAGGGGCTGGAGCGATAGCACAGCGGGTAGGGCGTTTGCCTTGCACACGGCCAACCTGGGTTCGATTCCCAGCATCTCATATGGTCCCCTGAACACCGCCAGGAGTAATTCCTGAGTGCATGAGCCAGGAGTAACCCCTGAGTAATGCCGGGTGTGACACCCCCAACCCCCCAAAAAAGAAGAAATAATAGCCCTATAATGATTTAAAAGTATTGGTCTCTAAAAATTATGCTTAAAAATTTGGCTGTTTTACAACACAGCGTCTTCAAAAGCACGCTGTCATGCGCACATTTTGTAAATAAACTTTTTTGCTGTAGCAGGCATTTGTAAAACATCCCAATTTATTCTACCATTTTGGGAGAAGATTAGCTAATCGGAGCCACAAACGCAGGGGTGAAAGCACCTGTCTTGGACCCCACTGACCCTGGTTTGACTCCTGCAGAGCCAGGAACAGGCCCTAGCACTGCCAGGCATAGCCTCAAATCCCTGTCCAAAATTTTGATCTAGCTGTTTTAGCACAGTCAAGAGAGTTCAGACCTTTACAAAAAGATTCTCAGGTCAAGGATGTGGACCGTGGTGGAGCAAGTCCCTTGATGTGGGAGACCCTTGGTTCTAGCAACAAAGTTCTCACCAAAGGGCTCTGGACGGGAGTCTAGAGATGACTGCAGCTCCCAACAGGAGAGAGGAAGTCGCCTTCCAGCCGTTCTCTGCTACGAGCCCGACTCTTCCATGAATGAGACACAGGCAGGCCCAAGGGAGGAAGGCAGGGAGCCGGCGAAGGCCTCTCCTTGCATCATCCCGGCCTTCCAGGGAGAAACACGGAGAGCAGCAGCAAGACAGAGAGTTGCAAAGAGCAAAGTGCCATTTCAAGTCCCAGAGAGATGGAAAGTATGTCACGTTTCTGAGGAGGACACGACAGACAGACTCAAGGCACAAGCAGTCAAGGAAAAACGGAGGAGTGTGTGTGTGGGGGTGGGGTAGGAAATAGTCCAGCAACCTGAGTTTGATCTCTGGCACCACCTGGTCGCCTGAGAACTGCCAGGTGGATCCTGGAGGCCCCCACGTACTTCCTGGTGCAGCCTGGGTGGTCTCTGGCACTACAGGTGGCACTGCAGGTTTGAGTAGCACAGACCCACATCTTAGGGTCCAACCACTGGACCACCCGGCCATGGCTGAGTATCATGGAAGATGGCCCCAGGATGCGAGTATTCCCTGGGAGTTGAGCAGTGTAACCCAGTCACTGTCACTGTCCTCCCGTTGTTCATTGATTTGCTCAAGCGGGCCCAGTAACGTCTCCATTGGAGACTTTTTTTGTTGTTACTGTGTTTGGCATATGGAATACGTCACGGGGAGCTTGCCAGGCTCTGCCGTGTGGGTGAGATACTCTCGGTAGCTTGCCAGGCTCTCCGAGAGAGGCGGAGGAATCGAACTCAGGTCGGCCATGTTGGCTGCGTGCAAGGCAAACGCCCTACTGCTGTGCTATAAAGTGTAACCCAGTGCTGAAACTATTTCCATAAAAGATTCTATGTAAAGGAAACTGTTTCCCATAAAAGATTCCAAATTCTGGGCTGGAGCGGTAATAAAAATGGGTAGGGCATTTGCTTTGCATGCGGCCGACCCGGGTTCAATTTCAAGCATCCCATATGGTCCCCTGAGCACCGCCAGGAGTAATTCCTGAATGCAGAGCCAGGAATAACCCCTGTGCATTGCCGGGTATAACCCAAAAAGCAAAAAAAAAAAAAAAAAATTTCAGATTCTATCTAATGTAGGTGGCTGAGAAGAGGTTTACTCAACTGTCTGAGCAATTATTATTATTTTTTTAAAAGCTCAAAAGAGGTGGCAGGGGAGCCCTGAGCTCCGTCAGGAGGGTTCCACAGGAGGACAACGGGATGTGAGCTGCAAAGCTGTCTGACCTGGTGCCATTCTCTAGGCGATACAATCGCCCTGCCTCAATACACACACCCTTAGTTTTGTTTCTGAGAAATATTTCCCCTTTGGAAAAAGCAAGCCCAGATTCAAACGAAGGCGGGCCAGCAACAAGCCTTCTGGTGTCCGGGGCCAAGACCATTATTGCGAGCGTGGCTTACCGTTCTCCACGTGCGCGAGCCTGTGCATGAGTGGCAGCCAGACGAGGCACTGGGGAGGGGGGTCGGCCATCATGGTGTCCAGGAACATGTTGAGCATGATCTTCTTCTAGGAGGACAAAAAACAAACACATTTCCCCGTTATTGAAGCATCTCTCGGGGCTGGAGCGACAGCACATGGCCGACCCAGGTTCGATTCCCAGCACCCCATGTGGTCCGCCAAGCACCACCAGGAGTAATTGCTGAGTGAAGAGCCAGGAGTGACCCCTGAGCATCGCCAGGTGTGACCCAAAAAGAAAAAATAAAGTATCTCTCAACTTCAAGATTTAGTTTTGAATTCTCCCAACCACGTCTTGAACCAAAATTACGGTAAATTTGGGAGCAAAATGACATCGCATTTGACAGCAGAACTACGATGCAGCATTCTACACAAATGCCTTCCCACCAACGTGACTTCGTCTTGGAGCAACGATCACAGTCAGTGGAACAGGGACAAACCCGCTTCCGCACCCAGATGAGGTCCTAAGGAAACTAGGGTCTAAAATGGCCTGCCGTGGCCCTGCCAAATCAGATTCTGAGCCAGGGCTAGATTTCTATTTCTAGTTGTATGCTTGTTTGGGGCGAGGGGTATGGGAGGTTAAGCCACACCCGCCTGTGCTGAGGGGTCAGACCTGGGGGTCCTACGAGGTGCCGGGGACCGAACCCAGGTTGGTGGCATGCAAGGCAATCACCTTCCCCACTGGACATCTCTCTTGCCCCTCCCGTGTCCATTTCTGCTACCCAGTGGGGAAGACAGACATCAGATCACAAAAGAGCATTGAGGACAGGCGGCCAATGGGCATCTGGCTGGCATCATGGCAGCGTCAGGCTACACTGGCCATCAAGTGCAGACACGCTCTCACGCCCCTGGACAGCTTTCTCGCCCGCAGACCCTCAGCGCAGCGGGGCAGCCAGGCCAGAGCACTCACGTGGTTCTGGTTAGGGGGAGATCCAGCAGCGAACTCCCCAGTGCCCCTCCCCATTTTCCCTCCACTCTGCCAGCGCCCCAGCTGCCCTGGACTTGGCATCTGGGGTCCACTCACGAGCATGTGCAACACGGAGGAAGTGATTTGTGAACATAGTCAGGAAACCAGTCTAGAGTCATACGTAATAAAGACAGGGCAGATCTGCCATCATCTCTCAAATGAGCGGATTTCCTTCGTATTTCATTCTACTTGCAAAATCACCGTCCAAGGAGGAAGGGATGAGCAACTTTAGTAATGAAACAAGAAAGTCACCAGAACTGAATGGGCCAGGCTAGAAAACTGCTTCCTGTCATGGAAGCTGTATACCAGCACCTGCAACAAGTAAAGGAAACGCCGGGGGATCCGCTCAAAGCTACTCAGAAGATGCTGCAGTTTGGTCTTCTAGCTAATGTAGTAGACAAAAATTAAATGAATAGGGGCTGGAGCGATAGTAAAGCAGGTAGGGCATTTGCCCTGCACACAGCTGACCCAGGTTCGATTCCCAGCATCCCACATGGTCCCCAAGCACTTCCAGGAGTAACTCCTGAGTACAGAGCTAGCACACCCCTGAGCATCGCTGGGTGTGACCTAAAAAGAAAAAGAAAATTAAATGGATCACATCACTTAAAATTTAATGTTTCAGTGACCATATTGGTGTCATCGTATACTTTTTCAAATTCACAATCCCTGGGCTGGGGAGGTAGCTCGGAGGCGGACCACATGCTGTGTCTCCTGAAGCTCTGGTTCAATCCCCGACAACATGGAATTTAGAAGGATGTTTTGACAAATCCAGTTATAATCCTCATTAATTTATTATCAGAGCTGTTTTCTCTTTAAAAAAAAAGTTGGTCTCTCACAAAGTATTCTTTTTTTTTTTTTAAATCTTCAAGATGAAAAGGAGCAATTACATCAGACATCTCAGAAGAGTTTCCAGATGATGCGGAGCTTCTGGGATCCAGCTGTGCCAGGTCACTCTGGGGGCCCGGGTGGGGGTGGGGGGCACTCCCAGGCTATACGCCCCAATGGCGGGAGCCTCTGCAGTGCCAGCAATCAAACTGGCACATAACCTCTGTGTTACCTCCCAGTCTGTGTGTGTGTGTGTGTGTGTGTGTGTGTGTGTGTGTGTGTGTGTGTGTGTGTGATGAAAGTTCTGGTGCTACATACACTGCAGACTCACACCGAATGCTCTAGATCTGTGTCGGAATAGCCACCAGGAGAGCGATGGAGAAACCTCCAACAGAGCACTGCTCGGAGGGTTGAGATCAGAGCCAAGGAGTAGGTGGACCGAAGCAGGAATAGGAGTGTAGAGGGACAGCGTGGGGTCGGGCCAAGCATGGGGCAGGAGGCTGGAGGGAATCGATATTTTTACATACTAAGTGCTGCATGAATTGAAGTAAGTAAATGATCATATAATACAAAAAAAAAGATAAATACCCCAAACTACGAGACACACCCAAGGTGTGTTTCCTCACGCTCTCCTGAGGCCGCACTGTCATCTGAAGTCCTCCAAAAGTGAGAGGATGAACCCGGAACCCACGTCCTGCAGGCTGGCTCTGTCACCCAGCCACCAGGGACCAGGGTGTCCCCTCTCTCCAGAGCAGGGCTTCCCGAAGCAGGTCCAGCCCCGCACCCCACCCCAGGGCCAGGTCCTGGGAATGGTTTCTGGGAGTCCCAGGGTACAGGCCATTTTCCTCAGATAAGACGGCACCACACCGCCTTTCCGCAGGCACCCGGGAAGGGTTCGCAGAGGCGAGGATGTGTTCTGGTCACGGGGTTCTTAGATGGTCAAATCATTTCCGCACATGTGACTCACAAGCACAAGGCCCAGCACCTGGGCAGCGGCTCTGAGTTCCATGGATCCAACAAACATGAGTAAACACCGGTTATTTCCCAGACCTGGTGAGTCACAAGCAGGGCTGTGTGGAAGGAGCCCTGGGCACACCCCCAGGGGTATCCGGGAACCAGCCGTAACATGCCAGGGGAGCAGTCAGAGAACGAGTCTCTGCAACCAGACCCCAGCCGGGCTGGTACCCTGAGGTCTCTACGGGAGGAGGGAGGAGGGAGGAAGGAGGAAGGAGGCCGGGGATCCTGGGACCACAGGGAGAACTGACAGCACCCCCAGAGGCAAGCTACTTCCACTCCCTGCTACCATACGTCTCAGAACCAGAGAACAGCAAACCATGGCTCTCGGAGGAAACACTGCCCCACCATCAGACCAGCACGAGCTCACAGAGGCACGCACACAGGCTGCTGGCGAGGCTGCAGGGAGAAGCTGCAGCACGCTGAGAGGGGGAAAGGCGGCTAGGTCTCGGGGCACACACCGTGATCTCTCGGAGACCCTGATCCAGGCCTTTTTGTTTGCTGGAGCGATAGCACAGCGGTAGGGTGTTTGCCTTGCACACAGCCGGCCTGGCTGAGCTGGGTTCGATTCCTCCGCCCCTCTCGGAGAGTCCGGCAAGCTATCAAGAGTATCTCGCCCACACGGCAAAGCCTGGTAAGCTACCCATGATGTATTCAATATGCCAAACACAGTAACAAGTCTCATGATGGAGACGTTACTTGGCCCGCTCAAGCAAATCGATGAATAACGGGAGGACTGTGACAGTTTGTTTGGGGGGGTCACACCCAGTGTTGCTCAGAGGTTACTCCTGGCTCTGCACTCAGGAATCACTCCTGGTGGTGCTTGGGGGACCGTTTGGGATGCTGGGAATTGAACCCAGTTGGCTGCGTGCAAGGCAGAGGACTGCCATAAACGGAGACCCACTATGCCTCGACACTGCCGGGCCACTAGTGTCATCTCTGCGTCATCCTAGCAGCCTCCCCCACAGCCGCATCCTTGTGAGAGAAGGTCCGGGCGAGGCTTCAGCGCTGCCCTTCATCTGCGCTGTGATCCCTGGCCTTGGGGTGCCAGGATAAGACAGGGCAGAGGATGGCAAGGGGCCAGCAGGAGGCGGGCAGAATGTGGGAGCGAGCCCTTCGCAAACCACAGCAGGCACCTGGCCAAGCACCAACAACGGGGAAAATCCAGTTTCCGGAAAATCGATTGGAAGGTAGGAGGAGAAAGGGAGACGCAGTATTGCTTCAAAGAAACCATGGCTCATTGTTTTAAAGACCTCAGAGCCTCACGGCTGCCAGCTCGGGGTGTGCGTCTCCCCGGCAGCTCGGGACGGGGAGGGCTGCTACGCCGGGAGGTCAAAAAATAAGTCATCTTCACATCTTGAAGTGGGCTGCAGGGGGGGTTCTTGGGGGCGAGTCACCTATCCTGTTCACTAGAGTCCAGTGGGGCTGGGGTGCAAGTAGGCCTCACTGCCCCCCGACTCCACACAGACTAACCCGTCCACCCGTTCTTGTGGGGCAGCTCTCGGGACCACCAACATCAGCAGGACCCTCTGGCCTCGCCTCTGTTCACAGCTCACCAAAGGCCCGTTTCAATAAGCCGGCAGGTGTGCCAGGCAACATCATCCAGAGACTGTCGCTCCCTGCCTCGGATTCTGTGGCTGGGGTCACTGGCCAGCACCGTGACATACATCCAATGAGGCACCTTTCCTGATGCACCAAAGGTTGTTCAACCCCAATATCAATAAAACCTATTCAACGCTTGTAACTGTAACATAAAAAATTAAGCTCAGGGGCCAGAGCGACAGCACAGTGGGTAGGGCGTTTGCCTTGCCGACCCAGGTTCGACCTCCAGCATCCCATTTGGTCCACTGAGCACTGCCAGAAATAATTCCTAAATGCAGAGCCAGGAGCAACCCCTGAGCATTGCTGGGTGTAACCCAAAAAGGGAAAAAAAATTAATTTCAAGTGATAAGCCTTTGAACACAGATTTTGTTCTCTTAGTTTCCCCCTTTTCTAGAACTTTCCGAGTCTAGCACAAAAACTCTACTGAATAACAGTTCTCTGCTCGGTCCCTTCAGGGCGCTCTCTCACACGTCCCCCATGGGCAGGCACCGAAGTCACTACACAGAGAGGGGAGCCAGACTCTCTTTTCCTAGGAAAACGCCAAGGGGCCCCCACAGATTCCAAATTCTGGAGCACTCCATACTGCAGTGCTCAGGAGGCAATGACTCAGCACAGTACAAACCTGCATATCAGATCCCCATATTTCACAGGCCCAAAACCCATTTGGGAATATGACAGGTACCCAGGAAGTAGCAAGGACATAACTCTTTTGAAAACTTGGTGACTTAAAATATTCCTAATGCTGTTTGAAAAATCTTCCCCCTCCACCCCTCTCAGAAGCTCTAATGTGATTTATCGGCTCCTATTCTCCTCCTGACTCACAGCTGCCTCCCCACCCGCACAAAAAGCACTGGAAACAAGGAAAGGCAAAGGGAAGGAGGGGGAGGGGAGAGCAGAGGAGGAGAAAGCTGGAGGGGAGGGACAGAGGGACAGAGGACAGGAGGGACTAAGAATGGAGGGGGGAGGGATGGAAGGGAGGGATGGAGGAGAGGGATGGGGAGGGATGGGGGAGAGGAATGGGGAGGAATGGGGAGAGGGATGGAGAGGAGGGATGGAGGAGGAAGATGGAGGGGATGGATGAAGGGGAGGGATGGAAGGAGAATGGGGGATGTAGCAGGGCGGGAGGGGAGGGAGTGCTCGCTTCCACCCCACGGTCCTTACCTGCTGGGGGAAACAGGTGCGGACAGAGTGCTCTGTGTAGCCAAAGGACGGTCCCTCAAAGACAGCTGTTGGGAGCTTCAGAACTTCCTTCAGAAATTGGTCAAACTTGCTAAATATCAGCAAACCATTGGAATCTGACATCTGGGAGAAAACATCTATGAGAACAAAACCAAATAAAGTCAAACTATAAAGATCTTTTTTACAAACAGCTCTATATCCTTTGTATACTGGCATTAAAAATATCAAAACAATTATGGTTTCAACTAAGATTAAGCTGTGTTTGCACTCGCAATCTAAACAGAGCCCTCTCTCCCACCAGCTTAATACTGTACCTAAACACAAAACCACACGAGCACGCAAGCGCCTCTGTCTACCCACTCACGCAGAGTGCCGTAACTGGGTGGTCTAGAACCTTTCCCTTATTTATGCCTCAGTTTGCTTCCAAGGAGAATCTGGTGTAGTATCTTTATCTTGTAGCACTTATAAATGTATTATTTCTATATGACATAGCGTACTTGAATGCATGAATTCATCAACATACTAGGTGATGAGAAATGAAAGAAATTATATTCTACATTTGTACGATCACATGCTAAGGATGTACTGTTTGCCTGTGAAGAAAACACTGTAAGAGAAACATACAGCATGTTTAAAATATTTGGGGCTTGAGCTGGAGCAATAGCACAGCAAGTAGGGCGTTTGCCTTGCACGCAGCTGACCCAGGTTCGATTCTCAGCATCCCATATGGTCCCCCGAGCACTGTCAGGAGTAATTCCTGAGTGCATGAGCGAGGAGTAACCCCTGTGCATTGCCGGGTGTGACCCAAAATGCAAAAAAAAAAAAAAAATATATATATATATATATATATATATATATATAGGGCTTGAGTGGTAGTACAGTGAGTAGGGGTTTTCCTCGCACACAGCTGACCCAAGTTCGATTCCCAGCATCCCATGGTCCCCAGAGCCTGCCAAGAGTGACGCCTGAGCAGAGTCAGGTAAAAGCCCTGAGCACCACTGAGTGTGGCCCAAAGGGGGGAAAAATTCAATTAGTAAGGTGTAATAAGAACTCATAATAACTATACCAAGATAGCTTTAATACTATAAGCTTGTAATTCTATATAAAGTCTGACCCAAGAAGATGAAGAAGAAGTTTTGGGAATATTAATGTATTTACATATTCTTGGATAAAGCCTCTAATCGCCAATGAGAGGTTTTTTTCTCCTAGTTGCTCTTCCCCCTCATCCCCCATAATTAGGAGAAAAAGAAAATAACTATGAGCTCAAAAACAATTCAAAAAGAAATGTGGGTGAGGGGCTGGAGAGTTAGAACAGAGATAGGAGGGTCACCTTGCACAAGGTTAACTTGCTTTGATCCCTGGCATTCCAAAAGGTCCCCAAGCACCACCAGGAGTGACTCCTGAGTACAAAGCCAGGACTGAGCCCTGAGCATCGCAGGATGCGGTCCCCAAACAAACAGAAAACTCAAAACCAGTATGAACGACTTTTTTGTCTCAAGCTATGAACTTCCTTACAAACAGCAAGAAAAGTGATTTCGTGAAGCCTAGCCTTTGAAAAGTCATGTTCCATATTTGCACGGTGAATGAGTCTATCAAATGGGCATGAACCATATATAGATTCTTTAGGTCCAGTTTGTCAATTATATTTGAAGTACTAAATATAAAAAATTTTAAATTTTTATTAATTACAAAATAAAAGTACATCAATCAAAGAAAATTCCCTGTTAGATGGTCAACGCCGCACAGCAATGGGGAAGCATCAGAAGCAGGTAACTATCAAAGGAACGAGAGGACACGCTCTCAGGATAGCTGTGAGCCTGCAGCTGAAGGCAGCGCCCTGAAGACACGCACTGTGGGAAGTATTCCCTGCCCACACACCTCCAACCACGGCAAAAGGAGGTACAAAGTACATTTGACTAAAAACCCATCCTCAGCAGAGCTGGGTGCGGCTCCAGCACACACACACACACACACACACACACACACACACACACACACACACGTGTAAATACAAAGGCAGAACAAAACATCCCAGCTGGGAGTGCTGGGTTCCACAGAAGGCAAAGCCACACAGGACAGAGGGGAAGAGGCGCAGAGAGAGCTGGGGGGTCGCCTCAGGTACAGGTGACGATCGGTACCTCAGGGTGAGACTGCGGCTCCCACCCACCGTGCTTTAGTCCCTTTTTCTTTCTTGGGGTAGGAAGACTACTCCCTGTGACACGCATGGTGGCAAGGTGACTTGTGACTAAATGCTGGACAGTGACTCCCTAAGGGGATCAGCTGCCAGGGCTCTCTGGGTTAAAGAAAGGCATGAGGAGCCAAGAGGACGTGGTCACGTGGCCAGAGTGCACGCACAACACGGGCGAGCCCCACAAGGAGTGACCTCAAAACCAAACAAAAATCCGCCCTTGGCTTCTAATCCCTTTCTCCTTCTGCTACCTGTGATGGCCGAGGCTCCAGCAGCCAAGGTGGACCCTATGACAATCTCAGTTTTGATCATAATTTAGGAAAAAGGAACCACGAGCTAGAACAGAGACAGAGACAGGCCAGGGAGGCAGACTGGCCATGCATGCTGAAAGCTCCGGGCTCAACCCCAGCGCCACAAACAGCGAACAACACTGGCAAAGACAGAGAAAGCCAGGTCCCAGATGACCACAAAACCAGCAACCACACCCATCCCGGAAATATTCTTCTCCCAAACAAATTTAAACTTCAGGGCTACTACAACTGTGGGTTTTTCACTTGCATATGGTAATCGCTAACGCTAAGGGCTGCCACACTTCACGACACATTACCTAGCGCATGGGTGCACATAAGCATTCAGACAATTACATGAATTTCACAGGCAGGGACACTCGATTAGAAAGGTTCACCTGAAGAGGCCAGACTCTGAATAATAATCAGCTAAACCAACACTCAAATTCCTGAATCCTGACTCCAGGTGCTGGAGCAGGGAGGGCACTTGCCTGGCATGACCAGCTGGGGTCTGGTCCCTGGCACCACACAGGGTCCCCCAAGACTGTAAGGAGTGATTCCTGAGCACAGAACCAGGAATAAACCCTGAGCACTGTTGTGCGTAGCCCATAAAACAAAGAGTCCAAAGCCCAAGAGAACTGGCTCCAAAGAAATTTCATTCTACACAACTTCAAAATATGATTCAGGAAAAAAAATTCAAAAGTGTACAGGGCAACGCTGGACAAGAACCAAGGGTTAAAAAGTAGGTAAAGGGATATTCTTGATAACCTTTCAGTGTCAAAATTGCAAACCACAATGCCCAAAAGGAGCGAGTGAGCAAGCGAAAGCAAGAGAGACAGACAGACAGAGACAGAGAGAGAAGAAAAGCACCTGCCATATTGGTAGGGAGGAGGTGGGAGGTGATGGGAGGGAACCTGGGGACACTGGTGTTGGGAAAGAAACACTGGCGGAGGGACGGGTGCTGGAACACTGTGTGACTGGAACCTAATCATGAACAGCTTTGTAAAGGTCCGTCTCACAGTGATTCAATAAAAATAAAAAGTGTACAGGGCAGGACAGGAGCAAGCACCATGGATAGGGTGTTTGCCTTGAACACAGCCAACCAGGGTTTGAGTCCTTGCATCCCTTACAGGTCCCCAAGCACTGCCGAGAGTGATCCCTGGGTGCAGAGGTAGGAGCAACCCCTGAACATCACCAGGTGTGACCCAATAAACAAGCAGAAAACAAAAATGTACAGGCAGGAATTGTCAAGAAAGATCTAAAGGGGCTGGAGCGATAGCACAGCGGGTAGGGCGTCTGCCTTGCACACGGCCAACCCGGGTTTGATTCCCAGCATCCCATATGGTCCCCTGAGCACCGCCGGGGGTAATTCCTGAGTGCAGAGCCAGGAGTAACCCCTGTGCATCCCCGGGCGTGACCCAA
The DNA here is from genome assembly GCF_029834395.1 of Sorex fumeus. NCBI lineage: Eukaryota > Metazoa > Chordata > Mammalia > Eulipotyphla > Soricidae > Sorex > Sorex fumeus. The sequence goes on along the minus strand of NW_026606063.1, from coordinate 11,822,404 downwards.
AAAGCAAAAAAAAAAAAAAAAAAGATCTAAAGAGCGGATATCTAAGAGTCAGGCCTTGAGTAGGGGCGGGTGGTTTGCACCCATGGATTGTTGGGAGTGGGGTGAGAAGAGAAAAGCCTGGACTGTTAGTGCAGGAGACAGGAAGCAGAGAGTGAGGAGAACTCACAGGGAGAAGTACCAGAAAGATTAGAAACAAAAGAAACTTCCTAGGACTAGGGGCTGGTTCAGTGGTAGGGCACATGCCCTGCCCGTGTGCTGTCTCAGGTTAATTCCTTGGTGCTGACAGGGAAGGGGGGGAAGGATGTTATGAAAAATACTCTGAAAGAGGAAGGAGTTATTTGAAAATTCGTTGGTGCTACTGGGGGCTGGGCAATAGTTTAGCGCCTGGGGCATTTCCCTTGCATATGGCTGACTAGATTTGATCCCCAGCAACCCATATGGAAATCCGAGCACTGTCAGGAGTAACCCCCAAGCATTGTTGCGTGTGACCTAAATAGAAAAAAAAATTCTTTAGCAGGAGCCAAAGAAGAGCAGAATGGGCAATGCACTTGCCTTGCATACAGGCGGCCTTGGTTCAATTTTCCACTCCACATTTGGTCTCCCGAGAACTGCCAGGTGTGATCCCGTAACAAAGAGCCAGGAGTGGCCCAAAAACCAATAGATACATAAATAAAACTGTGGTTAGTAGGCCAGAGTGATTACTCGGTGGGCTGAAACACAAGTTTTGAAACACAAGCTTTGCACGGGTTTTACTCCACCAGCACTCTACTGTTCCCTAAGTACTAAGTGGGGAACAGTCCTGAAGCACTGGATATGGCCCTAAAACCAAAAAAAAAAAAAAAAAAAGAAAAACCACCTGAAAAATAAAAATACCCCTTAATCAGGAGTTGATGAGACAGGTCCAAGGCAGGATTAATGCCTGGCATGCAGGAGGTCCTGAGGTCCATCCTGGCATCACTGCTCATGGCCCCTGGGTGCCACTGGGTATGGCTACCATGCTCCTAGCACTGCCAGGCCTGGGAAAGACGCCATCAGGCCCTTGCCACTGCCACCCTGTGAACACCCCCCGAGCACTGATAGGGGAGCCTCTCCCCAAACATCCACATCCACGTGTGTATGCAGACAAGGGTACACAGAGAAGTTTACCAGAAGCTCTGTCTTCTGAAACTTAAAATACCAGAGAATGAACAGAAGAGGAAGAAGAGGATCTGAGATGCTGGCGGAAAAACCCTTCCAAAAAATGCACACGTGAGCCAGAATCTAGATGACACACATGACGGCAAGTGTGTCTGTGTGTCCATCTGTGTGTGATGTGTTGGGGGTGACTCCCAAGACTTTTTCAATGTAACAAAGTACCTAGAATGGAAAGTTGGATTAGGGAAGACAGGAATTTAAAAGTTAAGATTTGCCAGTTTTCTAGCTTGGGAAGGTGCTGAGAACAGAGGCGGCAGAGGCAGTGGAGACACACACACCGAACACAGCTTGACTGGCCCTAGTCCACAAGTGTTCCAGAGCCGCCACCTGACAGGGAGGGACCGAGCCCGGGACACAAATGGGCGCTGCGGATAGCGCATTTGAGGGTGTTTCAACGAAGAGGCTAAGCGGCGCTCTCTGAAGGTGGACGAGCTGGGGACTTAGTACAGGACCGTGCTCTTCTGGGGCGTGAGCTGGCACCCTGACCACCGGACGAATACCTGTGGGCTGGGGCAGGCAGCTTTCCCTCCGGCCCCTCTTTCTCCTTTCCACTAAGCCTGGTGGAGACCAGCCCCTCAAAGCCACAGGCAAGGTGGGAAGGCGGGAGGGGTTGAAGCACGGACCTGATCCTAATCAGAGGGCGGCCCCCAGATCAGAGGGCAGCATCCTAGTCAGAGGGCAGCATCCTAGTCAGAGGGCAGCATCCTAGTCAGAGGGCGGCATGGAGCTCCCCAGCCCCAGGCTGTAGTTTCACGAAAGAACAAATTCCTGTGGACTTAAGCCACGGTGAGTTTCCCGTGGACAGTCAGTGTAGTCACAACAGATTAAAGCAGCAAAATATGAACCTGTGGCCACTAACAGTAGAAATATTCAATACTGGAGACTTCTGCCACCAAGACCCGTCAGCAGAGCTCCTGAGCACCCCAACAGTGCGCACACCACATGGACCAATCGATACCTGACTCATTCCGAGTATTAAAAGGGAAGTGAGAGCAAAGATGACTAACCTTTCCGCAAAAAAAAAAAAAAGGTATTCTTTTCAGACAATTAGTTCCTGCCATTTTAAAAAACTTTTTTAGTTAATAAGAAATAACAGCTTCGTAAATATATATTATCATCACAAAAGAACTAGGAGACACATGTCCATTGGTTTGGGGATGGGGTGGGTGGCAGGGAAAGTTCTGGGCTTACTTCTGGTTCTGTGTTCGGG